>NC_052527.2:23622138-23938888 GCF_016746365.2 Drosophila yakuba | reverse complement strand
GGTATGTTTGCCTTTACCGGTCGCCACTGGGTGCTTGCCGTCGTTGGCTGCGCCTAAAGGGGGCATCATGGCACTGGGGCCTGGAGATGTTCCCATGGCTTTGGGCGGCTTGCACTCAGTCGCCTCAGATTTGAGGCGGGGTTCACCCGAACCCTATCCTGCGGTGTTGGCCAGGCAGGTGGGCTCACTCGCCAACTTCGCTGCCTTGAAGTTTGTACAGCCAGACTCAGTCGTCACTGCCGTTTGGGTAGGTTTTTTGGGAGATCCTGACTCCTTTTTATTTATTTTAATTGACTCCATGTGATTCTCACGAGTTGCGGAGAAAAGGAGGGTCCACCCGGGCGGAGATCCGCGACGCCCGGGTAAGGCTTCTTAGAACAGGGGGTCGCCAGGTACGCTGAGCTCTCCGTTTGAGACTGAGCTATTTATGACCCGGGCACTCAGTCAGGATGACTCTCGGCACGGGTCGAACGACACCTTAGTCCGGCCCGGGACGCCCGACTACCATTTGCCAGCATCCTCTGGCAGGGACATAACCTTGCCAAAGGATCTGTTTCCAGCCGCCCTCGAGTGGAGAGTATAGTCGCACTTCCGGGCGTATGGACAGTTACGGCGCGTTCTTCTAGCAAGCTTGAAACTACACGTTATTCCCCTTGTCCATCACCCGACTGAAGGCCGACTGCTAAACAGTAATAGGGTTAGTAAGCGTGCCCTGATTCTACTTAAGTCCAATATTCTGTACTTAGTCAAATAAATTAGGACATTAAAATATGGAACTTATGCCTATTTTTCGTTGAAACCAATGACATAATTCCTTAACAAATATGACAAATCCTTGCGCGTGCCTGTGTCCTGGGTAAGGACTCAGGCCGAGGGAGGGGCATCCGATGTTTAGGCACCATGATGCCGGCGTAAGCTCGTCGATTTTCGGTCGTGGGATCTTGGTAAGCCCCTCACCTCTCCATCATAACGAGAATAAATATTAGTAGTGCCTGAAAAAGTTTGTACCGTTCGTCAGTCAGCAGTCCTCATTGCCCCACAATACGATCCCCTTTTGTCAAAGTTGTCCGTCAAACTTTATGTCATCGTTTTTGACCTACTCCATTTCTCGCTTCAGCACCCCTTTTGGAAATGTTTACCTACTTATTTTGTTGTAGTTACCATTTTATTGGGTAATAGATTGTTGGCTAGTGCCATGTAATACCAAAAAAAGAATTCAAAAGCAAGCATACAAAAATTTATGATAAGTTGGCTATAATGGTTTTTAGCGAGGAGTATCGAATTCAACACCAAGCAAAGGTGCGTACTTCAACAAAAATTGTTGGCTATTCACGACAACAAACGTCGCTCTGAGGGCTCTTGTTTTTGCATAACAAAAAGAAGGCGGATACTCGCCGCTGAAAAGTAATTTTTATTTAAAACAATATCGAACACAAAATATTTAACTTCTATTAATGAAATAAATTGCCGGGAAGAGGGTAACAATGAGATATTTTTCTTTAAACCTAACACAAATATACTTATATTTACTAATGGTGTAAAAATAAAAATGAGCACGAGAATATATGTATATAGTGACATATCCATAAGTCCCTAAGATTTAAGCACATGCCTACACACTAATACACATACAACATGTACACCCAAACACACCTACACACCCAACACAACTCTGGATGTACCCAACAGATACCAGATACCTGATAAGTCACCCACTGGTAGACTAAACATCCGTTGTCTAATTTAAACAATCTATGCTTAAGCCCTCGCATCATCGTTGCGTTCCCACGTTCAAAGCTCGGACTCGCAATCCCGAAAAACAGAAGTATTAGATTTCAATAAACAAAATTAAAAGAATCTAAGAGCACTTGTATCCAAGAGCGAATGCACTTGAATCCAAGAGAAATGCGAAGACTATTAAAGTCAGCAACTCCAAAGCTTTCTCTCTTCATTTGATCAGAACCCTAAAGTCTAAAGTCCATATTAGAAAAGCTCGAAACCGAGGCTTGAACGTCAATCAAATCAGAGTAATTATCAGAGTTCAGTTTGAGACCTAATTATAATCGGTCGGTGTTCTTCTCAACTAAAAATATTGTAATCATTCAGTAAAATAAAATTATATTTTTTTTTACATATGAGTATTGCGATTATTTAATTGGCGCAGTCGGTAGGATCTGTTAAATAAAGAGTCCTTTTAGTACGGTACTGATCCATTAAAGGATACGCTATACAACTAGCTATCCAGGATCGGAGAATTAAAACAGTGATTCTAAAATTATTTTGAGATCCGCAAAAGAATCTACGTGAAAGTAGTATTCAAGAAAAATCCCGTGTGGTCAGTAACATCTGCAAAACAATTTAAAATCCCGCGTGGTCAGTAACATCTGCAAGACAATTTAAAATCCCGTGCGGTCGGAAACAAAATTAATTACAATTTTTAATTCCGTAACTTAAAACAAAGAATTTAAATAAACAACGTGTATCCAAATACTTATACAAATACACCATGGCAGTTCCGCAACTTTCGGAAACCCACCTAAATCAATTATTAAATCAAATTAAAGAACTGAACTACTACGATGGCACACCTGGCAAGCTGTCTGTGTTTGTTAACCAGGTCGAGCAGCTACTCAACTTATACCCTACCCAAGATGCCAGACAAGCACACGTTATCTACGGAGCAGTGAAACGGTTACTAGTGGATGCAGCATTGGAGGTCGTAACCCAAGAAAGAGTAAACACATGGCTGGATACAAAGACGGTCCTGGCGATGGCATTCAAGGATCACAGGCCTTACATACAACTTATAAGACAACTGGAGGATACATCATACCCCGGAAGCATCTGTAAGTTCATCGAGAAGCTCGAATCACAATATTGGATTATGTTTGACAAGTTAGAATTAGAAAGCGACCCTGTAGATAAATCAAATTACACTGAAATGTTAAAAAGAACTGTTAAATCTGTATTAGATCGAAAACTGCCGGATAGAATTTATATGTCATTGGCACGCAAAGATATTGATACTATTTATAAATTAAAACAAGCTTCAATGGAGCTAGGCCTCTATGACGCCAGTCCAGAAAATCAGCGTTTTAATAGATCAGAAGGGAACAGACGCAGGAACAGGGGAAATCATAGTCAAAGCAATAATCAAAGATATTACAATAATAGAAATTACAATCACAGCAATTATTATCCTGGAACGAATCAGAATAACAATACGCAACATCAAAATTCAAATCAACCTACAATAAATCAAAATCAGTACTCCACTCGTCCCATACCGGTTAATCAAAGGGGAAATTATTACACGTTTAGAAGGGAGTTAACACAAGGCCAACAAAACAATCCTCTTAACAATTCCCTTAATTTCCAACCTTCAACTTCAAATAATAATAACGGTCAGATGCCGGTAAAAAGACAACGCGAGAGTCAAAGTGGCCAAAGCAGAATGGATGTAAATTTTCATCAAACTGCCTCGGACACTCAAGTGACACAGGAGGACGTACCAGTCCCCATGTAAGAATAAGTTATCATAACAAAATATACAAGGGAATGATCGACACAGGTTCATCCATCAATATCATAAGGGAAAATTTTGAAAATTTAGAAGAAAAAGAAGAAGATCTAACAGTGTATACCATTAAAGGGGCAATAAAATTAAAGAAAAGCATAATAATGAAACCCACTTCAGTATGTCCGTCTGTTCAGAAATTCTATATCCACAAATTTTCCGACAATTATGATTTCCTGTTAGGTCGAAAGTATCTAGAAGATACGAAAGCTAAGATAGATTATGATAACGAGACGGTAACTTTAGGTTCAAGAACCTTTAAGTTTGTGTATGGAGAAAAGAAGGGCGAGACCGTATCTAAATGCCTCGACCCACAACAAAAGGATGATTCCACTCCAGTGGAGGAAATCAATCCAAAGATGCAAAAGGTTAAGACCGCACCTAAGTGCCTCAAACCAAAGCATCAACAACAGAAGAAGGAGACCGCATTACCAAAATGCCTCACTTCAAAAGTTGTTAGTGACACAGTGGACAGTGATGTAACACATCTCGATCCCATGTCCGTTGACAACGATATAGTCAACTTCGCGATCAACAATGAGTTACGCGAATGTAACGAGTACAGACTCGAACATCTAAATGTAGAGGAAATTGAATGTTTAAAGAAAGTTCTATACGAATATAGAGACATTCAGTACAAGGAAGGCGAAAATTTGACCTTCACCAGTACTATTAAACATGTCATCCAGACTCAGCATGAGGATCCAGTATACCGTAAACCCTATAAGTACCCCCAAAGTGTTGACCAAGAAGTCAACAAACAAATCAAAGAAATGATAGAGCAAGGGATCGTTCGCAAATCAAAATCCCCTTATTGTTCTCCTATTTGGGTGGTCCCCAAGAAGGCAGACGCCTCTGGGAAACAAAAATTTAGGTTGGTAGTTGATTACAGGAATCTAAACGAGATAACTGTTAATGACAAATTCCCCATTCCTCGAATGGATGAGATATTGGATAAATTAGGTAGATGCCAATATTTTACCACCATTGATCTAGCTAAAGGTTTTCACCAAATCCAGATGGACGAAAATTCTATTGCAAAAACAGCTTTTTCAACTAAGCATGGGCATTACGAATATACACGTATGCCTTTTGGCCTAAAGAATGCTCCAGCTACATTTCAGAGATGTATGAATAATCTTTTGGAAGATTTGATTTACAAAGATTGTTTAGTTTATTTGGACGATATTATTGTTTACTCCACTTCATTGGAGGAACATATTTTATCTCTAAAGAAAGTCTTTGAGAAACTGAGAGACGCCAACTTAAAGTTGCAGCTAGACAAATGTGAATTCATGAAAAAAGAAACTAAATTCCTGGGACATATTGTCACAACAAATGGCATTAAACCAAACCCAAGCAAAACCAATGCAATCACTAATTTTCCGTTACCTAAGACACCTAAACAGATAAAATCATTTTTGGGATTATGTGGGTTCTATCGCAAGTTCATTCCTAACTTTGCCAAGATAGTTAAACCCATGACCCTCAAACTTAAGAAAGGTGCTGTAATAGATATTAAGTGTAAAGACTACATCGAATCATTTGAAAAACTAAAGGTTTTGATAACTTCAGATCCGATATTAATCTACCCCGATTTTTCGAAGCCTTTTTCTCTAACAACTGACGCGAGTAATGTAGCTATTGGTGCAGTGCTCTCACAGAATCATAAGCCCGTTTGTTATGCAAGCAGAACGCTGAACGAACACGAAATCAACTATGCTACCATTGAAAATGAATTGTTAGCTATAGTTTGGGCGACAAAATATTTCAGGTGATACTTATTCGGCAGGCCATTTGAAATAATGAGTGATCACAAGCCATTGGTATGGCTGAATAATATCAAAGAGCCGAACATGAAATTACAAAGGTGGAAAATCAAACTTAATGAATTCGATTATAAAATAAAATATCTTCCAGGCAAAGAAAACTATGTCGCGGATGCTCTTTCCCGCACAAAGATAGAAGAAGTCATGGTTGGCGAAGTCGCAAACAGCGCAGACTCAACTATACATAGTGCTAATGAAGATAATCCATAACGGAGAGACCAATCAATTTCTTTTCTAGACAAATAGAGATAGAAAAAGGCGACAATGACACAACAAGTGTAATCCACTACTTTCAAAAACTAAAGATTAAAATAATCTATAAAGAAATGACACTTGAACTCGCCAAAACCCTCATTAAGGAATATGTGTGCACCAAGAAAAGCCCAATTTACTTCCCTAATGATGAGGATTTTCTGATCTTCCAGAGGGCATTTACCAAAATCATAAGCCCTAACAATTTCACAAAACTATTGAGATGTACCACGAAGCTAATTGATATACTAACTTATGCGGAATTTAAGGATTTAATCTTAAAGAGACATAAGGAAGTTTTACACCCAGGTATAGAAAAAACCATTAATTGGTTTAAAGAAAAATACTATTACCCAGATAGTCAAAAGCTAATTCAAAACATTATTAATGAATGTGAAATCTGTAATCTAGCAAAAACAGAACATCGAGACACTAAATTGACATTTGAAACAACGCCAGAAATATTTAACACAAGGGAAAAATACGTGATAGATTTTTATCTCACGGGTAACCAGATCTTCTTATCTTGTATTGATATTTATTCAAAATTTGCCTCCCTAGTTGAAGTAAAAAGTAGAGATTGGCTAGAAGCGAAAAGAGCCATTACTAAAATATTCAATGATATGGGAAAGCCACAAGAAATTAAAGCAGACAAAGATTCAGCTTTTATGTGCATAGCTTTGCAAAATTGGTTAAGATCCGAAGGCGTACAAATTTCTGTAACAACCAGCAAAAATGGTGTATCCGATATAGAAAGATTTCACAAAACCGTAAACGAAAAGCTAAGAATCAGTGGTAGTGAACAAAATATCGAATATAGGTTTACAAGGTTCGAAACAATCTTATACGTCTATAATCATAAAACTAAACATTATAGTACAAAACGATCTCCGGCAGACATTTTTCTATATGCAGGCAGCCCAGACTTTAACGTACAACAAAACAAAATTGATAAGATCGAATATCTTAATAAGAATAGGCATGATTTTGAAGTTGATATAAAATATAGACAGGCTCCACTCGTGAAGAGTAAAATCACCAATCCATTTAAAAAGACAGGAAGAATTGAACAAGTAGACAGTAAACATTTTGAGGAAACAAACCGCGGCAGGAAAATCGTTCATTATAAATCAAAATTCAAGAAACAAAAAAAGATTAATAAGAGTAAATACGATAATTCCAGACCAGCCAGAGAAGCGCAAAGTACGCAATATATTTCTAATAATGCTTAGTTGCATGTTATCACTTATCACTATGGTCAAATGCAGCAACATCGAAGTAAACCCAATAAGTGCGAAAAATGGATACCTTATATTCCAAACCGGAACGATGGAAATTCCAACCAGCTACGAATACCACTATTTGAGTATAAACATAACAAAGACAATGCTTATGTTCGAAAATCTAGTAACTGAAGCAAATGACTATCCCAATGTACCTCAGATACAATATTTAGTCGATAAACTAAAACGGGAAATAAATGGATTAAGAACTATTAACAGAAGCAAAAGAGGTCTCTTGAACGTAGTAGGGAAGGCATATAAATACTTATTTGGTACATTAGATGAAGACGACAGGGAGGAGTTAGAGGAAAAAATGAATAACATGTCAGAAGACTCCGTTAAAACCCATGATCTAAACATGGTTATAGACATTGTTGGGTCAAAACCCAATTAGAATAATCTTGTATATTTGAATTCCGCGTTTTTTGAATGATGTTAACATAACAGCTGTTGCGCTAGGCTGCCAACTCGTACTAGCGAACGAGTGGCAGATAAGAATTGGAAAAAAGAGAGAATAGAACAAGGACAGATAAAAAATTGAAGTTGAAGATATAGCCACGAGGAGTTTAAGTGAGGAGAAATAATCAAGAATTGTCATTAAAATTTAACTATTAAACTAGCACCATCCGACTTATCATTTATACTCAAGAAAAAGCTCTTGTTTTTACATTTTGGCGACCGTGACAGGACTTGTGCTACGTTTTAGTTAATTGTGGTGATGATTGTGGTTACGTTCGCCCCCATTTTTACTTTGCTCTAAGTCTCGCACGCGCATTTACGACTTTTGCCCTGCCAAACTCTCGTACATTCGCGCATCGCGTTCGCTGCCGGTCTACCCAGCGTCCGCATAGGATTTTCGCTAGTGCATTTGCCCACAACTACATGCGGCGCAGGTGCCGGCTATACTCAAGGGTCTCCCGCCGCATCATTGGACATCGTTGGACATCCTCCAAGTGTCATCGCCATAGTTGGAGTCGACATCTCGGTCCTCCATCTATACATATTGCCCCCAGGAGCACCCCCATACATAACCTCATTCTGTCGCAACACTCTAGGTTGCACTCTAGGCTTGGCGAGCGAAAATTTTCCACTACATCTCGTCGTCTCGCTCGCTCTCACAGACCTTGTCAAGCAAGGAATATCCAGATCGAAATTAAATAAAGTAAACAAACATCTGCAAAAATGTCTTCGCTGGAGCAACTTAAAGCTCAACGAACGAGAAAACCTTACACGTATGAGCAAATCAGTGGAACCTGGTTTGAATTTATCTCCGTTGGAATTATCTTGCCGTTTGTCGATTTTGGAATCGTATTTTAAACTCGCTTTATCTACCCAGGAAGCCATAGAGCAGATGGAGCCAGCTGAGGCGCAGCGCAATACTCGCTTCGAAATAGAGGAACTGTTTATCCACGCCAAGGTTTGCGTTCAGGAGCAACTTGGACCAGACGCTAACAGCACCGGCATTCATGAATCTACGGTTAATTTTGGGCACACATCTGCAGTTAAGCTCCCGCGCTTATCATTGCCGACATTTGACGGCAAATACTGCGAGTACCAAAACTTTATCTTGTCGTTTAACCAAGTTATTGGCCACCAGCCATCCATGTCTAAGATCGAGAAGTTCAACCAGTTGTTAAACTGTCTTCGAGGACCAGCCCTTGAAACGGTTCGAGCTTTCCAGGTGACCGCAGACAACTACACAAAGGCTCTGGACCGCTTAAAGCAGCGCTATGACAACCCGACTCTCGTATTTTTGGATAACATATCGTCACTCTTCGCATTGCCAACTGTCGCCAAGTCAAATGGTCAGCAGTTGCGCAGCCTAATCGATAATGCATCCGCATTATACAACTCGTTGCGTTCGTTGAGCACCGAGCCACAGATTTGCGAGGCCATGCTCATCTCCATAGTTATGGGCAAAGTGGACCAGGAGACTAAGAGGAAGTGGAATGAGTCGCTGGACTACACTACGTTGCCTTCGTGGGACAAATGCGTTGGAGTCGTTGAACGTCATTGTCAATATTTGGAATCGGATAAGAAGCCTCCTGCTGAAGCCCCTATGAGTCAACCAGGTGGCCATAGGTCGCGCTCGCAGAGGAATCAGGCAAGTCTGTCCTTCAATTGCACCACACAAACTTGTAACATCTGTTCACAGACAGACCACAAGACCTTTAGATGCCCAGAACAAATCAATCTCGCCTTAGATAATCGCCTTAATGCAGTAAAGCGCCACAAGCTATGCATTAATTGCCTTGGCAGGGGTCATCTTGTAGCCAACTGCCCGTCGACGCGGAGGTGCCACTCATGTGCACTACCGCATCACTCGTTGCTTCATCGGCCATCGCCAGGATCGGCCGCAGCTCCCTTGCCACTCCCTCAAGCGGAGCCTGTACAAGTTTCGGACGCAGTCGCGCATACTCACACGGAGTCTCGTTCCGACTGTGTCATTCTGGCCACGGCACTGATTCTGGTCAAGGATGCAGCTGGAAGCTACAAAATAGGAAGAGCGCTTCTGGATTCATGTTCTCAGGTGAATTTCATATCCGAGGAGTTTGCTCAAAGACTTCGACTGCCACGGAGCAAGCTCAACCTCGAGATTCGTAGCATTGGTGAGACACAAACGCGAATTAAACACCATGCAACCACCAATATCAAGTCGAGGCACAATGGATTCGAGTTGCTCCTTGATTTTTGCGTGACATCCCACATTGCCTATCATCCAGAATCGGAAATTGACATTTCTGCGTGGACCTTTCCGCAGCACTCATCTCTTGCTGACGAGAGCTTTAGCAAGTCTCGTCGGATCGATCTGCTTTTGGGGACGGAAACCTTCTTCGATATATTGGCAGTCGGCCAAGTTAAATTAGGAAAGGATCTGCCCGTACTACAAAAAACACTACTTGGATGGATAGTGTCTGGTCGATGTCGAGCTCATCCCAGAACACTCCATCAGTACTCATCTATCGCATTAACAGAAATTGACCAAAAAATGGAACGGCTATGGCGCATCGATCATGTGGAGCCTCCTGAGATCACACTTACGCCAGAGCAGCGAAACTGTGAGGAGTTCTACACCAAAACGGTACGACGTAATTCAGATGGTCGATTGGAAGTACGACTTCCATTTAAAGATGAACCTACCGTTCTCGGAGCCTCGTTCGACATTGCCAAAAGGAGATTCCTCTCCCTCGAACGCAGCCTATGCAAAAGGCCTGAGATGGGGGCCAAATATGTTGAATTTATGCAGGAGTTTCAAAATCTGGGACACATGAGTCCCGTGAGCCATCCACAGTTAAACACTCCGCATTATTATATTCCGCACCACTGCGTGCTCAAGCCTAATAGCACATCAACAAAGCTCAGAGTGGTTTTCGACGCATCCTGCAAGACGACGTCCCAGAAATCGCTCAACGACATTCTGATGGTCGGGCCGACCATTCAGCCAGATCTTTATACACTACTCCTGCGTTTTCGGATACATCGCTATGCCATCACTGCTGATGTGGTCAAGATGTTCCGCCAAGTCAACATGTTTGCCGAGGATCGCAGATTCCAATACATTCTTTGGAAAGCGTCGCCATCGCAACCATTGAGCACCTTCGAATTGAATACTGTAACTTATGGCACAGCGGCTGCACCGTATCTAGCCATACGCAGTTTGTCATATCTAGCCGACAAATTCATGGACAAATTGGAGATTGGAGCTAAAGCCATCAAATCGTCTTTCTATGTGGATGACTTCCTAGGTGGAGCGGATACGGTAGAGGAGCTACATCAAATCAAAAGGGAAGTTACAGCGATTCTACAGGATGGCCAATTGGAACTCGCAAAATGGCATTCAAATCACTGCAAGTTTGTCGATGACGCTACAGTCAAACATTTGCAGTTGGACGACGAAATGCTAACCAGCACGCTTGGCCTAAAATGGGACCAAGTACGGGACACATTCATGTTCTCGTTCTCGCCAAGATTCGATTCGGACCACGTCACCAAGCGCTCGATTTTGTCCATAGCCTCTTCGCTGTTTGATCCGTTGGGATTAGTTACTCCCATTATCATAGTGGCAAAAATTATCCTCCAGGAGCTGTGGCTCCTAAAACTACATTGGGACGAGTCAGTACCCCAAGGCATTCATACAGCTTGGATGTCCCTGCTTGCATCGCTTTCGTCGTTGGAGTCTGTAGCAATACCACGATATTGCCTCCAATCAGCGATACATACCTTTCAAATACACGGCTTTTGTGACGCCTCCATTCGAGCGTATGGATGCTGCATCTACGCTCGCACAATCGGATCAGATGGGCTGACCAAGGTACAGCTAATCACATCGAAGTCCAGAGTTGCTCCCACCAAGAAGCTATCTCTGCCGAAATTAGAACTGTGTGGAGCACATTTGTTAGCACAGCTCTACAAAAAAATCATTAGAATCTTCGCTGACAGAAAGCCGACTTCGTTCTTATGGTGCGATTCTCAAATTGTTCTACATTGGAATCGCCAACACTCGGCCACCTTATCAACCTTTGTCGGCAATCGAATTGCCGAAATTCAAGAACTCACGTCAGATTGCCACTGGAAACATGTTCCTACTCACTGCAACCCGGCTGATATCTTGTCCAGGGGCTGCACTATCACCGAGTTGGAACAATCGATATGGTTCGAGGGACCTGAGTTCCTAGGCCAAGATCATCAACATTGGCCAAAGGACAGTCGAGACAACAGTGACATTGATATGGAAACTGTCCAACTGGAAAAGAGAAAATCAGCCTTTGCCGTACACACGACTAGTAATCAACTACTTGAAGGAATCTACAAGATCAGTTCGCATCATCGCTGCCTACTAGTTATCGCTTGGGTGTACAGATTTACTCAGCGCTGCCGTAAACTAACGCCATTCCAATCACCTTCGCCGACGCCAGCAGAACTGATGCGGGCGCTACATTGCATCGTCTGGAATATTCAAACTATTCACTTCGCTCAAGAGATGTCCTCGGTCCTGAAGGGCCATCCGATTCGCACTAACCTTAAAAATCTTAGTCTCTTCCTCCAGGTTACAGATGGCTTCCAAATGCTAAAGGTCGGAGGGCGCCTGGAGCTAGCAGACTACCCAAAAACCCAAAGGCATCCTGTGCTGCTCCCAGCTAAGGATCCATTTGTGTCACAGTTCGCTCGCCATCTTCATCTACAGAACTATCACGCCGGGCCACGGACGCTCGTCGCTTTAATTAGAAAACAGTTCTGGATAGTGAATGCAAGGGACTTGGCGCGACAAGTCGTTCGCTCATGTATACTTTGTCGCCGCTATCGACCAACTCTCGAAAGGCAGCTAATGGGCCAACTGCCTAAAGAGCGGATCACACCATCTAGACCATTTTCAAGATGCGGAATAGACTTTTGCGGACCAATCAACGTCTATTTGCGCATCCGGGGTAAGCCGCCTACCAAGGCCTACCTAGCCGTCTTCGTTTGCTTTGCCACGAAGGCGATACATGTCGAAGTGGTATCGGATCTCACGACGGATAGCTTCATTGCATCACTAAAGCGTTTTATTGCCCGACGCGGACTTCCCTCGGACATATTCTGTGACAACGCTACAAATTTCGCAGGAGCTAACAACAAGCTCGAATCGTTGAAGCAGTTTCTGTTTAAAGACGAAACAACAAGAACAATCCACTATTTCTGTCGCTCAGAGTTTATTAACTTCCACTTTATTCCACCCAGGGCTCCACACTTCGGGGGCATATGGGAAGCTGCAGTAAAAAGTGTCAAGGGACTACTCAATCGCACTCTTCGAGACACAAGGTTAACCTTCGAGGAGTTAGCCACTGCAGCTGCTGACGTCGAGGCGATACTGAACTCTCGCCCGTTAACGCCGCTCTCATCAGACCCGAACGACCTGGCCGCTCTCACGCCTGGCCACTTCTTAGTGGGTGACGCACTCCGAGCACTACCGGAACTTCCACCAATCGACGACAACCTGGACAAGTTGGATCGATGGAAAAGGGTCAGCGCACTCAAACATCACATCTGGAGTCGCTGGAGCCACGAGTACATCAACGAGCTCCAAGTACGCACAACCTGGACGAAGACTTCACCAAATTTGGCTGTCAACGACATGGTAATCGTTCACGAGGATAATCTTCCTCCACAACGGTGGCTTCTTGGGCGCATAGTCAGCACGATTGCAGGACTGCCAAGGGAATCATCCGCCGCCCTATACGGAAACTCGCCTTATTACCTGTCTCTTGAAAGTCAATCGCATACTTTCAAGGGGGCCGGTATGTTGGGTCAAAACCCAATTAGAATAATCTTGTATATTTGAATTCCGCGTTTTTTGAATGATGTTAACATAACAGCTGTTGCGCTAGGCTGCCAACTCGTACTAGCGAACGAGTGGCAGATAAGAATTGGAAAAAAGAGAGAATAGAACAAGGACAGATAAAAAATTGAAGTTGAAGATATAGCCACGAGGAGTTTAAGTGAGGAGAAATAATCAAGAATTGTCATTAAAATTTAACTATTAAACTAGCACCATCCGACTTATCATTTATACTCAAGAAAAAGCTCTTGTTTTTACAGACATAATCAACAGCGGTATAGACATAATTAATAAGCTCAAGGTGGAAAAAGAAAAGAACCAACAAATTGCGATACTGATATTCAACCTACAGCAGTTTACAGAATACATAGAAGACATCGAGTTAGGTATGCAATTAACCAGATTAGGGATCTTTAACCCAAAATTACTAAAACATGATTATTTGAAACACATAAATTCGGAGAAAATGCTAAAGATAAAAACATCAACTTGGCTCAAGACAGACACGAACGAAATTTTGATTATATCCCACGTTCCTAGCGAGGTCACTAAAGTTCCGATATTTCAAATAGTTCCGTACCCAGATGAACATAACTATATTCTAACCGAGCAAATATTCGATAAGTTTTATGTATTCAATAATCAAGTATTTAATAAAGATACAGATAAATTAATATTCGACAAATGTATTGTTGGACTTATTAAACAAGAGCAAACTCAATGCAAATACATTAAAACCCAAAGAAATTTCCAAATAAATTATATAGAACCAAATATACTTTTAACATGGAATATTCCTGAAACAGTTGTCAACCAAGATTGTATCAACAACAAAATATTAATATCAGGAAACAACATCATTAAAATTAAAAATTGTACCATGCAAATAGATGAATTCTTAATTTCTAATAATGTAGCAGATTTTACACAAACGATTTATATCACCAACAATGCTACACGCTTAGAACCAATAAATCACTTAGAAACAAAAGAAATGATAAAATTGCATGTAAAACACTACAACTTTTTCCAAATTATATGCATTACAACTTTTGTCATCATGATAATTAGTTTGACTCTGTATTTAGCATATAAGTTTAAAAATATACCTAAGAAAATTATTGTCAAATATTGTAAACAAAAAGAAGAACATCCGCACCTTGAAACTACTGTCAAGGAAAATATTCAACCAGAAAACAATGTTATGATATATCCAAATTTAACGACCTGAGGACAGGCCAAATTCAATGATTGGGGGAGTGACATATCCATAAGTCCCTAAGACTTAAGCACATGCCTACACACTAATACACATACAACATGTACACCCAAACACACCCACACACCCAACACAACTCTGGATGAACCCAACAGATACCAGATACCTGATAAGTCACCCACTGGTAGACTAAACATCCGTTGTCTAATTTAAACAATCTATGCTTAAGCCCTCGCATCATCGTTGCGTTCCCACGTTCAAAGCTCGGACTCGCAATCCCGAAAAACAGAAGTATTAGATTTCAATAAACAAAATTATAAGAATCTAAGAGCACTTGTATCCAAGAGCGAATGCACTTGAATCCAAGAGAAATGCGAAGACTATTAAAGTCAGCAACTCCAAAGCTTTCTCTCTTCATTTGATCAGAACCCTAAAGTCTAAAGTCCATATTAGAAAAGCTCGAAACCGAGGCTTGAACGTCAATCAAATCAGAGTAATTATCAGAGTTCAGTTTGAGACCTAATTATAATCGGTCGGGGTTCTTCTCAACTAAAAATATTGTAATCATTCAGTAAAATAAAATTATATTTTTTTTTACATATGAGTATTGCGATTATTTAATTATATATATGAATATAAAGAAAACTGGGGAACAGGGTTCCGTCAAACTCACCCCAATTTAATCCGGAGCAATGAGATCTCGACGCGTTGGATCCTGGGAGTTGCTATATTTATATATATAGTGTTGGAGTTATACATACATATACCTTCATGCACCAATTAATTGTAACCGAACAATAATAAGATATACACAAACACAAAATAAAACAAGAGAGAACGCTATAGTCGAGTTCCCCGACTATCTGATACCCGTTACTCAGCTAGTGTAAGTGCGAAGGACAGTTTTTGGCGGTTTGTGGGCGTTAGAGTGGGCGTGGCAAAAAGTTTTTTGGCGAATAGATAGAATTTTACAAGACTAATAAAAAAATGAAAACATATCAAAACATTTTTCAAAAGTGTGGGCGTGACAGCTTTGGGCGGTTTGTGGGCGTAAGAGTGGGCGTGGCAAAAAGATTTTTTGCAAGTCGATAGAAATTTTCAAGACCAATACCAAAATGAAAAAATATTAAAACATTTTTCAAAAGTGTGGGCGTGGCAGTTTTGGGCGGTTTGTGGGCGTTAGAGTGGGCGTGGCAAAAAGTTTTTTTGCAAATCGATAGAAATTTATCGATTGCAATAGATAGAAATTTACAAGACTAATACAAAAATGAAAAAATATCAAAACATTTTTCAAAAGTGTGGGCGTGACAGCTTTGGGCGGTTTGTGGGCGTAAGAGTGGGCGTGGCAAAAAGATTTTTTGCAAGTCGATAGAAATTTTCAAGACCAATACAAAAATGAAAAAATATTAAAACATTTTTCAAAAGTGTGGGCGTCGCAGTTTTGGGCGGTTTGTGGGCGTTAGAGTGGGCGTGGTAACATGAATCGACAAACTTGCGCTGCGTCTATGTCTCTGGAGTCTGTGTGCTTAGTCTCAACTTTCTAGCTTTTGTAGTTCCTGAGATCTCGACGTTCATACGGACAGACAGACGGACAGACGGACAGACGGACAGACGGACAGACGGACGGACAGACGGACATGGCCAAATCGACTCGGCTATTGATCCTGATCAAGAACATATATACTTTATATGGTCGGAAACGCTTCCTTCTGCCTGTTACATACTTTTCAACGAATCTAGTATACCCTTTTACTCTACGAGTAACGGGTATAAAAATACACTAAGTGGAGTATGCATATATATAAATGTATGGGTTGGGTTTCTCTTCTTTTGTGTAACGCTTTGGCTGCTATTCGGCTCTTAGGTTACTTGGAGTGAGCACTTGTTGGGAAAGTCTACGCTGTTGCTTGTTTTCGTTGATATTCACATTAACGGCCGTCCACCGGTTCACTTGTTCTTTTATTAAATTGTCTTGCCGTTAGTATTTTTCAATTAAGCACTTTGTGGGAAACCGGATGCAGGAGCCAGGAAGATCAGTAAAGCAGCGATAAATTCCAGGGTATGTTGCATTCCTTCTATTTCCTGCTTGTGGTCGACAACCTCCACGGTGTTGATCACATTTGCTGTGTTGTCGGAGGTTTTAGACTCCTTGCCACCTACCCTGAGAGTTTTGTGGAACTATGGTCTTCCTTCAAAGTGTGTTCCTTGTTAGTCCTGTTATTCTAAGGTCTGATAGGGTCCTTGCTTCTTGACATATTTTTCCTCGACTTTAGTTATCCTTGAGACTGACGGATAATTGCCCGGGTATTTGACGTACGGATGATTACCCGGGTATTGACTACGGGTGTGTTCCCGGGTACTGACTGACTTTTCATTTGCGGGCCATGGTCTTTTCATACCGGCATAGAGCTTTTTCTGATCTATTGGTCTTCTATGCCAAGTGTTCCCACCTAGGAATCATATTTCTCACTTTCCCCTTATTTTAAGGAGTCAATACACCTTCGGTGAAGTGTGGCCGGGACTGGTGTTGATTTTCTCTACTTTCTGCAATTTATTTCGGCCGCTGACCGGGTCATCGGAGACTCGTTTATTGTCGACTTGCATTTTCTTTGTCCCAATCTAAGTGAGTCAACGCGGTGATGGTACCCCTTCCCCTGCTTTTAGATTCCGGTTTTGAATCTTCAAAGTCTTACGATCTCACGAAAAGGGTGTACGCAACACTACAATAACTATTGTAAAGATTAAGAACGGTTTAAAGATTTCTATCCAAAGTTGGTTTTACATTAAATATATCCCAAAATGCTCGTTTCTGAAAAAAATCGTCGAATTCTTGGTTTTTGCGTAAAATACAATTAAATTACCTCCTCCACAGTCAGTTTCCCAAGTAAGACAGTTTATTGTATAATTGTTTAAGGTAATGTGCCAAAGTTTTTAGAGTTTATGAAACCGTTGTAAATACTGACAGATGAGCCAGTCCTTATTATATTTGACCCACAATACCCTATCGAGTTGCACACTAATGCTAACCTATTCTGCTTCATAAAATTGAATACAAGCCTCATGTTATCGAATATTATAGCAAGCAAACATCATCTACCGAATCTCGATATCATTCATACGGCATTTTACTGTATTTACATTGTATTTCACTAAAAGCGACACGCAGTAAAATTGATCTCACGCCACGAGTTCACCGTTGGTGGGAGTATATAAAATCTTTTGAATTTGATATCCAGTATAGACCAGGTATTTTACAGCCTTTTACAAAGGCAGAAGTTATGCATGTCTTGTTAGATAACAAATAACAGACAACTGGCTTCTTGCTGAGCAACAAAAAGATCCAGAAACTTCAGCTATCGTTTTGAAAATTCAAAACAACGAACTCGGAGAAAGCTTAGCAAAAAATTATGAATAACGTCCGAAAATGCTTTATCCAGAGAAATGGAAAAACTCGGTGCCTCCCTGTAGTCCCCAGTCCATTCAGATGGTCAATAGTAAACCATATCCATGAAGCGGCTGTGCACCTTGGGTGGGAGAAAACTTTGTTCAAGTTTTATTGGTTCGAAAAAATGGCTAAGTGTGTCCAAAAGTTTGTGGAAAATTGTATAATTTGCAAATTGACTAAACCTCCATCCAGGAAAGTTGCCGATTGAACTTCATCCCATACCCAAAGTAGATATTCCCTGGCATACGATGCATATTGATATTACGGGCAAGTTGAGCGGAAGAAAGGAACAAAATGAGTATATTATTGTCCAGATAGATGCTTTTACTAAGTTTGTGTATTTGTACCACACAGTAAATATTAACAGCGAAAGTTCTATAGACGCTTTAAAATCGGCAATATCTATATTTGGTGTACCATAGCGAATCATTGCAGGTCAGGGTAGATCTTTTACTGGAACATGTTTTAATGAATTCTGTTCAAGGAAAAAAATAAATGTACACTTAATTGCAACAAGCGCCAGTCGCTCAAATGGCCAGGTAAAACGCGATATGAGCGTTATAAAACGTATGTTAACTGCATTCGGAAGTAGTCAGCGTTCTTGGCATAGGTGAAATTCAACTAGCTATATATTGTACTGTAAATCGAATAACGAAATCTAGTACTCTTGAATTGTTAATTGGGAAAGGGGCAAGACCTTTAAATATCATACCTATTTGTAAAGAAAATAGTAAAGAATATATAAATTTTGTAAGATAAATGGCCAAAGAAAATATGCAAAGCAACGCATTGTATGATAAAGATAGGTATGATAAAAATAAAGCTAAAATCAATCATTTTAAAGTTGGCGTTTATGTTTTGCTCGGAAACGAGGAGAGACATCGAACCAAATTAGACAATAAATTTAAAGGACCATTCCTTGTGGCAGAGGTGCTGGATGAAGACCGTTATGTCTTGAAATCTTTAGTTTATAAGCGGACATATAAGTATTCGCATGAAGCCTTAAGAAGTATGCCGACAGAAGAGATTCCCGGAGAGTTAAATATGTGTAATGAGAACTCATCGGTGGATTCCAAAGAGAGTGAAAACGTTAAAAGAGACGTTACAGACATGTTTGTGGATTCGAACTAGAGAAGATATTGAAAGAGACGCCAAATCGTTGAAAGCGACGATAAATCGTTGAAAGAGATGATAAAACGTTGAAAGAGACGTTAGGGAAAGTGTTAAATGAGACGCTATTGAAGATTGTGGTTCAGACACTATATCTTTGGTAGTGCACATTATGAAGTTGGCAGTGCTAACAGGCACACGAGTTAATGTGTTGGCTTGATAGATGTCTGCCGACTGACGTGTGGCAAAAGGCCGTTTTGGTTGGTGTCCTGAATGTCAGAGTATATTGCAACACTGCAATTTTTGGGAGCTCTCTGTTTAAAATTGTATTACAAATTCAAGTATAAAAAAAAAAAAGAACATGATCCACAGCACTTCTGTCATTGAGTTGGTCAAATGAACCTAAATAATAATAATGGCAAACAACTTTAATAATACCTATAAATTGCTTTAAATGGTCTTTTCAGGGAGTACTACATAATCTGCTAACTAAGAAATGAAATAATAAAAGCAAAAAGAAGAACTTTTGTAACACATGAGAGCGTGTGCTGGTCAGGATTGCCGTGTCGGCGCTTTATATTATATGTGGCTGCTTTATATTATATTTGTCATGCTAAATCATTATACCATGAATGTTAATTTAAATTAATGATGAATTGTAAAGCAATTTGCAGAATTCCCTATATTCGTCTTGTGTCCGTTCGATGCCTGGGCTAACGGTTGTTTCTGTTTTGGGTAGCCTAGGAGCGTGTAAGGTAGCTTGTCGTGATCTCGGCCTAAAAGTAGGCACTTAATTAGGTCGTGCTTAAGGTCGGGAAAAATGTTAACTAGGCTGTCAGGAAGAGCATTTCTCCAACTGCAATTTTTGGAGTTCAGACTCGGGGTCCCGACCCGAAGCGGTAGCCACTGGGCATTAATTGAGTTTATACCAGCGAACGAGAAAGTGCGTCCGTGCTGTCCGAGAATAAAAGTGATCTCTCAAAAATACAGAAAAAAAAGAGAAATTCCACAATTTGATAATTCAACCAATTCAAACAAAACCCAGTGAATCGGAAAGTCTATATTTTGATTAACTTTAGTGCCAACCCCTAGAGGGTAAGTTTTGTGCGTGTGTTGTGGCTCAGAATTTTTTCTTAAGGGCATAAAATTACAGGTGGCACCTAGGAAAATATTTAATTTTTAAGATTATAACCAATGCCAGTGCGACCAGTGAAGGAAACATAAATTTGCCGACCAGGAGGTCTAATTCTGGATTGCATCAGACAGCAGCCACCGTTAAGCGCAGGAAAATGATTTAATTGAATTCAATAACATTATCTACATATATACCCATTTTTACCTTACACCGCTTCACACCTGACCGACTGCTTGTTAAGCAGATCGGCAAACAGTCAAGCAGATCAGCATAAGATATTCCGATAGAAAAAAATAAATTCACCTTATGTTAGGAAATTAATTTAAGTTATGTTGTAAGAGAATAGAATTCATTTAGGGCAATTCCTTCCTTTTCTTTCCTTCTCCCTTTATTCCATATTCCTTCCTCTTCCCACATGAGCGAAAGCCCGCCTAAAGTGGCGTGAGCACAAGAAGGAAGTAAAAAGAGAAGAAAGAGTACCGCAGTAGGAGAGCGGCTCAAAAGAGCAGATCAAAAAAGAAATAGCTCTCTTAGAATTAAAAGGCGGTGTAAGCTGTTTTCTCTTCCACAGGCAACCACTTGAAGCGCTTCATCGTGGGAAATGCAGAGTGAGTACTAAAGGTTTTATTTAAATGAGAAAGCAGCTGCCGGAAGAAAAATCAAACAATTAGCTACTGCGGCGCTACTTGTTTTCCAAGTTCACAAATAAATTCAAAAAAAAAAGAAATTTTAAAATGGAAATGAAAATTGCTCTTGTCTAAATTTTACCCTTGCCCCAATCTTCGCTTTTTTGCTTAAATCTTAAAAGAATAAAAAAACAAAAAATTTAAAAATTAAAATGCACATCCCTATATAACCTACTTCCCCTATTCTTAAAGCCCAGCATTAATATTCCTTTTTTTGTTAAGCAAACAAAAATTTTACATTTTACATATATATCTCTGGCGATAATGTCTACATGAACGCCACATTCAAAAAAAAGTCTTTTAAAAGTTAAATCTAGATGTTTAAAATTTGTAAGTTAGGGTAGTCATTTAGGATAGGTTGTATAAACCTGTTTCAGTTAAAACATTGTCAGTTTTTAAGTTTGTTGTATGTTAAAAATTAAAGTTTATAATGTTTAAATCAGAGTAAATCTCTCTAGGGGTGCCATGCGTCGACGGAAGGTGTATGAAGTGTAAAGTATAGCATACTTGTAGGGATCACCAGTTAAGTTAAATGGTTAGAGGTGGTCAAGGTAGGGTGGGCGTCGACAGCTTAACAGCTGCTGTCGTACGAGTGTGCTATGTCCTTGTTTGTCCTTAGTCCTGTCGTCCGATAGTCCTTTAGTTTTTTTGGTGGAGATCAATTCCAAAGCACGCGAAATAAATAAGAGTGATACGAGACGAGCATGTAGTCGCGATGTTAAATATTCCCCCCCTTTACTCTACCGAGAATTGGTAGCCGGAACCAGCGCGTGCTTGATCGCCCAACTACAATGTACCATCTGCTCGGGGAAGATATACTCGTAGTTCGCTACAGTATTCTTATTATTTATCATAATCTTATTTTGGCGCCCAAACGTGTGAGGCCCGATTCTGTCATGGTGACAGATCGATCCGGCGAGGCCAGATCAAAAATAAACATTTTTTCAAACCGTCAATAACATCAGACGTTCGTCCCCAAGATCTCCACAAGTTCATTAACAAAAGTATGTGGTCAAAGCAAAAAAAAAATCGCGATCTAGAAATCCGAAAATTGCTTAAATCAGGCAGCTGGAAAAGTATTAGTCATTTGGCTCTTACGCCGCTACTGAATCAGAACACATATTTTTTTATTATTATTATTATTATTATATTAAATTGTCCTATTGTCTGCTGGAAGAGTTTCAGCTATTTAGCTTTAACGCCGCGTCATAATTAGTGCATTTAATGTTTTAATAATTTATTTTGTTATTTTTATTCCTTTTTTAATTTTGTTTTGTTCGTTAATCTTTTGTATAAAATTAAAAAAATTAAATGTATAAATTGTACAAGCCAATTGTTGTCTGTTGCCTTTTGTGTTTTGTATAATTTGTCATTTATTAATGAAATTCAAAAGGTTAATGTACATAGGATGTTAAATGTAGGACTAGTGAAAAGTTCACTAGGATTCCAAAGAATCAAGGAACCACTTGTTGCCTTTTGCCTTGTGTTGAGCCAAGATATTTGTTTTCTATGTCTAAATACAACATCCTTCACCTTCCATTCTAGTAATTTTCTGTTTTAAATCAGTAGTGTCAATAGCGTACATTTAAACCACGTCAGGACTTTAGTAACAAGGAATTTTACACAACGATACCTGAAAACGATTGCATGGCAACCCGATTTTTATTTATTTATTTATTTTCTTTTACCTTATTTTTGTGTTCTCAATTATTTATTTAATAGGATAATTTTTTTTATTAATAGTCCACATTATTTATTTATTTATTTTATTATATGTTCTTGAGTGTATAGTATAGGTCAGTGTATAGCATAGGTTCATTAGAGATGCCACTAACACACAGCACCGAAGACTTATCTAAAATTGTAGAAAATATATGCCACATCTGCGCTAGAACTATTTCTTATCCTAGCCAAATTTTAACCACCAGTTGCGGACACGAATTTCACCGAACTTGCTTTACTGCGAAATCGGGGAAAAATAAAATCTGTCCTGTCTGCTCTAGTTCCCTTTCATTACCATCCACCGAAAACTTGTCCGGGGACCTGGAAAACCAACCGTCAGGGTCAAAACTTAAAACTCCAAGAGCACAACCGAACGTTTTGACTAGGTCCAAAACCAGTCAAGAAAGGCACCAACAAAAACGACAATGTCCAACCCAAAAAACCAAGAACAGCCTTCACCTCCGACTGAACCCACAACCGATTTTCAGACAGCAATGGCTGAAAGCATAAAATCGGCTATCTCGGGAGCCATTACGGCAGCCTTGGCCCAACAATCAAAATGTTTTGCAGACGCTTTGGGCCAACACACAAATAGCCTGACCCAAGCGATCACTGCGGGCTTTCAAGCTCAGGCATCAAGCCTTCCGTCTAACCAAGTATTCCTAGACCCAATATACGAAAGATCTAACGGAGTTCCACAAGGCTCACCAAATGTAGGTCCAACCCGTAGCGTTAACCAGTCACCTGCGTCAGCAATGACCTCCTTAAGACCGGATAAGATCGCCCAGATAATGTTTAACTGGAAACTACGTTTCTCAGGAAAGGGTCCAATGGCTGTCGAGGACTTTATTTACCGAGTCGAAGCTTTAGCTGGTCAAACATTGGACGGCAATCTTCAACTCGTGGCTCAAAATGCCAGTACGTTATTCGAGGGTATTGCGAGCGAGTGGTATTGGCGTTACCACAAAAGTGTAACCGTTGTGCGCTGGTATGAATTATGCGCCGCACTCAAAGGGCAATTTAAGGACGACCGAACTGACAGAAATATCAGGGCCGAGATAGACCAGAGAAAGCAACGCGGAAGCGAATCATTCGATGATTTCTACCGGGTAATCGCAACTCTTGCGGATAGACTATCGCAGTCCATGTCAGAAGGTGCTATGGTTGAAACCTTACGAGCCAATCTCCAACCCGATATTCAGCACGAAATTTTATACGAGCGTGCCGATACCGTTTCCGAATTAAGAAGGTTGGTTAGGACTCGGGAAATCTTTATGCAAAGCGTAGGGAAGCCTCAGGGGTTTCCACAACGCCAGGTACCCAGGCGACAGGTTTGCGAGGTCCAATGTCAGATCGAGTCAGAATCGGAATTCGAAGATCTAGAGGAAGATCTAGAGTTAGCGGCCATGGAATTGCAGTGCTGGAACTGCCAGGAAAAGGGTCACAGGTATCAGGAGTGCACCGCGGACAGACGTGTCTTCTGTTATGGTTGCGGTAAAGCAGATACGTATAAGCCGTCATGCAGTAAATGTACTAGTTACGTTCCAAAAAACCAGCAAGGGCGTGCCACAAGGGCACGCAGACAGATGGTTTCGAAATCAACGATGACAAACTAAACGATTTCAACCAAACTAGTAGCAGCGTATCTACAACCTTTGAGGTGGACCAGGTCCAACAAAAGCTAGAGGTCACAGATACAAGCCGATCAAAAGTTCGCAGGGAGAAAAGGAAAAAACTAAAAAGGGAAGAACGGAAGCTGCTTCTCTCAGCCATGGTGGGGCAACTTCGCGACGTTAGGCCGCATGCTCAGGTGAAAATGCTAGGAAAAACAGTAGTGGGCTTATTGGATACAGGGGCATCGGTTAGCTGCATAGGTGGTAGTCTGGCCACAGAGCTGCCAGGTCTAAATATTTTATGCCAAAAATTTACCGCAGATGTTAGAACAGCCGATGGACAATCTCAGAAAATTACCAGCCGAGTAACCACTGAAGTGTCCTTCCGAAACGAGAATAAAAATATCACCTTCTACGTAGTTCCATCTTTAGCAGGGGATCTCTATTCAGGTATAGATGTTTGGAAGCACTTTCAGCTGCTACCCGAAGCTTTCTGTGGCAACAACCAAGTAGTGGCAGCCTTAGAGGAGCCTTCGGCTCGAGAGCTTACTCAAAGCCAGCAGAAAACGCTGCTTCAGGTTGTTCAACTTTTCCCGTCGTATGCCTTAAAAGGATTAGGAAGGACCCAATTGATTACCCACTCTATTGATGTTGCTCAAGCAAAGCCAGTAAAGCAAAGACACTATGCCGTATCGCCTGCAACAGAAAAACTGATGTACGCCGAGTTGGATAGGATGCTCAACTTAGGGGTTATTGAAGAGTCATCCAGCGCTTGGTCCTCCCCAGTAGTCCTGGTGCAAAAACCAGGAAAAGTTAGGCTTTGTATTGATAGCCGAAAGTTAAATGAGGTGACGGTAAAAGATGCATACCCCATGCCCTTAATAAATGGAATATTGAGTAGACTCCCTAAAGCTGAATTCATTACTACCTTAGACCTTAAGGATGCATTCTGGCAGATCCCGCTAGACCGAAGCTCCAAGGACAAAACAGCGTTTACCGTGCCAGGGAGACCCCTTTACCAATTTGTGATTATGCCTTTTGGGTTATCAAATTCTCCTCAGACTATGTGCAGGCTGATGGATAAGGTGATACCCGCAGACTTGAGAAACGAGGTGTTCGTTTACCTGGACGACCTACTAATAGTCTCAGACACTTTCGAAAGGCACATAGAAGTTTTGCAGGAGGTTGCCTCTTATCTACAAAAAGCCAAACTAACCATAAATGTGGAGAAGAGCAACTTTTGCATCAAAGAAGTAAAATATCTAGGACATGTGATTGGAAATGGAACTGTAGGGACGGACCCAGATAAAATATCCGCCATAGTCGAATTTCCAAGCCCGCAATCAATGAAGCAAGTTCGTCGATTTTTAGGGATGACTGGGTGGTACAATAAGTTCATAAAAAACTTCGCAGCGCTAGCCTCCCCAATTACAGATACTCTAAAAAATAGACGGAGATTTGTTTGGACCAAGGAAGCTCAGGAAGCCTTTGAGGGGCTAAAGGAAAAAATGTGCAGTGCCCCAGTTTTACACAGCCCGAATTTTGACGCACCTTTTTCCATTCATTGCGATGCAAGCAATACAGGAGTTGGTGCAGTCCTGATGCAGCAAGACTCGGAAGGAAACGAGGTTCCGATCTCCTTTATGTCTCGGAAGCTGAACAGGTGTCAATCAAACTACACGGTGACCGAAAAGGAGTGTCTGGCAGCCGTGTTGGCAGTAAAAAAATTTAGGGCATATGTGGAGGGACAAGAATTTAGCATTATCACGGATCACGCTTCTTTAAAATGGCTTATGTCCCAAGGAGACCTAAGTTCCCGTCTGGCCCGCTGGTCCCTAAAATTACAAGGGTTTAAGTTTAAAATAAGCCATAGAAAAGGCAGTCAGAACGTGGTGCCAGACGCCCTGTCAAGGACCTTTACAGACGACCTATCCGCTTTCGAAGTAGCAAGTTTAGTGGATATGGAGGCCAAAGCATTCAGGGGAACGGAGTACGAAAATTTAAAGTCAGCTGTCTCTTCTGGAACACCCAGATTGTTGGATGTCAAGATCAGCAACGGGTACTTGTATCGCCGCGCGGAACGCGCTGCAGACGAAAAGGTTGGAGATGAGTCTTGCTGGAAACTTTGGCTTCCCAAAGAATTAGTTCCCGACTTGCTAAAAAGAGCTCATGAAGATCCCATGGCAGCCCACTGCGGAGTAGCTAAAATGTTGGAGAAACTAAGAAGATATTTTTATTGGCCAAATTTAGCAGCAGATGTCAAGGAATTTGTCAACAAGTGTGCGGTGTGTAAAACTACCAAACACCCCAGTCAGATCTTAAGGCCACCCTTAGGAAATACTGGTCATTCAGACAGGATCTTCCAAAGACTTTATGTCGATTTTTTAGGACCGTATCCGCGTAGCTCAGAAGGGAATATAGGATTGTTCATAGTCGTCGATCTTGCTTCAAAATTCCCATTTCTCAAAGCCGTAAAAAAGTTCACAACGGAGGCTATCCTTCCCTTCCTGGAAAAGGAAATCTTCCACTGTTTTGGCGTTCCGGAAACCATCATTTCCGACAATGGGGTACAATTTAAATCCGTGGCTTTCAATTCCCTGTTAGAAAAATATGGCGTGGCGCATTCTTATACCGCTATTTATGCACCGCAAGCCAACGCTTCAGAAAGGCTCAACAGATCTGTTTAAGCTGCTATTAAAGCTTACATAGACCCAAACCAAAAGAACTGGGATAGTAAGCTCAGTAGCATCTGTTGTGCGTTAAGATCGAGTTTACACTCAGCCATTAAAACAACTCCCTATAGAATGGTGTTTGGGCAGCACATGATTGTAGACGGGAAGTCGTATCGAGTTATTAGAGAACTAGGACTGCTGGAAGATAGAACGGTGCAGTTTGATAAAGACGACTCGAGGGATATAATCATGCGTACCGCCCAGGAGGCGATGGACGTCCAAAGGCAAAGAAACGAGCGGTCCTACAATCTGAGAAGCCGAGAGGTATCTTATAGACCTGGACAGGAAGTGTACCGACGGAACTTCCAACAAAGCAATTTTTGCAAAGGGTTTAGCTCAAAACTGGCTCCGGTCTTCATAAAATCAAGAGTTCGGAAGAAGCTAGGAACGGCTTATTACGAGATCGAGGATCTCCAAGGAAAGGTTGTAGGCAAATACCATGCTAAAGACCTACGGCAATAGAAAGTATCCGCCCGACAAGCTTGAATCTTCCTTGTGGTAATACCTTACCCCAAGTTAGATTTTGGTAGGGGGGAATTGTAAGGTAGCTTGTCGTGATCTCGGCCTAAAAGTAGGCACTTAATTAGGTCGTGCTTAAGGTCGGGAAAAATGTTAACTAGGCTGTCAGGAAGAGCATTTCTCCAACTGCAATTTTTGGAGTTCAGACTCGGGGTCCCGACCCGAAGCGGTAGCCACTGGGCATTAATTGAGTTTATACCAGCGAACGAGAAAGTGCGTCCGTGCTGTCCGAGAATAAAAGTGATCTCTCAAAAATACAGAAAAAAAAGAGAAATTCAACAATTTGATAATTCAACCAATTCAAACAAAACCCAGTGAATCGGAAAGTCTATATTTTGATTAACTTTAGTGCCAACCCCTAGAGGGTAAGTTTTGTGCGTGTGTTGTGGCTCAGAATTTTTTCTTAAGGGCATAAAATTACAGGTGGCACCTAGGAAAATATTTAATTTTCAAGAGAATAACCAATGCCAGTGCGACCAGTGAAGGAAACATAAATTTGCCGACCAGGAGGTCTAATTCTGGATTGCATCAGACAGCAGCCACCGTTAAGCGCAGGAAAATGATTTAATTGAATTCAATAACATTATCTACATATATACCCATTTTTACCTTACACCGCTTCACACCTGACCGACTGCTTGTTAAGCAGATCGGCAAACAGTCAAGCAGATCAGCATAAGATATTCCGATAGAAAAAAATAAATTCACCTTATGTTAGGAAATTAATTTAAGTTATGTTGTAAGAGAATAGAATTCATTTAGGGCAATTCCTTCCTTTTCTTTCCTTCTCCCTTTATTCCATATTCCTTCCTCTTCCCACATGAGCGAAAGCCCGCCTAAAGTGGCGTGAGCACAAGAAGGAAGTAAAAAGAGAAGAAAGAGTACCGCAGTAGGAGAGCGGCTCAAAAGAGCAGATCAAAAAAGAAATAGCTCTCTTAGAATTAAAAGGCGGTGTAAGCTGTTTTCTCTTCCACAGGCAACCACTTGAAGCGCTTCATCGTGGGAAATGCAGAGTGAGTACTAAAGGTTTTATTTAAATGAGAAAGCAGCTGCCGGAAGAAAAATCAAACAATTAGCTACTGCGGCGCTACTTGTTTTCCAAGTTCACAAATAAATTCAAAAAAAAAAATAAATTTTAAAATGGAAATGAAAATTGCTCTTGTCTAAATTTTACCCTTGCCCCAATCTTCGCTTTTTTGCTTAAATCTTAAAAGAATAAAAAAACAAAAAATTTAAAAATTAAAATGCACATCCCTATATAACCTACTTCCCCTATTCTTAAAGCCCAGCATTAATATTCCTTTTTTTGTTAAGCAAACAAAAATTTTACATTTTACATATATATCTCTGGCGATAATGTCTACATGAACGCCACATTCAAAAAAAAGTCTTTTAAAAGTTAAATCTAGATGTTTAAAATTTGTAAGTTAGGGTAGTCATTTAGGATAGGTTGTATAAACCTGTTTCAGTTAAAACATTGTCAGTTTTTAAGTTTGTTGTATGTTAAAAATTAAAGTTTATAATGTTTAAATCAGAGTAAATCTCTCTAGGGGTGCCATGCGTCGACGGAAGGTGTATGAAGTGTAAAGTATAGCATACTTGTAGGGATCACCAGTTAAGTTAAATGGTTAGTGGTGGTCAAGGTAGGGTGGGCGTCGACAGCTTAACAGCTGCTGTCGTACGAGTGTGCTATGTCCTTGTTTGTCCTTAGTCCTGTCGTCCGATAGTCCTTTAGTTTCTTTGGTGGAGATCAATTCCAAAGCACGCGAAATAAATAAGAGTGATACGAGACGACCATGTAGTCGCGATGTTAAATATTCCCCCCCTTTACTCTACCGAGAATTGGTAGCCGGAACCAGCGCGTGCTTGATCGCCCAACTACAATGTACCATCTGTTCGGGGAAGATATACTCGTAGTTCGCTACAAGCGACATGGCTGTAAGAAGTGTGGCGAGCTTTGAGTAGTTTCGGGCCTGAATTTCAGTGAACTTCGATGCGACAAAAAGGCAAGAAAGAAGTCGTCTAGATTTTGGGTGCCAGGGTCCGTTATGCTTGTATTGATCTTGATCAATACAAGAAGGAATTATAACTCCTCGCGTTAGGCAGGCTTTCGAGGATCTGAGCTGCGGGGCACGCTTTAGATTCCGGCTCTAGCTCGTCGGCTGGGGTGGTGGAATTGCTCACCAAGATCTCGGACACGGACAACACATCACTATTAATAAAGACAAGAATTGAGCTTGCTTGCGACAAAAAAAATAGGAGCTAGAACTAAAACGGAGAAAAATAAATAAATAAATTCTAGAAAGGGAAAGTTAGAAGAAAGGAAGAAAGGTAGAGGAAAGGACAGAGAGAAAACAATCATTTGCGAAGACACGGATGTTGTTGTGCTGGCTTTAGGCCCCCCCAACCTATGATCATCTTCATCAGTAGAGTCGATCTATTGGTCTTCTATGCCAAGTGTTCCCACCTAGGAATCATATTTCTCACTTTCCCCTTATTTTAAGGAGTCAATACCCCTTCGGTGAAGTGTGCCCGGGACTGGTGTTGATTTTCTCTACTTTCTGCAATTTATTTCGGCCGCTGACCGGGTCATCGGAGACTCGTTTATTGTCGACTTGCATTTTCTTTGTCCCAATCTAAGTGAGTCAACGCGGTGATGGTACCCCTTCCCCTGCTTTTAGATTCTGGTTTTGAATCTTCAAAGTCTTACGATCTCACGAAAAGGGTGTACGCAACACTACAATAACTATTGTAAAGATTAAGAACGGTTTTAAGATTTCTATCCAAAGTTGGTTTTACATTAAATATATCCCAAAATGCTCGTTTCTGAAAAAAATCGTCGAATTCTTGGTTTTTGCGTAAAATACAATTAAATTACCTCCTCCACAGTCAGTTTCCCAAGTAAGACAGTTTATTGTATTATTGTTTAAGGTAATGTGCCAAAATTTTTAGAGTTTATGAAACCGTTGTAAATACTGACAGATGAGCCAGTCCTTATTATATTTGACCCACAATACCCTATCGAGTTGCACACTAATGCTAGTATGGATGGCTATAAACCTATTCTGCTTCATAAAATTGACCACAAGCCTCATGTTATCGAATATTATAGCAAGCAAACATCTTCTACCGAATCTCGATATCATTCATACGAGCTTGAAACTTTAGCCGTACACAATTCCATGAAACGGCTTTCGGCTTTAATTACATGGACGGCATTTTACTGTATTTACATTGTATTTCACTAAAAGCGACACGCAGTAAAATTGATCTCACGCCACGAGTTCACCGTTGGTGGGAGTATATAAAATCTTTTGAATTTGATATATAGTATAGACCAGGTATTTTACAGCCTTTTACAAAGGCAGAAGTTATGCATGTCTTGTTAGATAACAAATAACAGACAACTGGCTTCTTGCCAGTTCAAAAGATCCAGAAAATTCAGCTATCGTTTTGAAAATTCAAAACAACGAACTCGGAGAAAGCTTAGCAAAAAATTATGAATAACGTCCGAAAATGCTTTATCCAGAGAAATGAAAAAACTCGGTGCCTCCCTGTAGTCCCCAGTCCATTCAGATGGTCAATAGTAAACCATATCCATGAAGCGGCTGTGCACCTTGGGTGGGAGAAAACTTTGTTCAAGTTTTATTGGTTCGAAAAAATGGCTAAGTGTGTCCAAAAGTTTGTGGAAAATTGTATAATTTGCAAATTGACTAAACCTCCATCCAGGAAAGTTGCCGATTGAACTTCATCCCATACCCAAAGTAGATATTCCCTGGCATACGATGCATATTGATATTACGGGCAAGTTGAGCGGAAGAAAGGAACAAAATGAGTATATTATTGTCCAGATAGATGCTTTTACTAAGTTTGTGTATTTGTACCACACAGTAAATATTAACAGCGAAAGTTCGGCAATATCTATATTTGGTGTACCATAGCGAATCATTGCAGGTCAGGGTAGATCTTTTACTGGAACATGTTTTAATGAATTCTGTTCAAGGAAAAAAATAAATATACACTTAATTGCAACAAGCGCCAGTCGCTCAAATGGCCAGGTAAAACGCGATATGAGCGTTATAAAACGTATGTTAACTGCATTCGGAAGTAGTCAGCGTTCTTGGCATAGGTGAAATTCAACTAGCTATATATTGTACTGTAAATCGAATAACGAAATCTAGTACTCTTGAATTGTTAATTGGGAAGGGGCAAGACCTTTAAACATGCTACCTATTTGTAAAGAAAATAGTAAAGAATATATAAATTTTGTAAGAAAAATGGCCAAAGAAAATATGCAAAGCAACGCATTGTATGATAAAGATAGGTATGATAAAAATAAAGCTAAAATCAATCATTTTAAAGTTGGCGTTTATGTTTTGCTCGGAAACGAGGAGAGACATCGAACCAAATTAGACAATAAATTTAAAGGACCATTCCTTGTGGCAGAGGTGCTGGATGGAGACCGTTATGTCTTGAAATCTTTAGTTTATAAGCGGACATATAAGTATTCGCATGAAGCCTTAAGAAGTATGCCGACAGAAGAGATTCCCGGAGAGTTAAATATGTGTAATGAGAACTCATCGGTGGATTCCAAAGAGAGTGAAAACGTTAAAAGAGACGTTACAGACATGTTTGTGGATTCGAACTAGAGAAGATATTGAAAGAGACGCCAAATCGTTGAAAGCGACGATAAATCGTTGAAAGAGATGATAAAACGTTGAAAGAGACGTTAGGGAAAGTGTTAAATGAGACGCTATTGAAGATTGTGGTTCAGACACTATATCTTTGGTAGTGCACATTATGAAGTTGGCAGTGCTAACAGGCACACGAGTTAATGTGTTGGCTTGATAGATGTCTGCCGACTGACGTGTGGCAAAAGGCCGTTTTGGTTGGTGTCCTGAATGTCAGAGTATATTGCAACACTGCAATTTTTGGGAGCTCTCTGTTTAAAATTGTATTACAAATTCAAGTATAAAAAAAAAAAAAGAACATGATCCACAGCACTTCTGTCATTGAGTTGGTCAAATGAACCTAAATAATAATAATGGCAAACAACTTTAATAATACCTATAAATTGCTTTAAATGGTCTTTTCAGGGAGTACTACATAATCTGCTAACTAAGAAATGAAATAACAAAAGCAAAAAGAAGAACTTTTGTAACACATGAGAGCGTGTGCTGGTCAGGATTGCCGTGTCGGCGCTTTATATTATATGTGGCCGCTTTATATTATATTTGTCATGCTAAATCATTATACCATGAATGTTAATTTAAATTAATGATGAAATGTAAAGCAATTTGCAGAATTCCCTATATTCGTCTTGTGTCCGTTCGATGCCTGGGCTAACGGTTGTTTCTGTTTTGGGTAGCCTAGGAGCGACATGGCTGTAAGAAGTGTGGCGAGCTTTGAGTAGTTTCGGGCCTGAATTTCAGTGAACTTTGATGCGACAAAAATGCAAGAACGCAGTCGTCTAGATTTTGGGTGCCAGGGTCCGTTATGCTTGTATTGATCTTGATCAATACAAGAAGGAATTATAACTCCTCGCGTTAGGCAGGCTTTCGAGGATCTGAGCTGCGGGGCACGCTTTAGATTCCGGCTCTAGCTCGTCGGCTGGGGTGGTGGAATTGCTCACCAAGATCTCGGACACGGACAACACATCACTATTAATAAAGACAAGAATTGAGCTTGCTTGCGACAAAAAAAATAGGAGCTAGAACTAAAACGGAGAAAAATAAATAAATAAATTCTAGAAAGGGAAAGTTAGAAGAAAGGAAGAAAGGTAGAGGAAAGGACAGAGAGAAAACAATCATTTGTGGATGTTGTTGTGCTGGCTTTAGGCCCCCCCAACCTATGATCATCTTCATCAGTAGAGTCGATCTATTGGTCTTCTATGCCAAGTGTTCCCACCTAGGAATCATATTTCTCACTTTCCCCTTATTTTAAGGAGTCAATACCCCTTCGGTGAAGTGTGCCCGGGACTGGTGTTGATTTTCTCTACTTTCTGCAATTTATTTCGGCCGCTGACCGGGTCATCGGAGACTCGTTTATTGTCGACTTGCATTTTCTTTGTCCCAATCTAAGTGAGTCAACGCGGTGATGGTACCCCTTCCCCTGCTTTTAGATTCTGGTTTTGAATCTTCAAAGTCTTACGATCTCACGAAAAGGGTGTACGCAACACTACAATAACTATTGTAAAGATTAAGAACGGTTTTAAGATTTCTATCCAAAGTTGGTTTTACATTAAATATATCCCAAAATGCTCGTTTCTGAAAAAAATCGTCGAATTCTTGGTTTTTGCGTAAAATACAATTAAATTACCTCCTCCACAGTCAGTTTCCCAAGTAAGACAGTTTATTGTATTATTGTTTAAGGTAATGTGCCAAAATTTTTAGAGTTTATGAAACCGTTGTAAATACTGACAGATGAGCCAGTCCTTATTATATTTGACCCACAATACCCTATCGAGTTGCACACTAATGCTAGTATGGATGGCTATGAACCTATTCTGCTTCATAAAATTGACCACAAGCCTCATGTTATCGAATATTATAGCAAGCAAACATCTTCTACCGAATCTCGATATCATTCATACGAGCTTGAAACTTTAGCCGTACACAATTCCATGAAACGGCTTTCGGCTTTAATTACATGGACGGCATTTTACGGTATTTACATTGTATTTCACTAAAAGCGACACGCAGTAAAATTGATCTCACGCCACGAGTTCACCGTTGGTGGGAGTATATAAAATCTTTTGAATTTGATATCCAGTATAGACCAGGTATTTTACAGCCTTTTACAAAGGCAGAAGTTATGCATGTCTTGTTAGATAACAAATAACAGACAACTGGCTTCTTGCTGAGCAACAAAAAAATCCTGAAACTTCAGCTATCGTTTTGAAAATTCAAAACAACGAACTCGGAGAAAGCTTAGCAAAAAATTATGAATAACGTCCGAAAATGCTTTATCCAGAGAAATGAAAAAACTCGGTGCCTCCCTGTAGTCCCCAGTCCATTCAGATGGTCAATAGTAAACCATATCCATGAAGCGGCTGTGCACCTTGGGTGGGAGAAAACTTTGTTCAAGTTTTATTGGTTCGAAAAAATGGCTAAGTGTGTCCAAAAGTTTGTGGAAAATTGTATAATTTGCAAATTGACTAAACCTCCATCCAGGAAAGTTGCCGATTGAACTTCATCCCATACCCAAAGTAGATATTCCCTGGCATACGATGCATATTGATATTACGGGCAAGTTGAGCGGAAGAAAGGAACAAAACGAGTATATTATTGTCCAGATAGATGCTTTTACTAAGTTTGTGTATCTGTACCACACAGTAAATATTAACAGCGAAAGTTCTATAGACGCTTTAAAATCGGCAATATCTATATTTGGTGTACCATAGCGAATCATTGCAGGTCAGGGTAGATCTTTTACTGGAACATGTTTTAATGAATTCTGTTCAAGGAAAAAAATAAATGTACACTTAATTGCAACAAGCGCCAGTCGCTCAAATGGCCAGGTAAAACGCGATATGAGCGTTATAAAACGTATGTTAACTGCATTCGGAAGTAGTCAGCGTTCTTGGCATAGGTGAAATTCAACTAGCTATATATTGTACTGTAAATCGAATAACGAAATCTAGTACTCTTGAATTGTTAATTGGGAAAGGGGTAAGACCTTTAAACATGCTACCTATTTGTAAAGAAAATAGTAAAGAATATATAAATTTTGTAAGAAAAATGGACAAAGAAAATATGCAAAGCAACGCATTGTATGATAAAGATGGGTATGATAAAAATAAAGCTAAAATCAATCATTTTAAAGTTGGCGTTTATGTTTTGCTCGGAAACGAGGAGAGACATCGAACCAAATTAGACAATAAATTTAAAGGACCATTCCTTGTGGCAGAGGTGCTAGATGGAGACCGTTATGTCTTGAAATCTTTAGTTTATAAGCGGACATATAAGTATTCGCATGAAGCCTTAAGAAGTATGCCGACAGAAGAGATTCCCGGAGAGTTAAATATGTGTAATGAGAACTCATCGGTGGATTCCAAAGAGAGTGAAAACGTTAAAAGAGACGTTACAGACATGTTTGTGGATTCGAACTAGAAAGGTCATTGAAAGAGACGCCAAATCGATGAAAGCGACGATAAATCGTTGAAAGAGATGATAAAACGTTGAAAGAGACGTTAGAGAAAGTGTTAAATGAGACGCTATTGAAGATTGTGGTTCAGACACTATATCTTTGGTAGTGCACATTATGGAGTTGGCAGTGCTAACAGGCACACGAGTTAATGTGTTGGCTTGATAGATGTCTGCCGACTGACGTGTGGCAAAAGGCCGTTTTGGTTGGTGTCCTGAATGTCAGAGTTTATTGCAACACTGCAATTTTTGGGAGCTCTCTGTTTAAAATTGTATTACAAATTCAAGTATAAAAAAAAGAAAAGAACATGATCCACAGCACTTCTGTCATTGAGTTGGTCAAATGAACCTAAATAATAATAATGGCAAACAACTTTAATAATACCTATGAATTGCTTTAAATGGTCTTTTCAGGGAGTACTACATAATCTGCTAACTAAGAAATGAAATAACAAAAGCAAAAAGAAGAACTTTTGTAACACATGAGAGCGTGTGCTGGTCAGGATAGCCGTGTCGACGCTTTATATGATATGTCGATGATTTATATTATATTTGTCATGCTGAAGCAGTATACCATGAATGTTAATTTAAATTAATGATGAAATGTAAAGCAATTTGCAGAATTCCCTATATTCGTCTTGTGTCCGTTCGATGCCTGGGCTAACGGTTGTTTCTGTTTTGGGTAGCCTAGGAGCGACATGGCTGTAAGAAGTGTGGCGAGCTTTGAGTAGTTTCGGGCCTGAATTTCAGTGAACTTCGATGCGACAAAAATGCAAGAACGCAGTCGTCTAGATTTTGGGTGCCAGGGTCCGTTATGCTTGTAGTGATCTTGATCAATACAAGAAAAAATTATAACTCCTCGCGTTAGGCAGGCTTTCGAGGATCTGAGCTGCGGGGCACGCTTTAGATTCCGGCTCTAGCTCGTCGGCTGGGGTGGTGGAATTGCTCACCAAGATCTCGGACACGGACAACACATCACTATTAATAAAGACAAGAATTGAGCGTGCTTGCGACAAAAAAAATAGGAGCTAGAACTAAAACGGAGAAAAATAAATAAATAAATTCTAGAAAGGGAAAGTTAGAAGAAAGGAAGAAAGGTAGAGGAAAGGACAGAGAGAAAACAATCATTTGCGAAGACACGGATGTTGTTGTGCTGGCTTTAGGCCCCCCCAACCTATGATCATCTTCATCAGTAGAGTCGGTAAAGGAAATGTTTAGTTGCTCATGCTTTCGTTAAATATTAATTTTAATAAACATAAAGTAGTTAAGACTAACATCGTATATAGGTAGTTTAATTATAGGCCTAGATAGTTATAAGATTATCTATGAATCGCATGATTTAATAATATGTAGTATAGAATGTGGTGATTTAGATATAAATGTTAACTTTGATAAGAATTAAATGAATAAGAAATATTTTCGATTATCTAATTTAATTTATTGGTAGACAACTTCTCGATTAATTCTATTGTGAACTTTCTTTTAATTAAATTCAATAAAACTTAATTTTAATTCACGACAAATTTTGCAAAAAAAATCTAATTTATTACAGCGATAGCTAATTTCGGTTGTTGCGGTATTTAATTCATTTCTTAACTTCTTTTATAGCATAGCCATTTAATTCATTTCTCTTAAGTTTTGGTTTACACTTAAACAAGGTTATATAAACTCACGCATCTTATCCATCGGCAAAAAAAATTTATTCCACTTCTTCAGAGTATTTTTCATCAAATATTCATGGCTTCTAGTAATAGCAATTAAATTCACAAAGCATTTCAGATGAGTGTCGTAAAGGTTATGTAACTCAAAACAGGTTATTACCAATTTGCTGAAGAATATTGCGCATGCGCGCTGTTGGCCAGTTAAACCGCATTTGATATTATTTGTTGATCATTCTCCTACTGCTTCTGCTGCTTCTCCCTTAGGACTCCATCATGCCCCTCCCAGGAGTGCTCCTCGGGACAAGGACGCAAACTCGGTTTGCTGGGCTCGATCCGCTGGTTGAGCCCCGATGAAAGATAAGGGTTTTCCAGACGGAAAATTCCGACCTTTGGCACTGGCTGCCAATCCGCCCCCTGGTTGCCTCCGTCGACACTCTTTTCGTGACCTAGGCAACAAAAGGTTATGCATCTGTATGCAAATGAACGCGGCACAGATTATCACAATCCGCGTGGACACTGGCACTATGTGATTATTCTGGCTCTTATTAGCAACTGCAACGATGTGCACTCTACCGGATCTCAAAAGGGAAAGAATTTAGCACGGAAACGAATGGAGTCGCTTAGCCCCTTTTCTGTGCCACAGCAATGAGCTGGCGCATCAATGAGCTAACTGGTATTTTTGTCCAAAACTCTGTTCTGGCAAAAATGCAGCTAGCTTATTAAAAACTGCATGTGGATTAAAGCTCGGCTTAAACTACGTAAAAATTTTACCGAAATGCCTCGACGTTATTCCCGTCGCGTAAAGCTAGGCTCAGAGTATCACGTAATTTAGTGCTACTTCCAGGCAGAAAACCTTTATATCTTTTATTTAGAGGCCTTTCAGTCGCCACTACAAAAAAATTTAAATGATTTTGAACTCTACCTGTATTTAGTTTTTGTGTGAGTTCCCTTGCTAACCTCGGGTCTAATAAAGCGGGTCTTGAACTAGTGTTTGGATTTGGTTTATTTGTATTATGCATAGCATTGTTCACGAAATTTTGATAGTTTCCTTTGTTCTTAGGAGTTTGAGGTTAGGTTGTGTTAGGGCTAGAGTTATTACTGGGTTTTATTCGGTCATTGAATGTTATTTCGTATACGCCTTCTTATTGTGCTATTTGTTTAAGTTTAGATACTGGCGTAACGTCATGTCTGGCAAGGGTCATAAATAACCTATCGCGCAATTTTCTCATGATTACATCTTTAATTGTATTATTTAATGCATTTGTGTATAATACGGAATTTTTGTTATGTTATTTTCTAACATAAGTTTATTTGATATTGTGAATGATTTAATTTCTTAATCTTCGACAAACTTACGGATACTTCAGCTGAAGGATGTGTTGTAGAGACGACGGAGTAGTTCTTCACATGGTGTTTGGGTTTTGTATTCGCTGATGAGCGCATTCATTAGGGTTGGTCGTTGGGCATCTCCTGCAAGTTGCATCTCAATTGCGCTGAAGATTACATGTCTTTTGTTTTTTTGAGGTTTTGGAATTTTTGTTTTTACGCTTTTATTATTCGTATGCAATAGGTTTGACTATTTTGTGTCAAGCACCGATTATACGTAGTTCTTTTGCGGATAAAAAAGAGAGACTGGAATATTATGCTGTGCTAAGCTTAATCAAAGTGCTCTCGATTTTTGATTACATTTTGTACTTAGACATTTATGTGTGTGTGTGAGTTGTTACAATAGTGTGTGTGGTTTCGTACTTAGACATTAATGTGTGTGTGTGGTTGGGGAGTTGTGGGTGCATAATGGATATGTTACTATATATAAAATTGTGAAGTCTTGTGCGTCTTCTTGTCCTACAGAGTTTGGGCTAGCTTCGTTTCAGCTGCGTTGGAAAATGGGACTACATCAATTAACTTAAAACAAAAACCCTAAATGATCGCTTATGTGAGTTTATTTTTTTGTTGTTGCTTAAGAAATAAATCTATTACCTGGAATTACAAATGAATTAAATTTGAATATGATTAAACATTTAATTTATAATTATTTACTTACCGTTTCCTTAGAGCTTGGCACTCAATAGAAATCGCGTCTGTTTCTTACAAAAATCTAGTCTAACTCCGCGAAAACGTCCGCATGCATTTTAGAAAAGGAATGCGGTGATCAATTTCGTCCTCTTATTCTTATTTTCCTTGTGCTCGTACCCGTCCCTTTTACTTACTAATTTGTCTTTGCATGTAAAAAAATGTAATGTTTTTTACGATGCCTATGCGCTAGCCGACTAAGATAGCTGGCTTCGCACTCGTCCAGAAATGTTTGTTTTAAATATCATCAACTTTTCATCAAAATGATTAAGCACCTTAACATTCATCACCTTTATTTTTTAGGAGAGATTTTTTAAAATTTGTCTAATAATCTTAAAAATTTAAGGCTTTTGACTTTCTGGAATCCTGTATGCACTGGGGTCGGATTATTCAATCAATTCAATTAGTGCTTGTATTATATATTTAAGGAAAATAATGATGGCAATTTTAGGAGTTTAAGTACCTATACATTTGCTTCATAATAGTCTATTGATTTCCTCTGTTTATTTGTTGTATTTACAATGCGAATGAAGGAGTTCTAGGTGTCTACAATAACTTTAGCTACTATTCCTAGTTGTTGTTGGAGATGATGACATTACTGACACTAGGCGTGAGTCGAATCACTTCTGACCTACCTTGCAAAAGTATTTCGTTTTCTAGAGAAAGAATTATAGGAATATTAATTTTTCCGAAGTTATGGGGCCTTAATACATTGTGTGACATACTGTATTACATGTTGCCTTTTTTATACCCATTACTCTTAGATTAAAAGGGCTAGATTCGTTAAAAGTTTTGTAAAATGACAAGGAAGCGTGTCTGACCCTATACCATATTTAAGACATTCATTCGCAAAGTACAAAAAAAAAAAAAATTGAACTTCCAGAGGAAGTAAGAAAAATGACTTCATTGACTTAAATCTAATTAGCAACTAATTGGGAGATCTCGGAGATTCGGAGAAGGTGGGCACAAGGCAAAGGGGTGTTTTGCACCACCAAAATGCCCGATCTGCAGCAGCGAGGTGGACAAAAATCACCCGACGGGCAGTTTTGCGTGTCCGACCTACAGAGCGAGCATAAAGGGAGTTAAGAGCCATAACAATGCTTGCCCAAGGTAACGTAATCCAGATCAACGTTAATCATTGCGCAGCTGCTCAGACTGCGGCGGAGCCCAATGTAGACATCATGCTCTTAAGCGCACCTTACGCCACTGGATGGGGACACTCCTCTATGATCCTAGACGAGTCAGGAGAAGCAGCCATTTGGTGTTGCAGCCCTTTCCACGTTCAGGAACTGCCTTCCTTTCCGTTGCATTCGCAAAAATAAAAGACGTGCATATGTACAATTGTAATGCTCCGCCTAGCGACAGCCCCAAACAGTTCATAGATATGCTGGAGTTGCTTGTGCGCCAAGGGCGAAGCCCGAAGATTATTGCCGGTGATTTCAATGCCTGGAGAGTGGAATGGGGAGGCAGTGTCTCCAATCCCAGAGGTCGAGCATTGATAAACTCTATGGGAATGCTGGACCTGATACTGCTGAACGACGGACGGAAGCCAACGTTTAATAACGATAGGGGCACGTCATTTATCGACGTAACCTTTACCAGTAGAGGTCTCGTGGCTAATTCTAGCTGCATGGTCCACGATGTGATAACGTTGAACGCTCTGATTTCCTTCAGCCTCCCATCGGAGGGTAAGTACGGAGGCTTGTCAGAATTTGCGACGCAACTATGTCAAGGAAGAAAAAGGCACAGCGCAAACCACCAGCATATTGGTGCTCTGAATGCCTGAGAGCTAGAAGAGCAGCGCAACGAGCCGGGGGCAGAACCCACCACGTTGGAAATACATAAGGAAATGCTTGGAGTTCAAGCATGGCATAGCGGCTGCCAAAGCGCTTGCTCATAAGGAATTGCTAAATAGCATAGACGGAGATAACTGGGACCTTGCCTACAAGCTGGTAACCAACAAGCTATGATGAAAAGGGTAACACCATCGGACACTGGGATCCTGGCTAACATTGTTGGCGAACTATTTTCAGCGCAGGATTATGGCGGCCAACAGCAGTAGCCCCAGTTCCCGATTTCCCGTGCGTCACAGAACTGGAAGTCGTCGAGGCAGCCAAGCGTATTAAACCTAATAAAGCCCCTGGCCCAGATGGAATTCCTGGAGCGGTCCACCCAAAGCGGTGGCTAGTTCTGAAATATTTATGATCACCTTCCAGCATTGTCTGTTGGACGGGGTCTTTCCAACGAGGTGGAAGACTCAAAAACTAGTTCTGTTGCCGAAAGGCAAGGGTCCAGCACAAGCCGCAAACAGCTACAGGATATTGTCGGGAAACGGTTCGAACGTATCCTGTATAGCCGAATAGAATCAATCACAGGAAGCACCAACGGCCTGGAAAGTCAACACCCTAGATGCACTCACGGCAGTGAGTAACATAGCCAAGGACGCCCTTGCTGGCAATAAATGGCTAGAAGGCAGGAAGGAATATTGTGCAATCGTGACTGTGGACGTAAAGAACGCCTTTAGCACCGCTAGATGGCCCGTAATACTCGGAGCCATGAACAGAATGGGGATCCCGGAGTACCTGAGGATAGTCGTTGACAGCTGGTTTAGGGATCGGGTCCTGTGGTACGATACGAAAGCTGGCACAAAGAGATACCGAGATTCGGCAGGTGTTCCCCAAGGATCTGTTCTTAGACTGATCTTGTGGAACATTATGTACGATGGGATCCTGGGCATCAACAGACCCCAGTGAGTAAAGCTGCACTGATTTGCGGACTATGTGGCAATAACAGCGGTCGCCAAAACAATCGCTACGCTACGATCGGAGCTGCTATCATCTGGCTCGAGAAAGCCGAGCTGGCAATCGCGGCGCACAAGACCGAGGCAGTTCTCCTAAGTAGCAGAAAAAAGGTGGAAACTATGCTGGGGTCCGTCAATGGGACCCAGGTGACCTCACAAGAGTCACTGAACTACATGGGAGTTATGCTAGATCACAGGCCATCGTTTAAGAACCATGCGGAATACGCCAGCAAGAAGGCAAGTAGGCAATCACAGCTACCTCTTTGGCAAGACTCATGCCCAACGTTGGAGGACCCAGAAACCCGGTCTTAAAACTTCTGGTGATGGTAGCAAAGGCAACGCTGCTATATGCTGCACCAATATGGAGCATTGCCGTTAGGAGAGGGTCATACCTGAAGGAGCGCGCTCGGTGCTACGGTCCATGGCCCTTAGGCTCATTAGAGGTTTCTAGACAGTATCCGACAATATCAGGATCTATAAAATATTAGGCATACAGATTCCAGCGCCATAGACACAGCGCAAGTTTGTTAACTAAAGTTGCCACGCCCACTCTAACGTCCATAAGCCTTCGACGCGCACCCTTTTAGACAATGTCGTAATATTTTTTAGTTTTGTTCTCAGTTTTGTAAATTTATATCGATTTGCCAAACAAACTTTTTGCCACACCGTTAAGCATCTAATCCATTTGGACAGACAGGACGTTACCTGATCGACTTTGCTATATTCGTCTACTCTTACAACTTTTAAAAACATTTACTTCTACTAATTAGTATGCGGAGTAATGCGTAATATAATCCATACGTGGAATGCGGCTTCCGTAATGTGATCCGCACGTGAAATGCGGTCAGGGTGGTTCTTTTCATATTTGCTCCTTTTATAGTTGTAGGATTTCCAAGGAGCGCTCGTAGGTAGTTCTTAGGCATATGATATCGCTCAGGCACTACGGCGCGCGTTGGCAGCGTAGTGTGCGGCGAGGTCGCGTTGGGTACTGCCTTGCTCGCTATCTATCTATGTGCAGAGGTAACTTCAATTAGAAGGTGTAACGAACACACTCAATGAGCGTTGTCCACCTCAACACACTCTGTCTACCTTTTTGACCAGCTGAGTGTGAACAAGAGTTTTGAACAAGAGTGTCATAGCTATAATACAGTAGACAGAGATACGATAGCTGCAAATACGATAGCCAAACGGTAAAAACTAAGACAAGAAAGTTTTCCTATTAAAGACGAGGACCAGATGTTTTGGCCTTGTTCTATACCCACCCTACCTGTGAAATCCATTCGGACTCCACCCTCTTATAACCGCTGCTTTACATACCCTTTAATGCCCAAAAAGACATCAGATTAATTCATATTCGACACCATTTAATCAAAGATAATGATAATATTTCGCTACATTTTCCTAAACTAATCCTTAAATCTAAAGGATTAAGTATTTACGTTAAGAAGGCTCTTATTGAGTAGTTTGGGCGGTTTCAAGTACGCAGCGTCACAACCGGCAGCTTCTCGCTGGAATCGGGTCGTGCTCCCTAGATTCTATTTGAATCAGTGCTCTAGCTACTAGCCGCTCTCAGGAATTCCACGTGACCTTGACTAACACGCGATTTTAAGTTATTTCCCTATGCACTGATGTAATAGCTTTACTTTGCAAGATCTGTATAACCAGATACCGGACTGTAAGGTACGCTTCTAACAGCAAAAGAGTTCCATTTCGCACGGTCTCGCGTATGGAAATGTGTAGTATTTATCCTAGATACAAGTGGTAGTTCTGGTAGACTAGTTTCCTCCACTTGTTATCGATTTATGAAAGAATTATGACTTTAAAAATGGGTTTAACCACCCTCACAAATTCTACTAAAGTGTTCTCTTCATTTTTTTTCAATATTAACATGAATTCCTAAATCAATATTATTGACGGCCGAGGTCGTTGGACCTTCGGGGGTGATTGACTGGTTGCCACCGGGGGTCCGCTGATCGAAGGTGCGCAGAGGGGTGACGGCCTCGTCTCCTTCCAGGGTGGGTTGGCAGACGCGAGGGGGCGTCTGCATGACCACCTCCAGCCCTCGTCCGGGGGTCGGTGGCAGGGTGGTCCGCTTCGGGGTCCGCGGGCCCTCGTCGTCCGGACCGGCTCCATCACACCGTCCGAAGTATCTTCGTAGACGGGGCGTGGTGGCGTCGCCTCGGCCCAGACCGTGCTGAACCGGGTGTCGGTCGGCACCACCTCCCCCTCCCGGATCGCTTCCAGGATGTCTCCCAGCCCGATTCCCCCCACCATGAGGGGCTGAGCAAGGGGGAGCTGCTGTCCCCTGTCGGGAGTATCTCAAGTGAGGTTATCGGGGCTGCGGCAGAGTCTGCCCCAATGGGCACCAAGGGTGGCGGTGAGGATCGCCATCGTCGGTCATTCGGTTTGGCCATATTTATTACTATTTTCTTTTTCTCTCGCGTCCGCGCTGTTCGGCTGTCAGATTCAAAGTGAGAAACCCACCGCTGTGATTGGACCGCCCTCGGCTATCGAGTAGTTGAATGATCAATAAGATATTGATCGGCTATCGCTCCGACCCCGATCGTTCGTTTGCCCTCACACTCAAAAGCTGGCTGTTGTGACTGGATGTCAGCTGTGGTCTATCGATAGATAGACCTATCGACCCTCGGTCACGGGTTGTTAGTGACAACGTTAGTGATGCCAGATGGTGGCGTTGGGTGCCTGTCCCAAGCTAAGGCCTATGAGAGCGCAAGTGTTGAGACGAACTGTGGCGGCGCGGGGCGCCCATAGTTCCGGTAGCTCCTTGCTGACCCGATGATTGTCGGGGGGAGTCCGAGTAGTAGATCCTTTAAGTCTTGAAAGGCTTTCTCCTGTCTTGTCGTCCATTCCCACTTCCGATCCTTTTTGAGAAGGGCGGTCATTGGTTCGACCACGTCGACGAAGTTGGGCACGAAACGTCGGTACCAGAGAACTGCAAGAGTGGCATTTTTTGCCACCCTGATCACACTCAACAATTTTGAGTGCGGGTGCCACTCACTCCGGTTTTCGCGGGTACATACAAACACCCGCTCAAAATATTCGGGTGTCTGAAAACCCCCTGGTGCCTGCGCACCCGAATCAATGCGGCACCCTACGTCGCGGGTACCGATCACACTCGCCACTCATAACGAAGGGTAGAGAAGGCAAACATGCAGAAAAAGGCAAGTGCCTTTTTTTGGTAAACACCCGGGTGTTGTGGTAAAATTTTGAATATTTATTTACCATATTTAACTTTGTATGTATAATTTTTCTTTTTGATAAAAAAAAAAAACAATAGAAATAGAATTGTGTTAATTAAGTATAAATATTTAATAATAATTAATACTAATTAATAAACATGTGCACGACCTTTTTCTTGGGTGTTTCCATTCACCAAAAGACCACCAACAATTACACAAGTGTTCCAGCGCTCAAGTAATATGATCTAACGCTTATACATAAGCCGATCGCGGAGCGTGGGAATGCTGAGCATGCACTTTGCAGCTCAAGTGGTCAGACCATACATGACATATGCATGCCTTCTGCATACATATGTAGATGTATATGGAACTATATGTATATAAAAATAAGTACTATATATACGGGTCAGCTCAGCACAAGTTGAGCGCATAAGACACATTCGAATAAAGTAACGCTAACTGAGCAGACGCTCTGACTCTAAAAATACTGAACCTTCTTTGGGATCATTGAGAACATCATACCACTATTAATTGATACTGCGTGACTTGAATTTCAGTTTAAATAATTTGTTTACGTTGTTCTCATCAGAAAAAATATTTAATATACATTTCGAACAATAAATTAATAATTTATTAAATTAAAAATAGTAACCTATTTTTTTGGTTTAATAAATTTCTAATTATTGATTCGAAGGTTATTAAATTATATTGTCGGTCGGATTTGAAATAATTTGTTTCGGCCATTTATTTATTTAATTTGGAAATAATATTTAATTAATTTAAATATTTAATTTAAAATGAGCCTAGAAACCAAAAATAAATCAATTCTGGAAGAGCTGAAAAGCAAGCTCCAAGGTCGGGTCAGAAAAATTCGCCGATTAATTGAGCGATTAAAAACGGGATCGATTCCGATATTAGAGGGAGAATTGAAATGTCTACTAGAAAACTTAATTGACATAGATTAAAGACATAGATTGTGGCGATGAATTTGTCGACGAGTTAGAAGAACTTTGTATAGTGACCAAGGCAAAAATAATGTCCCTGTTGTCTGCCTTGAAGGTAGCAAGCGTCAGCGAAGCTCCGGACCAGCTGCTGTAGCTCCAACTCATGCGCGACTTCCGAATTTGGCATTGCCAAGATTCAGTGGAGATTATTCGGAGTTCAAAAATTTCATCAGCCTATTCGAAACTTTGGTTCATAATGACGCCAGCATTCCAGTTATCGAAAAATGTAACCATTTAATTTCATGTCTCTCTGGTGAAGCTTTAGTAACAATTAAAGCTTACCAAGTCACCGGCAATTACGAAAAGGCACTAGCCAGTTTAAAAAAGGTTTACGATAACGAATGGGTCATCCTTATGAATAATATATCAACATTGTTTAGTCTTCCTAAAATATCGCATCAGTCCGCTTCCTCCTTGAGAAACCTTCTCGATACTATTTCGTGATTTATGGTTCTCTGTTATCGATAGGAGATGATACAAAAATGTCGAATGCAATGTTGATATATTTGGTATTGAATAGAGTCGACCCAGTGACCAAACAAAAATGAGAGGAACAGCTCGATTATGAGACTTTGCCCCTTTGGGCCGATTTTGAAAAAATTTTAAATCGCTGATATCAGCATTTATCAGCTGAGGAATCGACAAAGCCGAAGCTAGATAAAATTGTGTCGAGCAAGCAACATAATCGTAGCTCATTCTCGTTTTCTCCTCCAACAGCAAGCCTCAGCAAACTTGTAGCTATTGCAATGCAGCAGATCATTTGCTACAGAATTGTAGCCCGTTTGAGCGTCTCTCTGTAATGCAAAGATTCGAGTTTGTTAAGTCTGCCTCCTTATGTATTAATTGTCTGCAAAAAGGCCATACTGTTTCGAAAGGCAATGGCAAAAAGTGTCGAGCTTGTGACCGCTCACACCATATTCTGCTTCACAGATATACAGTGCCTGAGAACAGTTTAGCGTTGCCACCCCCGCCAGAGACCATGTATCCTCCTTTTAACCAAGATCAGCCTTCCACGTCACATGTTATGCATGCCACGTCCTTGGACAGGGTGATTTTGGCTAAGTCAATCGTAAGCGTCCGTACGAAAAACGGAGAATACGTTTTAGACCGAGCTTTGCTGGACTCTGGGTCTTAAACGAATTTTATAACAGAAGAACTGGCGAACCGCTTACAGATTCGTAGAGAGGAGTCGTGCATCAACTTACTTGGTATTGGTGAGTCCAATTCTCAAGTCAAGAAAAAGGTACACACAGTGGTGAAGTCGCGATTAATTGGTAGTGAGTTCTCGTTCGATTTCTGGATCTTAAAGTCGATCTCCGGTTACCATCCTGATCAGTCGGTGAACGTCAGTGATTGGAAGATCCCGAAGAACCTACCATTAGCAGACTCATATTTCTACAAGTCACAAAAAATTTATATGTTGATAGGAGCAGAATCATTTTTCCAATTGCTAGCTGTTGGTCAAATTAGACAAAGTCCTGACTATCCAACTCTAAAAAAGACCCTTCTTGGTTGGGTTATTTCGGGCAGATACAAGTCTGCAGTCCCGAAACAAGTTTTGAATAGTTTCAGTTGTAGTGAAGAACCTTTAGTATCGATTGACAGCACACTACAGAAATTTTGGTCGCTGGAGGTAATGCCAAATCCAAAGAAAATTCTGTTGCCTGAGCACAAGTTATGTAAAGACCATTATAGGAAGACTACTCAGGTATTGTCATCAGGTCGGATTCGTTTCGAAGGAGATTCGGAGATTCAAGAATGGTCAGGAGAAGCTACATGACGGCATGTTCCCACAAATCAGAACCCAGCAGATATCGTTTCGAGAGGTTGTGACGTCGACGAGATAGGGCAGTCGATCCGGTTCACTGGCCCACCATTCCTGAAGGACGAAGAAAAAAACTGGCCCAAAACTGCGCATTTCGAGCCGGATGAGGAAGTCTTGCGTCAGGAAGCTAGGAAGACTGTGGTCGGACTGACCGCTGCTGTGCAAACTTCCGATTTGCTGGATATCATCGAGGGATTCTCGTCACACCTCAAACTGCTTAGAGTGTTCCCTTATATGTTCCGCTGTATAAGAAAATGCAAAGACAAGAGTACAGTTTTCGAAGAAACTCTGTCACCAACTGAATATAATTAAGCGTTTCATAAGATTATCGAAATAGTACAAAAGCACGAGTATCAAGTAGAAATTGAAAAGGTTCGTAAAGGCTCCAAGGTCGGCCCAAGTCTTCAGCGATTGAACCCATTCATCCATGAGGATACAGGCACTTGGTGCAACTTTTTGTTGTTGCGAGTTGGGGGGCGACTAGCTAACGCTCCTATATCATATGATGCCAAGATTCCCTTGCTGTTGATGAAACGCTTGCAGTTTGTGCAGAGCTACGTCCGGCATTTGCACCATTCCAATTTTCATATCGGCCCTCGAGCACTTGTGAGCATCCTACGACAACGTATTTGGACCGTAAACGCTCAGGAACTCTGCAGTCAGAAAGTTCGATCATGTGTGCGCTGCTTTAAATGCAAGCCTCGACTGATGACACAAATTATGGGAAATCTACCCGCAGATAGACTCCGTGCTCTCCGCCCCTTTGCGATATGTGGCGTTGATTTTTGTGGCCCTGTCTATACGACATTAAAAAATCGAGGAAGGCCCCCGAATAAGTCCTACGTTGCCTTATTTGTTTGTTTTGCGTCCAAAGCGGTTCACTTAGAGATTGTCTCAGATCTAAGTACTGATTCTTTTCTATTGGCTTTTCAAAGATTCATTGGTCGACGAGGATGTCCGCAGACGGTGCATTGCGACAACGCGTCGAACTTCGTCGGAGCGAGTCGCCACTTCCTGGCTCTTCGCGATCGGATCGAGGAGCAGGCGGACGCAATTCGCGAGTTCAAATCAAAAAGCGGATGCGAATTTGCGTTCACATGGGCGGACTATGGGAGGCAGGTGTGAAAACTACAAAGCACGTACTCCTACGAGCGGTGGGCAGCGCACTCCTCAATGCCGAAGAGCAGGCAACAGTCCTCGTCGGGATCGAGGCCACAATGAACTCGCGGCCCCTCGGAGCGCTCAGCCAGGACCCAAGCGACGGAAAGGCGCTAACTCCCGGGCACCTGCTGACAGGCGGGCCGCTCATCGCAGCACCAGCACTCCGGACCCCGGACCAGTCTCAGTTGCTTGCGGCGATGGCGGCTTGTCTCGTCAGTCAGGCAAACGTTCTGGCGGCGATGGTCCCGGGAATATGTCCTGGACCTTCAGGTTCGGGGCAAGTGGCACGAGGAGAAGCCCAACGTCGAGGAGGGCCAACTCGTCATCGTGGAAGAGGACAACCCGCTGCCTCAACAGTGGCTACTGAGAAGGATAGTCTCACGCAGAAGAGGACGGAAAGGTCAGGGTCATCGACCTTAGGAGGAGTGATGGAGCCACCTTCCGGAGGGCGATCCACAAGTTGGCGCCACTGCCGATTTGTTGAAGCCGTGTAGGCGTTCAACGGGGCCGGTGTTGGCTGAACCCATATTGTCGGTCATTGTTTATTGTTTGTTGTTTATTGTCGGCATATGAAGAAGGAAAAAACTTGAAGTATAGTGTAAGTTAGTTTAGGGCGAAGGCGGGAGCATAATAAAGCTCTCTGTCGCTCTTTGCGAACTCTCCCCGCCTTCGCCAACCTCTGTTAAGCTAGGCCTAAGAACATATATTTAAAATATAAGATCATGTCGAAAATTGAATTCACCCCGAGCACACGCATTTCTTTTTCGTTCTCGTCGTTGCGGAGTAAAAATTAATTATTCTTGCCACCAAAGTTCGGTTAATATTTTTTAATAAACTAATTAAAAACTTCAATATCCACGTGACTCCCATGTCACTGTCCACGTGGCTTCACCCTTTCTACGAGAATTGGGTCGCGGCGCGATTCTTTCGTGATCAATTTTTTGTTTTTATTGGCATTCGGTGGCTGATGGCAAAATGTTCGCGGGCAAGGTCGGCTGGCCTCGTGATCACCGAATGTTATTCGAGAGGGGGTCTAAGAATGACCTCTTTCTTGGTGGTGGAGCTGGTGAATGACTGTTCAGGGGGGTTGCCCAGCTGGAGGTTTATATGCGTGGTGTTGCTTGGCGGGTAGCTGGTGAGCGACTGTTCAGGGGGGTTGCCCAGCTGGAGGTTTATATGCGTGGTGTTGCTTGGCGGGGAGCTGGTGAGCGACTGTCCCGATTTGATCGGTGACGAACTTAAATGCGGGGGCGGCTGGTCCCCGGTTTCCTTCTCCAGAATAGGAACGGCGTGTGTGAGAGGGATGGGAGAACTATGCTGGTTGATGCCGGGCAATGCCGACTGCGGCGTCGTGCTGCCTTCGTATTTTGAGCTATAAATTGCCCTTGCTTCGTGTCGCGCCGACGATATTCTCACGTGGTTTTCTTGGGGGTTATGCGACGTTTCCCCGTCTGTGTCCGTGAGGCTTTTGCAGCCGTGTGCCCCCCAAAATCTTCGTCCCTAACCTAAAATTTTCTGGACCTCTTCATCTAGTTGTGGGGCTTTAATCCACGATGGGTTTTAAGAGTCCTTTTTATCCTGCCTGGTCCCAGTTCGGGCGCCATCTGTAAGGATGCTAATCTCGGGCGAGGATGTATACTCATCCAGCCCAGGATCCTTCACATAAATTTTTGTTCGTGGGACAGGCGGGCTAAAAGGAAGATTGTAGGAGATGGGGTTGCCGCTGGGGCGTTGCGAAGATGTTGTCTCGGGCGCGCGCGTGTGTGTGTATGTGGAGTTCTTATTCTAGGTGTCCTTTATGGGTCTTTCTTATCTCTCTTATTCTAGCTTATAGACCTTAATCCCAAACCTATTCTAATAACTAACTCTACCAATTTAAACCTACCGACTAAACCTACCAATTAAACCTACCAACTAAACCAAACAAATAAATCTACCAATATGGTGGGGGGCCCAAACGGGGTCTTCATTTAAGCTTTCTCATTATAAAAAAAATGTATTTTTTTTGGAAGACGAAATGAGTGACCAGGAAGTTGACGCCCGCCTTATTTGACACCGTGACTGGATCGGTCATATTTCCGCCATTCTGTTTTTTTTTTTTACAAAAAATTTTTTTTGTTAACCTAACTAAATATATATGTCGAATCGCGATCACTTTCGTGTTCTGCATCGCTTTCCACCGCGTCAGCGTAACGTTTTCTGGCCGCGCGTTTAATTCGGGAGCGAGGCATGTCTAACTTCTTCGGCGATCAAAAACTTAATGTGAAGAACAAATGTTGCAATAATGCGTAGAACCCGAGTCTACACGCAATACCAACACACTTTGGAGACTTACTTCACTCCACATACATTAATACCAACACACATACTGGCAATTTTGTCTATTCCTTGCTCGTCCCGTTATTAGCGGGAATATATCTCTCTCCCTCTCGCTCACGCCCGCGACCAGACTACGTTCGGCAGAAACAGTTATTTGCCACGCTGTTGCGAAGTAGAAAATGTGTGTTCTAAGAACATGCAAAACGAAAGAGGCGAACACAAAGTAGCAGAAAACGGTCGTTATATTTGAAATTAAAAGTAAATCTGCGACACGGCCTTCCTGACCTCACACACGTCCTCGTGGGTTAATAATTCATAACGCATTTTCCTTTCTCAATTCATTTACATCATTATTATTTTCTGTTAATTCTTTAAGCAACTTAACACATTTCTTCCAAGTTTCATTTCTTAGTTTTATCATTTAATTTTAAGCCATGAGATCCGGATTACCACCAACTTTTATTCAGAACATACCACATTCATAGTGCTTCTCTGAGAGCGTTTACGTTCTTAGTTCATTACATTACTTTCTTCCACTAGCGCACGGTTCATCAAACCGGCCAGTCTATACTCTTATTAGCCTAGAGCACAGCTTACAACTCGACAAACCGGCCAACATACATGGCACACGGTTGACGCAGTCTATAGGCCAGCCAAATAACCAGCACCAACAATCGTTTCCGGGATTCGAACTAATCTGCAATCAAATGGCGAACCACATTAACTCGGGCACCCATCTGAAGAGAAAGCCGTCTCCCGAATCGATCCGAAGGTTTACAAAATCTTAATCAATTTCAAGGTCCCAGCCCTCACTGGCTTGATCCTCATCACAGCCCTCACTGGCTTGATCCTCATCACAGCCCTCACTGGCTTGATTCACAGCGTCTTTTTCTGCGCCTTCATCTTCAAATTCTGTGGTAATCCCCTTCTCAGGCATACTTCGCAAAAATTCGTGAGAATATTTATAAGTTCTATTATTGTTTAATGCTTTGAGCTTATATCTATCTCCTGGTAGTACCTCGGACACCAAAAATGGGCCTCTAAACTTAGGATCTAGTTTGGTCTGGTGCCGCTCTTCATTTTTGAGTAGGACATGGTCACCAACCTTGTGTCTCACAACAGTAGCTTTATTCTTGTCAAATCTTTCTTTATCAATTTTGGCATTTTTTTCCATGTTACGTTTTGCTATTTCTCTAACTTTTTCCACATCGACAGTATTTTCATTATTTATGATAGGTGTTAGACCAAACGGCCTTGCTTCTTTGCCAATGAGTATTTCTAACGGGCTAACTTTGGTCACTCTATTGGGCGTGCTATTAAGAGCCAGTTGAATTTCACATAAAGAATCCTGCCAAGATCCCTGGCCAGTTTCAACCGCAGTTAGCATGGATTTGAGAGTACTCATAACTCGTTCTACTTGGCCATTGGCACGACTAGCACCTGTGGCGATTAAGTGCAACTCTATTTTCTGAGCAGAGCAGAAATCACGAAACCCTGAACTAGCAAAACTACGTCCTTGATCAGCGATCAATCGAGAAGGGACACCAAATAACGATATTAAAGACCTTACTGCCTTAATGCAACTTATAGTATCTAGCTTTATGGTATGGGATAAGAAGACGAATTTGGTAAATGCGTCTATTAGCACAATTATATATTCCTTCTGATCATTTTTGCCGCTAAGTTTCCCGGTAATATCGACATGAACTGTATGCCATGGGATGTCAATCTTAGGAATGGGATGCAGTTCGGCTTGTATTTTGCCAGACGGGGGCTTTGACAACCTGCAAGTAATGCAATTGTCCACAAATTTGCGAACGTATTTGGACATTTTATCAAACCAATAAAACTCGTACATTTTCTCGAGAGTTTTCTCCCAACCAAGGTGCATGATTGACTCGTGGACATTGTTGACAGCAGACCACCTAAATGGCTTTGGGATTATAGGCAAACAACGAGACTTTCCGTTTCTTTGGATTTTCCTATACAGAGTCCCAGACCGTAGTTCGTAGCTTTTAGCCAAATCTCCGGGCAATTCATCATTACGTAATTTAGACACAATAAGAGCGGTTTCTTCGTCTCTTTGCTGTTCGGCCAACAACCAACCATCAGATATTTCTGTCAGATTGATATGCTTTTCCACTATACCTGCTGAATTCCTAACACTTTCTGGAACTGGATTCCGGGACAGAAAGTCAACATGGGCCATACGCTGTCCAGGTCTATACTCTATATCAAAATCAAAACATTGCATGTACGACCACCACCTATGAACCCTGGGAGTTAACTCTATCTTTGTACGAGAGGCCTTAAGCGAATTGCAATCGGTGAACACAACAAAATAACGGCCATGCAAGTAATGACGGAAGTGTTTTATGGAGTTGTATACGGCAAGAGTCTCCAGTTCGTATGAATGGTAACGCGATTCTGCTGATGACGTCATCTTGCTAAAATATTCGATAACTCGAGGCTTCTTTTCAATTCGGTGCAACAAAATAGCGCCATAGCCATCGGCACTAGCATCCGTGTGAAGCTCGATATCAAATTGTGGGTCAAATATAGTGAGAACAGGTTCATTAGTTAAAATAGATATTACTTGTTGCCGGATTTGCTCATGCTCCAATTCCCACACAAATGGTTTGCTCTTTGAAGTTAAAGCGTAAAGAGGTTTGAGCAGTTGTGAAAACTTTGGTACAAATTGGCGAAAATACGAGGCGAGTCCGATAAATTGTCTCAACTGAGTGATGGACCGCGGAAGTGGCAGATTAACAAGGGCTTGAATTTTTCTAGGGTTTGGTCGAATCTCACCTTCTCTAACTTCAAAACCCAAATACTCTACACAAGACTTAAGAAACGAGCATTTTTCAATATTAAAAGAAAATCCTGCTTGAGTGAGTGTTTGCAATACTACTCGTAGCCTATCAAGCGCCTCTTCCTTTGTATGTGCAACTATCATTACGTCATCCATGTAGACAATTGCGTATGAGTGGGTAAGATCACCTAAGGCACGATTAATGGCTCTTTGGAACACAGCAGGGGCATTTTTGAGTCCGAATGGCATAGTTAAATATTCGAATTGGCCTTCTGGAGTAACGAACGCCGTCCGCTCAATTGAATTCGGGTGAATTGGGATCTGGTGAAACCCGCTTGCCATGTCTATACAACTGAAAAAACCTGGCACCACTCAGCCTAGCGATCTGATCTGAAATAAGCGGCAATGGATATTTCTCCGAGACTGTATTTGCATTAAGCTCCCTATAATCCACACAGAGGCGGTCTGTACCATTTTTCTTTCGAACAAGCAACATAGGGCTCGCAAAGGGGGAATAACTAGGTCTTATAATGTTTGATTCTAACAGCTGTTGAATTAGATGCCGAACTTTTGCCTTTTCGTCTACACTCAACCTATACGGGCGTCTTTGAACCGTCTTATTTTGGTCGATCAAGCGAATTTCTAGCTGTCCTGTAGACACACGGCTTTGTGGAATTCCACTAATAAATGAACCCGAATATTCTTGCAAAATTGATAACAATTGGTCTCTATCAGATCCATGCACGTCGGTGTCAACAGTAGCCAAATCAGGATTGCATTCAGAAACTTCAATGGGTAATATAGATTTTTCGTTAAACATAGTAAGGGCCTTTGATGTAATTGTCACGCCGATTCCCTGGCTCAGAATATCTCGACCAATCAGAGCGTCATACTTGATGTAATCATTTAACACTACATGAAACAATATTTCAAATGAACGTTCACTAATCATAACATTTGCCAGTATCTGTAAAGTGCTACAAACAGTATTACTACCAATACCCTTTAAAATGACTACGCTGCTTATTCTAGTTCCGGATAGTCTCTGCGAGGCGGCTTCTTTGATGAGTGAGCATTCAGCTCCGGAATCGAAGCAGAATTGGAACGACTCACCAGATTGCGATACAGTTCCAACGGGCTCAAGGACAGTACAGATGTTGACTTCTTTTACGATATGGGTTTTGTTAGATGACGAACGCTCCTGACGATCAGGACACACAGTAGAAACGTGTCCATCTTTTCCGCACTTGTAGCAGGTCACAGAAGACCGATCTCTTCCTCCCATGTAACCAGGGCGTTGTTGGCCGGGTTGCTGGGTATAATCTGCCAATGGTTTTGAGCGACACTCCGCCTTTTTGTGGCCGGTTTTTCCGCAATTATGACACTTGATGTGAGAATAGAGCTTAGCTCGTTTTCCTGGCGGCGCTGATGTATTGTTGGAATGCTGGCTCGGTCTAGCATCAAACGAATAAGCTTTAAGTTCTTGTTGTAATTCGTTCCGAGTGTCGATATTGGTGGTAAAAACTAAACGCCTCAAACGCCTGTCAATTCCAGCTGCATGTGCCAGCGCAACGGAGACTGCAATTTGTTCCACACTCAGCGACTTCCACCTGGCCATAAGCGAAGTAACCATTCGGCTTCCGTATAATGACAGGCACTCTCCTTCCGTAGGGCATCCTTGTAGCAGATTCATAACCGCTGCAGCTAATGTCTCTGTTCCCGCAAAATGTTGCAAAAATAATTCTCGGAACTGAGTCCATGTTATGCCAGGGAAGCACGTCTGAGATAGCCAATGGGACGCGCTCCCTTCCAGCGACTTGCTGAGGGTCATCACAAGAGCGCTGCCGTCCAGTTGATTTTCGGAAAATATATAATCCACCGTTGAGCACCAGGATTGAGCGTCTGAGCCTGAGCGTTCGGGATTAAACTTTGGCAATACGACAGCATTTGAGTTTTTTGGGTCTCTTTGTGAGTTTTGCACTTGTTTTAACAGTTCAGAAAAATGGCGAGTTTGCGACTCCAAAATTGTCAGTAAATTATTTTCACTATTGGGAGTAGGAGTAGGCGATCCCACTTCTGATGTCGAATCGCGATCACTTTCGTGTTCTGCATCGCTTTCCACCGCGTCAGCGTAACGTTTTCTGGCCGCGCGTTTAATTCGGGAGCGAGGCATGTCTAACTTCTTCGGCGATCAAAAACTTAATGTGAAGAACAAATGTTGCAATAATGCGTAGAACCCGAGTCTACACGCAATACCAACACACTTTGGAGACTTACTTCACTCCACATACATTAATACCAACACACATACTGGCAATTTTGTCTATTCCTTGCTCGTCCCGTTATTAGCGGGAATATATCTCTCTCCCTCTCGCTCACGCCCGCGACCAGACTACGTTCGGCAGAAACAGTTATTTGCCACGCTGTTGCGAAGTAGAAAATGTGTGTTCTAAGAACATGCAAAACGAAAGAGGCGAACACAAAGTAGCAGAAAACGGTCGTTATATTTGAAATTAAAAGTAAATCTGCGACATATACAAATCAAATTTGATTCGCTTTGTTTTCCATTTCCCGAAATCCAATGGAAAAGACCTAGGCTTTTTCTACGAGGGTCGTTTGATAAGTCCGTGACTTTTTGTATTTGCCGCGCACCTGCTCTAAATACAACACTGCTCCTGTCAGCAGTTATCGATTAACAGCTGACTGTAAAATTTCAATGGTTAAGAAATGGTTTACTGAGTTCCGTTGTGGTCGTACCAGTACAAGTGATGCCGAACGTTCAGGTCGCCCAAAAGAGGTCGTCATGCCAGAAATCGTCGACAAAATCCATGGAATGATATTGGATGATCGGAGAATGAAAGTGCGTGAGGTAGCTGAGGCTGTAGGCATCTCAACTGAACGGGTACATCACATTTTACATGAATATTTGGACATGAAAAAGCTTTCCGCGCGATGGGTGCCGCGATTGCTCACACACGACCATAAGCGCAACCGTGTGACCATTTCAAAGGAGTGTTTGGCGATGTTCAACCGCAATCCAAACGAATTTTTGCGCCGTTTCGTTACCGTAGACGAAACATGGATCCACCACACCACACCAGAGACCAAAGAACAATCAAGACAGTGGGTTTCTCCGGGTGAACGTGCACCAAAGAAGGCCAAGGTGGGTCTGTCGGCCAACAAGGCCACAGTTTTTTGGGATGCACAAGGTATCATTCACATCGATTACCTTGAAAAGGGTAAAACGATCACCGGCGAATATTATTCAGAGCTTTTGGACAGATTCGATATTGATTTGAAGCAGAAACGACCGCATTTGGCGAAAAAAAAAGTGCTGTTCCATCAGGACAATGCACGGGTGCACACGTGTGTAGTCAGCATGGCAAAATTTCATAAATTGGCCTACGAACTGCTACCCCATCCAGCATATTCTCCAGATTTAGCCCCCTGTGACTATTTTTTGTTTCCAAACATGAAGAAATGGCTCGGCGGTAAGAGATTCGGGTCAAATGAAGAGGTCATCACAGAAACAAACGACTATTTTGAGGGCCTTGAGAAAACCTATTATTTGGAAGGAATAAAAAAATTGGAAAAACGCTGGACTAAATGTATAGAGCTAAAAGGAGATTATGTTGAGAAATAAAACGCTTCTTTGACGAAAAAAATATATTTTATTCAAAAAGTCACGGACTTATCAAACGACCCTCGTACGTTCGCGTAGGTATTTACCCCCTTGATTAAATATATCACCGTGATTTTTTTCAAATAGTTCTACCTTAATATAATTTTATTCTTATTAATTCGTTATTTTTAATTGCTTTTTATACATTCTATATAGTTACTCTTTTAGCGCTAGAAAAAAAAACATTGACATTTAATTATCTTTATAATTTTTATGCCCGTTACTCGTATAGTAAAAGGGTATACTAGATTCGTCGAAATGTATAAAGTAAATATTTCTGATCAGGATCAATATCCGAGTACATGGCCGTCTGTCGAGATCTCAGGAACTATAAATGCTGGAAAGTTGAGATTAAGCATGCATACTCCAGAAACATTGACGCAGCTCAGGTTACCACGCCCACAACCCGCCCAAAACTGACGCACCCATTTTTATTAGTCATGTAAATTTCTCTCGATTTGCCACAAATTTTGTTGCCACACCCACTCTAATTGAAACAAGAGAGAACGCTATAGTCGAGTTCCCCGACTATCTGATACCCGATACTCAGCTAGTGGAAGTACGAAGGAGAGTCTTCAACACTGACAGTTTTTGGCGTAAGAGTGGGCGTGGCAAAAAGTCTTTTGGCGAATAGATAGAAATTTACAAGACTAATACAAAAATTAAAAAATATCAAAACAGTTTTCAAAAGTGTGGGCGTGGCAGTTTTACGCGGTTTGTGGGCGTTAGAGTGGGCGTGGCAAAAAGTTTTTTTGCAGATCGATAGTAATTTAAAAGACTAATACAAAAATGAAAAAATATTAAAACTTTTTTCAAAAGTATGGGCGTAGCAGTTTTGGGCGGTTTGTGGGCGTTAGAGTAGGCGTGGCAACATGAATCGACAAACCTGGAGTCTGTATGCCTAATCTCAACTTTCTAGCTTTTGTAGTTCCTGAGATCTCAGCGTTCATACGGACGGACAGACAGACAGACAGACAGACAGACGGACAAACGGACATGGACAAATCGACTCGGCTATTGATGCTGATCAAGAATATATATACTTTATATGGTCTGAAACGTTTCCATTTTCCTGTTTCATACTTGTCAACGAATCTAGTATACCCTTTTTTCTCCTTTCCACTTCCACTAGCTGGGTAACTTTTATCAGTTAGTCGGGGAAATCAACTATAGCGTTTTCTCTTATTTTCTCTTATGGTACGTCTGGGTATGCTTACATTGTCATTCAGATGATAAATGATTCTAGCACCTGGCATTTTGTTTATTTTTCCACTGCCATTTTTAAAGCGTGTCATTTTGTTTATTGTTTTATTTGATATTAAAAATAATTTTACTCTTTCTTGAATGAAATTTCTTAAAGGCTTTCCACGAAACTCATTAATTACAGATTTTCCAGCCCAATGAAAGGAATGGGAAACTTCCTTGACCTCATTAATTAATTCGAAGGGTTACATATAGGGGTCCTATATTGGTCAATTCAGCTCTACACTAACTTACATAATAATCCTGATAAAATTTCACTATTATGATAATTCGTGTATAAGAATCATATATTGGACAATCCAGCTAATTAATTGTTCAGATATATGTATATTCGTGTATATTCGGGTATACTTACAATGTTTGTTAATGCACACTTTACATTATTTATAAATACATTGAATCATTACTAAGCATTATAATAAACAAATCATGGAAATAAGTCATATTTATATCATAATTCATAATATATCATGATAATAATTTCCGCAATTGATGATATCCAATACAGTTTTTTTTTTCCTACATGCACTAGATTGTTTCTAACTGATATTTGCAAACTTTTACGACCTGTTATATGAATTCCACTCTAACCTTATATTACTGTTCTTTTGCTAATGCTTCTTATTTTATATTTCCTTTATCGCCTAAACACAACATTTTATTTGCCATTTAAAATGATTTATAGTCTTCATAATCACTTTCGTGAGTTATGTCCGGGCTTTTTTTAAAATAAATCGTCGGACCTTATCTTTTTGTAACGTCCAATAAGTTAGCAGTTTCAAAGTTTTCTTCATTAGTTTCAAATCCAATAACTCTGACGTTTTGAAATAGGTAATATATCAGACCTAGGATTCAAATTTGAAGTGAATTAAGAACATTAAGAACATACTATATATGGTTATTCACTTTCAAGCGATTAAACCATTTCCATCGGGATAGAACGTTGTATATTCCGAATTAAAAATGTTTGATCTTTATGTCAAGAGATCGTTTATTCCCTGAGTGATAATTATAAGTAAACACCCGGGTGGTTGCTCTGTGTTTCCTTTATATAATTAATCACGGGGCACGCGAACTGAACTGAATGGATTGGATTAAGGTGCACTCGATTTGGTGTGTCATCATCAGAATGATCAGCAGGGCTGCTAAAACAGATTTATGATACTATCATCAGATCACTATCAGATAATATTCAACCAAATTCCGTGTTTTGAAAAGCTGGCAACGTCCTGTCCTAATGAAGTTATTATTTCGAAAAGCGCCAAATAAATCAATCAACATAATATTTGAAGTTTTTGTAACTGATGATTAGGTTGCGTTGATAAATGAGTGCATAACCTGCCTAGCAACAGCGAAAATATGTATTTGGAAAACGAATGTGAATATGTATGACCTACATGTACAGATGTAATATAACATAGCATAAGCTTATAAAAGAAGTTTAGCTAAATAGATAAAGCGACAGCTTTAGCGATATAAGAAAGAAGGGTAAAAAGGGAGACTCGAAGAGTATACTTCATAACTTGAGTTTTATAAAAATACAAGGAGCTAAAACAAATTATTTAATGAACAGCAAAGTGGGAGTGTTTTCTTGTGTATTCTAAAATTGGTCAAATAAAATTGGGTAGTTAAGTTAACCTTTTTTAGTTATCTATATAAATTTTATTTATTGATAAATACTTGTTTAAAGAACTTTTCTTTATTCCACCTTTTTTTTTTGAGGTGAAACATATATATTTGTTCAAACGTCAATCAACCAACTTAATAACTATCATACGTTGAGTAAAAAAGAATGGGCAAAGATGACAGAAACAGAGAAATCAATTTTTAAACCAATTGCTTTAGGACTTTCGAGACATTTTGTCTTCTTGACCAGAGATCGCCCGGATGTCTTTGTTTAAGCCTTCTTCTGGTCGTCGGGTTAGTCAAGGAGGCTACCAGGTGGTTAATGTTAGCTGTAAGGCGTTCCTTGTGTCAGCACGAGTGACGGTTGATCTGTTCTCTGACAGAGGCAATATATAGGTCATTTGCTAGGCTGATGTACCAATCAGTAATTTGAATCATACGCAGTACCCGGTTTTGAAGTCTTTGCAATTTCATGACATTTGAGTCTGAAGCAGTGCAGTATTTGGATGCAGTAGGTAGGGTTAGCATGACATTTGGCTGATATAATCGTTGTGTGCTGTTTCCTGCTAGACGCTTGTCCAAAATCAAAACCAAATACTGACCCTGTGAAGATTATGGGATTATGGACGTCGTTAAGCTCAACTGTAGGAAAGATCTGTCCTCTCAATGAGAAGTTACAGTGCACCATCTGGTTGACCACTTAACAACCTTGGCAAAAGCTTTCTCAATATCAAGGAAAACAGAAGAACAGTAGTGCTTATTTTCAATGGCATTCAAGATGTGCTGGGCAACTCGTTGTGCTTAATCTGGGGTCCTATGATGGTGCGTAAAACCGAAATGGTTGGCATTTTGCACGCTCCTTACTCCCATTATTCTACTTAGAAATATTATTTCAAATATTTTAGAGAATGTGGGTAGCAAGCTTATCGGTTGATATGACTCGACCAGGTTCTCCTGTTGTCCTTGTTTTGGTGTCATCACAGCACACTTCTATTGAATACGAAGTTGAATAGTTGAATAGGAAAACAAGGAACAGCATTCCCTTATTAGATAACGAGCGATAACTTCATAATATTTGTTCATTTGGTCAAAGTATTTCTTCAGAAAATGTATTCGGAATATCTCCAGCTGACCAGTCCAATCAGATAATTTTAAGATGTTATTGCTTAAGGGTCTCATGTTTCTCATTACATAAAGTTTAAATGTGGTCGCGTCTGTTTGACGTTCTTGTAATTATTTGAATTCGCAAGATTGTTTCCAAATGTAGCCACGCCCAGTCTTACATCCAAAAACCGCACAAAACTGCCACGCCCACAATTATTTTGAAAAAAATTGTTGTATTAGTCTTGAAAATTTCTATCGATTTTTGCCAAGCCAAATTTAGAGGCCACAAACCATCCTACGATCACGATTTCAAAACGATTTTTTGGTATAACGAGCGAGGTCTTATAAACATGTTAAAAAAGTCTTTGTTCAAATTATTCGTAAGGCGTTTTATTTTTAAAATCGAACTAAAGAACTAAAAAATAATGTAATAAGCCATTATTTCTTAAAACAATAGCTAGCTTGCCTCACCCGTCAAGAACGGATATTTGGGGAAGCTTTGTGCCTTGGTTGGAATACGATGCATATACGTGGTTCTTGGGAACACCCTTCTTGATGCAACATAGCCATTTAAAAATAAAATTGCAGAAATTGATGTGAATGCCGTCATCCGATTGACCTACATTCAAACAAGCATAGGATCATGATATCCACAATTATTTATATGTAACTATTTTTACTTTCATTGTAGAATTGAATTGTTATGAAATTCGAACAGTTTGACCCTTTTATTTCTGTTACCATACTTATTTTAAAAACCCTCTGTTACAGACAGTCGCTTACACATTCAAGTACCACACTAAACGTTGAAACTATTATCAAAATCTTATTATTACAGTATGTATACCGCCCAGACCGATATTTCAAGCTGCACAAAAGGGACTTTGTGCTTAAATAATAAAACTATAGAGTTAATTTGTTTATATTTTTCTATTAAAACATTCACTATTACAGCGATACAATTCTTAGAAATGTGTGCCAAACTAATACGCCTAGCACATTTTCCATACATCTTCTACGCATGCTCAGCCGATTACGTACTATATTTTTATAATAATATATACAGCGCAGCCTTTTGAAAATATACACAATTGATTATATATTGGCTTACTGACTATAGCATAAAATATTTACCCAAATTACCATATCAAAATTATAACGAATTAGTAGCTCAATCTTTTTCTTTAACTTTATATTTCTGGCTATTCGGACAGCAACATTTCCCAGGAATTAATGAAATTATAAAGAATTTTCGGCAAGACAAAAGCACATGTGCTTCGCAAGTTAAAGATGTATGATGAACCTGTAAGAAAAATTTAATATTAGAAATATGATATAAGCAAATAAATATATTATAAAAAAATTTAGTTTAATGTCTTGTATAGGTCTTCAAAAGAGAAAAAATGATGAGGTCACCGGTTGAACACTACAGCGAATTTATATAAGCATCCTCGAATATTATCTGAAAATTTTAATATGGGGTCCAGAAAAAGGATGATCGCCTACACGAGTTTTTGTGTTCAAAGATAATGTGTTTACGGATAATGAGATGGCACGATCTAGATCAGATTGTAAGTCTAAATGCCACGACATCCTCCTATAGCAGGCATAATTTAATCTTGTTTCCAAAGGTTATTCAGAAAATAGAAGATAATTTTTAAATAAGACAACTTTAAGCCCCCTTTAATAGATAAATTACATAATAAATAGACTTGTCTAACAAAAAGAGAAAAAAATAAGAGAGAACGCTATAGTCGAGTTCCCCGACTATCTGATACCCGTTACTTAGCCAGTGGAAGTGCGAAGGAGAGTCTTCTACACTGACAGTTTTTGGCGGTTTGTGGGCGTTAGAGTGGGCGTGGCCAAAAGTATTTTGGCAAATAGATAGGAATTTACAAGACTAATACAGAAATAAAAAAATTTTAAAACATTTTTCAAAAGTGTGGGCGTGGCAGCTTAAGCCGGTTTGTGGGCGTTAGAGTGGGCGTGGCCAAAAGTTTTTTTGCAAATCGATAGAAATTTATAAGACCAATACAAAGATGAAAAAAATCAAAACATTTTTCAAAAGTGTGGGCGTGGCAGTTTTGGGCGGTTTGGGGCGTTAGAGTGGGCGTGCAAAAAGTTTTTTGGTATATCGATACAAATTTACAAGACCAATACAAAAATGAGAAAATATTAAAACATTTTTCAAAAGTGTGGGCGTGGTAGTTTTGTGCGGTTTATGGGCGTTAGAGTGGGCGTGGCAATATGAATCGACAAACTTGCGCTGCTTCTACATCTTACTGCGAAGGCTCTATTGTAAAGATAGGATTCAAGGAGTTTATGAGTGTACCCGGGCAAGTGTGTTTTAATTTTATGCATGAGACCTTTGAGCCAGACGCGGTCGAATGCTTGAGATACGTCGAGGAATATCGCGCTGCAATATTCCCTATGTTCGAAGGCTGTGCGAATTTGATGTTATTCTGTTTACTTGCTCTATAGTTCCGTGTTTTTCTCTGAAGCCAAATTGATGGGCTGGGATAATGTTGTGGGCTCCCATATATTGTATTATGCGCGTTAGAAGGCATTTTTCGAATAATTTGGACAAGTATGATAATAAACTTATTGGTCTGTAAGATGACGGATAGTAGCCGAGACTTATGATTCCATTGAAGAGTTTACAGATGACCTTAATAGCACAGTACGGAAGTTCCATTGTCATTTTTGTAGTTATTAGGTCACCGCCTGGAGCCTTTTTTGGTTTTAGCTCCCTGATGACATTTGTGATCTCGTTCGGCTGAAATGTAGTTGGCGTGGATTCAGTTTCGAGGTGGATGTGCGGAGGAACATAATCATTAGCTGCGGGGTTATTTGGACTGTTGTGCTACAAGCAACTGAATTACCATGTTCTGTTTCTGAACAAGGGTTTGCATGGTTGTTTTCATGAATGACATAAGTTCCTTCATACTTTGTTGCATGGTGAACATCAAAGATTCCAATTTGCTTTGCGGCTGCACTGGAACCTGCTGAGCATTTTCTGAGTGAGGCTGGGGTGGATTTTCCATGCCTGTTCTTAGTGATTCGGCGTAGGAGATTCCCTTGGTTGTATTTAGCTGCCCAAATGATGATCTGGCTGCCGGCGAAATGATGTCGGTGCGTAGCTGTCGCTCGTCGCATGCTCCTTGTAGGCCGCACAGCCTCTGTAGTTTGCCGTATGGTTTCCTCCACAGCTACCACATTTTTTCATTTGGGGGTCTTCTTTGTTTGCGGGCAGTTTACGGAGTTGTGGAAGTCTCCGCAGACTGCGCAGACCGTCCGAAGTGTGCAGTATGTCTTGGTGTGTCCATACTCTTGGCAGTTTGTGCATTGAACAGGTCCGTTGCGTTTGTGGGGTTCTTCCACGGTGATTCTTGGATGCAGTAAGAGCTGCAGCTTGTAGATCGGGTGCACTTCCTTTTTCTTTAAGGCTTTGCTATCTGGTTCGAGCTCGACCTTGAAAAGTGGTTGCGGTTTTTTGTTTCTGTTAACAATATTGCTAACATTTTTGGTACAGGAGCCCCTGGTTCCATACCTTTTAGCACAACTTGCAGTCCCTTTCTGCTTTTTAGTTGATAGGTGTAACAGTTCTTTTTTGTGTCTTCCAGGTACTTAGACACAGCTCGGAAGTGTTCTTCGGACTTCATTTGAACCTTTGTTTTGTGTATGTTCCCTTTTATGAGCGGAAAAACATGGAAATTCTCGTCCCCGACCAGCGCAACAATTTTGTTGACCAGGGCGCTTGAACTTTTTTCCCTTATGTAAATAGGTGGGGGCTTAGGTTTCCTTTGGGTCTCCTGCCCCAACTCTGGTTGGTTGTTGTCCGCCTCTGCTAAGATGGAGAAACGGTTTTCATTGGAGCTCCTCGTTTGGTCGGTGCTTTTGTTGGTTCGGTTGATCTTCGGTTTATTACCAACCGTGTTGAGTGGACTAAGCTTGCGCTTAATCTGGATGTAGCGGTCCATACCGGTCTGTATAGCCGGGACCGCTTGTTGCTTATCGAAGCTAACTGTTTTTGTTGCCATTTTATTTTGTTGTGCGGCCGTTGGGACCGAACTCGCAATATTGGTAGTTGGTTTAATTATTGGTGCTTATTTTGCTGCGACTGCAGAAATTTTAGCACTGCTTGTTGTTGGAGCTTCATTCAGCAAAGCCGGCGGTGGTGGGGTTTGGCATTGGTAACTCCATGATGCGGGAGTTGGGGTGAGCAGAGGGGGTGTGCAGGAGCTGGCGCTCTTGCTGTCGACGGTCAGTAGAGTCGAGTTGCTCTTTGTCGACTTCTGATTTTGATCTATATCGCTAGTTGAGAAATAAGAGTAGCAAGCATTTCTTGGGTTGACGGCTTCTACGCACATTCTTTTGATCGCTGCTCATTTTTTCGAGCTTGTTATGCGTGGCACTAATTTGTTTAAATTAAATAAGCACTTGTATTAATCATAACACTAGTTATGATTATATTTTTCTTTGTTTTTTTTTAATTGTTAGCGTCTTTTCGCACTGTTTGGACTGCTCCAGTCCAATATTCTTTAAGTTTTATTCTTTAATTTTTTACTATTTCATCCACTATTTTAAATTGTTTTCCCGGAGCTCGCTCGAGACCACGTCCGCTCTATGTGGGAGTAGAGATGTATTTCACTTATTCAAATTTGAATTTTAACGATTCTCGCCAAATGGACAAGGTGTGGCAGCGCAGTTGGTCTGGCAACGCCACTCGGTTTGTTTGATCGATTGGCAGTTCTATCAGCTGGGCCACCCTTTCGTTTTCGCGATCGGATGGTAGCACCATCAGCTGGGCCACACCCGCATTCTTCGCGATAGGTTGGCAGCGCTATCAGCTGTTTAGTCAGCCAGGCCTTCCGCTAGAATTGTTTATATTTTACAATTGACCGAAATAAGAAGTGGTGAATCCTCGTTGTTCCACATGTGAACGTGCAGCAAACAAGGGGTGCAACTTTTGTGCAACTTTGCACAGTCTTCGACTATTTCTGACAGCAACGTCGTTAGAAGTAGTTAAATTTCGCGCAGCGTTTTAAAAACACGTCCGGTATTTGAAATTGCAAAGAGTTCAAAACCGGGTACTGCGTATGATTCAAATTACTGATTGGTACATCAGCCTAGCAAATGACCTATATATTGCCTCTGTCAGAGAACAGATCAACCGTCACTCGTGCTGACACAAGGAACGCCTTACAGCTAACATTAACCACCTGGTAGCCTCCTTGACTAACCCGACGACCAGAAGAAGGCTTAAACAAAGACATCCGGGCGATCTCTGGTCAAGAAGACAAAATGTCTCGAAAGTCCTAAAGCAATTGGTTTAAAAATTGATTTCTCTGTTTCTGTCATCTTTGCCCATTCTTTTTTACTCAACGTATGATAGTTATTAAGTTGGTTGATTGACGTTTGAACAAATATATATGTTTCACCTCAAAAAAAAAGGTGGAATAAAGAAAAGTTCTTTAAACAAGTATTTATCAATAAATAAAATTTATATAGATAACTAAAAAAGGTTAACTTAACTACCCAATTTTATTTGACCAATTTTAGAATACACAAGAAAACACTCCCACTTTGCTGTTCATTAAATAATTTGTTTTAGCTCCTTGTATTTTTATAAAACTCAAGTTATGAAGTATACTCTTCGAGTCTCCCTTTTTACCCTTCTTTCTTATATCGCTAAAGCTGTCGCTTCATCTATTCAGCTAAACTTCTTTTGTAAGCTTATGCTATTTGTATATATGGTGAGCTTTCCCTTGGGCAGTCTGCATCTCCCAATAAAACAGAGCATAAATATATGTACATTAATATATGCCAATCTTTCATTCATGCTATATGCATCTCCCAATAAAACGGAGCATATATATAGTAGCATAATATGCTTCTCATATTACGCTTACATAAACTTAAACCTAACAAAAACAATGCGCATACAATCTTGCGCGTGCATAAATACACAACATAACGTAACGACTCACTTCGAGCCGATCAAAACTCTGTACATTCAGTCTTAAGCTGACAGTTTTAAAATAAAGACGCTCACCGAAATCGTTCGTGTTTTAATTTTTACTTGGCTTCAGCGTTGATCTTTGTCTTCGTTACAGACGGATCATTTATTTGACTCAAGAAAATAGTAACTACGTAAGTGGCGCAGTCGGTAGGATGAAACATTGTTGATGCTAGAGAAACCCTATTCAATTCTTCAATCATCATCCGCTAAAGAACTTTCGCAAATCGTGTCGGTAATATCGGTACAATTGGTTCACAACAAAAAGTGCCAACCAACGGTGTACCTAATCCCACAAAGTGATTGTGAACGTGAAACAACTTAAAATTATAAAAATTTTAAGAAGACGCCTTTGAATTCGCTGAGTAGTAAATCCACAAAAGGTTACTCAAAACAAAGCGAAATAGCAAAGTGTGCAACAAATAATAACAGCTAAACTAAGTGAAAACCAAATAAACGTAAATACAACTAAGTGAACTACAATAACAACAGTTAACCTAAGCGAAAAATAAACTTAACCAGAAAAAAACGAAAAATAATAATAACAGTGTAACTTAGTGAAAACTAAATAATCTTAATTACAACTAAGTGAACCATAATAATAACAGCTAAATTAAATGAAGACTAAATAAACTCAATTACAACTAAAACGAATTATAACGATAACAGTGCAACTAAGTGAAATATTATAATAATAAGTGAGCGAACTACAAGAAACCCTACCCAAGTTACGAACCGACAAATAAACCAACAGCAAATACACAAACATTAATCAAAATTCAAAGCCAACAAACCATAATGGCAGTAGCAGCGCCAACACAAATAGAACTGTCTGACTCGAATATGATTCAAGTCGAAAGACAAATACACGCAATCGAGGTTTTCAACGGAGATCCTAACACCTTGTACACTTTCATCAGTCGCATCGACTTCATCTTGGCTCTTTATCAGACTACAGATGAAAGGCAGAAGTTAATAATCTTTGGACACATCGAACGGAACATCAGTGGCGATGTTATCCGCGCCCTCGGAGTGACCAACCTCAGCAACTGGAGTGAACTCAGGACTCAACTTATACTTAACTACAAGCCCCAAGCACCGAACCACCAACTTCTAGAGGAATTCAGGAACACACAATAACATTCGTCATTTCCTTGAAGAAGCCGAAAGAAAACGGCAGATACTTATAAGTATAGTTATAGTTGTTGTATTAATACAAACCAGCATCGAAAATCTAATTCAAAAACTTCCAAGCCACATTTATCTCAGAATAATTAACTGTAATATTCCAAACCTGAGATCATTAATAAACATATTACAAGAAAAAGGTCTTTACGAGGCACCAACCTCAAGTAATGATAATATAAAGCCAACTTCAATTCCAAACAAAGTAACAAACGCTCCCCAAAACAGGCAAATGAGCAATCAAACCAGACCCCTTGCACCCTTCCAACCATTCTATAACAACGTCTATCAACCCTATCACCAAGCATATTCTCATGTACCCAGTTTTAACACAAATCCGATACCTCAATATCAAAATAGACCTATCTACCCACAACCTAACATACCTCTGACACAAGCACCCAGACCAAACACAGCTTTTAACCGACAAAATATTTTTGACCAAAATCGCTTTGGACCTAGCCACACTCACATGCCTACAATATATCCACAAACCGGAAACGTACGGACTAATAACCCAATAAAAAGACAGAGACCATCAGACAGCGGACAGTCTGAAATGAGCACAGAAGAGATAAGATACCAAGAAGTATCGTCTAATCAACCCGAATATCCTTATAACTATAATTACTATTATCCCTACTATCCAGAATATTTTCAACCTCAGCCTTATCCCTATCAATCGAACTATACCCCAGAATTAATTCAATGTCCCCCTGAAAAGAACTATGACAATTCAGAAACAACAGAAAAGGAGACACAAATGACAACAAATGACAACGAACCAGACGACCCCGAACAAGCAGAAAATTTTCGGCTAGTAGCCCCGGATCAAGCCAATATATAACGATCAAACATAATAATACCGAATTGAAATGTCTAATTGATACAGGATCTACGATAAATATGCTCACGCGAAATATTTTTCAAACACCAACACAAGAAACCAATTACCTAATCCACACCAGTAATGGCCCGTTAATAATTAATGAACTTACGAATATACCACCTAACAACTACTTCCCTATTGCCCAAGAGTTCTTGATCCACCAGTTCTCAGATCATTATGACATGCTGATTGGACGCAAATTGTTGTCCGAAGCCAAAGCAATAATCGAGTATAAAAAGAAAACTGCCACTCTATTTAACAAAATATACAAGATAAAAGACGGTAACAACATTACAGAACAGAACCATATTCAAATGGACACTTCATTTCCACAAGACCCCACTTACTTAGAAACCTCCACACTTCAGGAGAACTTGTTCCGATTAGAACACCTTAACGTAGAAGAAAAACTGAAACTAACCAATCTACTGACAAAATACCAAGACATCCAATTTCGCGAAGGTGACAAGCTCACGTTCCCAAACCAAGAAAAACATATTATTAACACCACACACAATATCCCCGTCTACTCTAAAGCTTATAGTTATTAACAGACATATGAAAAGGAAGTAGAAAAACAGATCCAGGATATGTTAGAACAGGACATTATCCGAGAAAGTAATTCACCATACTGTAGCCCCATTTGGGTCGTACCTAAAAAACTAGATGCTTCTGGACAGCAGAAGCTTCGTATCGTAATAGATTATAGGAAATTGAACGAAATAACAATAAACGACAGATACCCCATACCAAACATAGATGAAATATTAGGGAAACTAGGGAAGTCAAATTATTTCACAACAATAGATCTTGCAAAGGGCTTTCATCAAATAGAAATGGACTCAGAGTCAATAGCCAAAACTGCCTTCTCTACAAAATATGGACACTACGAGTACACACGAATGCCATTTGGGCTTAAAAATGCCCCCGCTACATTTCAAAGATGCATGAACAATTTACTCCGTCCACTTTTAAATAAATGCTGTCTAGTATACCAAGACGACATCATAGTTTTCTCCACATCTTTAGAAGAACATCTTCAAGCCTTACAAGCTGTTTTCGAAAAATTATCACAGGCAAACTTAAAATTACAACTAGATAAATGCGAGTTCTTAAAACAAGAGACAACTTTCTTAGGACATGTTATTACTAAAGACGGGATGAAACCAAACCCGGATAAAATCAAAGCTATAGTTAAATATCCGTTACCAAGAAAAACTAAAGAAATTAAAGCCTTTTTAGGACTTACAGGATATTATAGGAAATTTATACCTAACTTTTCAGACATTGCCAAACCCCTGACCAAGTGCCTAAAGAAAGGAGCAACAATAGATATAAACAGTTTAGAATACTTAGAAGCATTCCAAAAGTTAAAATTATTAATCTCTGAAGATCCGATCCTAAAAATACCGAATTTCGAGAGGAAATTTACATTGACAACAGATGCCAGCAATGTAGCTTTAGGAGCTGTTTTATCACAAGACGGACACCCTATTAGTTACATCAGCAGAACACTAAATGAACATGAAATCAATTACAGCGCTATAGAAAAGGAATTATTAGCAATAGTTTGGGCAACCAAAACTTTCAGACATTATCTATTAGGGCGACACTTCGAAGTAGCTTCTGACCATCAACCATTGTGCTGGCTACACAAACTAAAAGAGCCTAACTCCTAGTTGACTAGATGGAAGATTAGACTATCGGAGTACGACTTCGATATAAGGTACATCAAAGGGAAAGAAAACCATGTCGCGGACGCACTGTCTAGAACCAAAATAGAACAGACATTTTTCGGAGAATCCACGCAACATAGCGCGGAAGAAGATAGTAGAGGACTAATAGGCCTATCTGAAAAAGCAATAAACTACCATAAAAGACAAATCATTTTTTCGAAAGGTCCCAATAATAATACAGAATATGAAACCTATTTCAAGAAACAAATAGTACGTATCTCCTATGCAGAAATGACCTTCGAAACAGCCAAACAATACTTACTAAACCACTTTTGTTCGAAGAATAGCGCCCTTTACATCGAAAGCGATGCTGATTCAAAGCGCGTACGCAGAAACCATGAATCCAAAGTGTACAAAGATTTTCCGAAGTCTCGTCTTATTAAAAAACAATCCTACTTATGCAAAATTCAAAGAATTAATCCTAAACACACACGAAAAGTTATTACACCCAGGAATTCAAAAAACTGTAAAACTCTTTAGCGAAACTTACTACTTTCCTAATAGCCAACTCCTTATTCAAAATATAATCAATGAATGTCAAGTTTGTAACTTAGCCAAGACAGAACACCGCAATACAAAAATGCCAATGAAAATTACCCCTAAACCCGAACATTGCCGCGATAAGTTTGTAATAGATATCTATTCTTCTGAAGGGAATCACTATTTGAGCTGTATCGATGTTTACTCCAAATTCGCCACTCTCGAACAGATAAAGACAAAGGACTGGATAGAATGTAAAAACGCCTTAATGCGTATATTTAATCAGTTGGGGAAACCTAGACTTCTTAAAGCAGACAGAGACGGCGCATTCTCCAGCCTAGCCCTTAAACGTTGGCTCGAAACCGAAGACGTAGAATTACAACTTAACACTACGAAAACAGGTGTCGCTGACATAGAGAGGCTACACAAGAAATTCTGACGACAACGAGACCAAGTTAAGTAAAATAGAAACAATCCTTTACATCTACAATCACAAGACCAAACACGACACTACTGGACAAACCCCCGCTCACATATTCATTTATGCCGGACAACCAATTCTAGATACACAACACGATAAGGAAGTTAGAATTAACGAAATAAACAAAAACAGAACCGAATACAATGTTGACACTAGATACAGAAAGGGACCATTACAAAAAGGAAAATAGAAAACCCATTTAAATTAACAAAAAACGTCGAACAAACTGACGAAGACCATTATAAAATCACCAATAGGAATAGAGAGACACATTACTACAAAACTCAATTTAAAAAACAGAAAAAAATTAATGAACTTCCCATTCTGCCCCTGGTTCATCATAATACTCCTCCTCACGTCTACAAAATTATGCCAAACCCAACAACTTCAAATCAACAACATTGACAATAACCACGGATACCTCCTATTTTCCGATAAATCGATTCAAATCCCTTCAGAATACGAACATCATTGTCTTCGCGTAAACCTTTCCGATATAGATAACCTAACCCACTATTTTAACAATAAGATAACTAACTACACTAATATTCCCCAAATTGACCTTTTGTACAATAAAATGCGAAGAGAACTTGAAAAGTGGTTGCGGTTTTTTGTTTCTGTTAACAATATTGCTAACATTTTTGGTACAGGAGCCCCTGGTTCCATACCTTTTAGCACAACTTGCAGTCCCTTTCTGCTTTTTAGTTGATAGGTGTAACAGTTCTTTTTTGTGTCTTCCAGGTACTTAGACACAGCTCGGAAGTGTTCTTCGGACTTCATTTGAACCTTTGTTTTGTGTATGTTCCCTTTTATGAGCGGAAAAACATGGAAATTCTCGTCCCCGACCAGCGCAACAATTTTGTTGACAAGGGCCTTGAACTTTTTTCCCTTATGTAAATAGGTGGGGGCTTAGGTTTCCTTTGGGTCTCCTGCCCCAACTGTGGTTGGTTGTTGTCCGCCTCTGCTAAGATGGAGAAACGGTTTTCATTGGAGCTCCTCGTTTGGTCGGTGCTTTTGGTGGTTCGGTTGATCTTTGGTTTATTACCAACCGTGTTGAGTGGACTAAGCTTGCGCTTAATCTGGATGTAGCGGTCCATACCGGTCTGTATAGCCGGGACCGCTTGTTGCTTATCGAAGCTAACTGTTTTTGTTGCCATTTTATTTTGTTGTGCGGCCGTTGGGACCGAACTCGCAATATTGGTAGTTGGTTTAATTATTGGTGCTTATTTTGCTGCGACTGCAGAAATTTTAGCACTGCTTGTTGTTGGAGCTTCATTCAGCAAAGCCGGCGGTGGTGGGGTTTGGCATTGGTAACTCCATGATGCGGGAGTTGGGGTGAGCAGAGGGGGTGAGCAGGAGCTGGCGCTCTTGCTGTCGACGGTCAGTAGAGTCGAGTTGCTCTTTGTCGACTTCTGATTTTGATCTATATCGCTAGTTGAGAAATAAGAGTAGCAAGCATTTCTTGGGTTGACGGCTTCTACGCACATTCTTTTGATCGCTGCTCATTTTTTCGAGCTTGTTATGCGTGGCACTTATTTGTTTAAATTAAATAAGCACTTGTATTAATCATAACACTAGTTATGATTATATTTTTCTTTGTTTTTTTTTAATTGTTAGCGTCTTTTCGCACTGTTTGGACTGCTCCAGTCCAATATTCTTTAAGTTTTATTCTTTAAGTTTTCACTATTTCATCCACTATTTTAAATTGTTTTCCCGGAGCTCGCTCGAGGCCACGTCCGCTCTATGTGGGAGTAGAGATGTATTTCACTTATTCAAATTTGAATTTTAACGATTCTCGCCAAATGGACAAGGTGTGGCAGCGCAGTTGGTCTGGCAATGCCACTCGGTTTGTTTGATCGGTTGGCAGTTCTATCAGCTGGGCCACCCTTTCGTTTTCGCGATCGGATGGTAGCACCATCAGCTGGGCCACACCCGCATTCTTCGCGATAGGTTGGCAGCGCTATCAGCTGTTTAGTCAGCCAGGCCTTCCGCCAGAATTGTTTATATTTTACAATTGACCGAAATAAGAAGTGGTGAATCCTCGTTGTTCCACATGTGAACGTGCAGCAAACAAGGGGTGCAACTTCTGTGCAACTTTGCACAGTCTTCGACTATTTCTGACAGCAACGTCGTTAGAAGTAGTTAAATTTCGCGCAGCGTTTTAAAAACACGTCCGGTATTTGAAATTGCAAAGAGTTCAAAACCGGGTACTGCGTATGATTCAAATTACTGATTGGTACATCAGCCTAGCAAATGACCTATATATTGCCTCTGTCAGAGAACAGATCAACCGTCACTCGTGCTGACACAAGGAACGCCTTACAGCTAACATTAACCACCTGGTAGCCTCCTTGACTAACCCGACGACCAGAAGAAGGCTTAAACAAAGACATTCGGGCGATCTCTGGTCAAGAAGACAAAATGTCTCGAAAGTCCTAAAGCAATTGGTTTAAAAATTGATTTCTCTGTTTCTGTCATCTTTGCCCATTCTTTTTTACTTGATTGACGTTTGAACAAATATATATGTTTCACCTCAAAAAAAAAAGGTGGAATAAACAACAAGTATTTATCAATAAATAAAATTTATATAGATAACTAAAAAAGGTTAACTTAACTACCCAATTTTATTTGACCAATTTTAGAATACACAAGAAAACACTCCCACTTTGCTGTTCATTAAATAATTTGTTTTAGCTCCTTGTATTTTTATAAAACTCAAGTTATGAAGTATACTCTTCGAGTATCCCTTTTCACCCTTCTTTCTTATATCGCTAAAGCTGTCGCTTCATCTATTCAGCTAAACTTCTTTTGTAAGCTTATGCTATTTGTATATATGGTGAGCTTTCCCTTGGGCAGTCTGCATCTCCCAATAAAACAGAGCATAAATATATGTACATTAATATATGCCAATCTTTCATTCATGCTGTATGCATCTCCCAATAAAACGGAGCATATATATAGTAGCATAATATGCTTCTCATATTACGCTTACATAAACTTAAACCTAACAAAAACAATGCGCATACAATCTTGCGCGTGCATAAATACACAACATAACGTAACGAAACTTGAATCCACAAAAAAGTAAAGCGCATGATTGTTGTATATTTTCATCATTCTTTTTGCATGCACTTAAACACAAATAAATAAAAATGCTGACAAACACATTTCCGTTTCTCGCGACTCACTTCGAGCCGATCAAAACTCTGTACATTCAGTCTTAAGCTGACAGTTTTAAAATAAAGACGCTCACCGAAATCGTTCGTGTTTTAATTTATACTTGGCTTCAGCGTTGATCTTTGTCTTCGTTACAGACGGATCATTTATTTGACTCAAGAAAATAGTAACTACGTAAGTATATGTATGTTACCCCGATCTCAGTTTTTATAGGAGTCTGAAAATCGGTCTATTGTTTAATAACGTATTATTTCGCTGTCTTTTGCGGGAATTCGGTCCCAAACACACTGTCACATACCGCATATTACATCTGTACATGTAGGTCATACATATTCACATTCGTTTTCCAGTTACATATATTCGCAGTTGCTAGGCATGTTATGCACTCATTTATCAACGCAACCTAATCATCAGTTACAAAAACTACAAATATTATGTTGATCGATTTATTTGGCGCTTTTCGAAATAATAACATAGGACAGGACGTTGCCAGCTTTTCAAAACACCGAATTTGGTTGAATATTATCTGATAGTGATCTGATGATAGTATCATAAATCTGTTTTAGCAGCCCTGCTGATCATTCAGATGATGACACACCAAATCGAGTGCACCTTAATCCAATCCATTCAGTTCAGTTCGCGTGCCCCGTGATTAATTATATAAAGGAACCACAGAGCAACCACCCGGGTGTTTACTTATAATTATCACTCAGGGAATAAACGATCTCTTGATATAAAGATCAAACATTTTTAATTCGGAATATACAACGTTCTATCCCGATGGAAATGGTTTAATCGCTTGAAAGTGAATAACCATATATAGTATGTTCTTAATGTTCTTAATTCACTTCAAATTTGAATCCTAGGTCTGATATATTACCTATTTCAAAACGTCAGAGTTATTGGATTTGAAACTAATGAAGAAAACTTTGAAACTGATAACTTATTGGACGTTACAAAAAGATAAGGTCCGACGATTTATTTTAAAAAAAGCCCGGACATAACTCACGAAAGTGATTATGAAGACTATAAATCATTTAAAATTGCAAATAAAATGTTGTGTTTAGGCGATAAAGGAAATATAAAATAAGAAGCATTAGCAAAAGAACAGTTAAATAAGGTTAGAGTGGAATTTATATAACAGGTCGTAAAAGTTTGCAAAGATCAGTTAGAAACAATCTAGTGCATGTAGGAAAAAAAAAACTGTATTGGATATCATCAATTGCGGAAATTATAATCATGATATATTATGAATTATGATATAAATATGACTTATTTCCATGATTTATTTATTATAATGCTTAGTAATGATTCAATGTATTTATAAATAATGTAAAGTGTGCATTAACAAACATTGTAAGTATACCCGAATATACACGAATATACATATATCTAAAGAATTAATTAGCTGGATTGTCCAATATATGATTCTTATACACGAATTATCATAATAGTGACATTTTATCAGGATTATTATGTAAGTTAGTGTAGAGCTGAATTGACCAATATAGGACCCCTATATGTAACCCTTCGAATTAATTAATGAGGTCAAGGAAGTTTCCCATTCCTTTCATTGGGCTGGAAAATCTGTAATTAATGAGTTTCGTGGAAAGCCTTTAAGAAATTTCATTCAAGAAAGAGTAAAATTATTTTTAATATCAAATAAAACAATAAACAAAATGACACGCTTTAAAAATGGCAGTGGAAAACTAAACAAAATACCAGGTGCTAGAATTATTTATCATCTGAATGACAATGTAAGCATACCCAGACGTACCATAAGAGAAAATAAGAGAAAACGCTATAGTTGATTTCCCCGACTAACTGATACAAGTTACCCAGCTAGTGGAAGTGGAAAGGAGAAAAAAGGGTATACTAGATTCGTTGAAAAGTATGTAACAGGAAAATGGAAACGTTTCAGACCATATAAAGTATATATATTCTTGATCAGGATCAATAGCCGAGTCGATCTGGCCATATCAAATCATTTTACAAAAGTGTGGGCGTGGCAGCATTGGGCGATTTGTGGGGCTGTCCGTCATACGGACAGACGGACAAGGTCAGATCGACTCGGCTATTGATCCTGATCAAGAATATATATACTTTATATGGTCGGAAACGCTTCATTCTGCCTGTTAAATACTTTTCAACGAATCTAGTATACCCTTTTAGTATGCGAGTAACGGGTATAACAAGAGAGAACGCTATAGTCGAGTTCCACGACTATCTGATACCCGTTACTCAGCTAGTGAAAGTGCGAAGGAGGCTCTTCAAAACTGACAGTTTTTGGCGGTTTGTGTCTTCCAGGTACTTAGACACAGCTCGGAAGTGTTCTTCGGACTTCATTTGAACCTTTGTTTTGTGTATGTTCCCTTTTATGAGCGGAAAAACATGGAAATTCTCGTCCCCGACCAGCGCAACAATTTTGTTGACAAGGGCCTTGAACTTTTTTCCCTTATGTAAATAGGTGGGGGCTTAGGTTTCCTTTGGGTCTCCTGCCCCAACTCTGGTTGGTTGTTGTCCGCCTCTGCTAAGATGGAGAAACGGTTTTCATTGGAGCTCCTCGTTTGGTCGGTGCTTTTGGTGGTTCGGTTGATCTTTGGTTTATTACCAACCGTGTTGAGTGGACTAAGCTTGCGCTTAATCTGGATGTAGCGGTCCATACCGGTCTGTATAGCCGGGACCGCTTGTTGCTTATCGAAGCTAACTGTTTTTGTTGCCATTTTATTTTGTTGTGCGGCCGTTGGGACCGAACTCGCAATATTGGTAGTTGGTTTAATTATTGGTGCTTATTTTGCTGCGACTGCAGAAATTTTAGCACTGCTTGTTGTTGGAGCTTCATTCAGCAAAGCCGGCGGTGGTGGGGTTTGGCATTGGTAACTCCATGATGCGGGAGTTGGGGTGAGCAGAGGGGGTGAGCAGGAGCTGGCGCTCTTGCTGTCGACGGTCAGTAGAGTCGAGTTGCTCTTTGTCGACTTCTGATTTTGATCTATATCGCTAGTTGAGAAATAAGAGTAGCAAGCATTTCTTGGGTTGACGGCTTCTACGCACATTCTTTTGATCGCTGCTCATTTTTTCGAGCTTGTTATGCGTGGCACTAATTTGTTTAAATTAAATAAGCACTTGTATTAATCATAACACTAGTTATGATTATATTTTTCTTTGTTTTTTTTAATTGTTAGCGTCTTTTCGCACTGTTTGGACTGCTCCAGTCCAATATTCTTTAAGTTTTATTCTTTAATTTTTTACTATTTCATCCACTATTTTAAATTGTTTTCCCGGAGCTCGCTCGAGACCACGTCCGCTCTATGTGGGAGTAGAGATGTATTTCACTTATTCAAATTTGAATTTTAACGATTCTCGCCAAATGGACAAGGTGTGGCAGCGCAGTTGGTCTGGCAACGCCACTCGGTTTGTTTGATCGATTGGCAGTTCTATCAGCTGGGCCACCCTTTCGTTTTCGCGATCGGATGGTAGCACCATCAGCTGGGCCACACCCGCATTCTTCGCGATAGGTTGGCAGCGCTATCAGCTGTTTAGTCAGCCAGGCCTTCCGCTAGAATTGTTTATATTTTACAATTGACCGAAATAAGAAGTGGTGAATCCTCGTTGTTCCACATGTGAACGTGCAGCAAACAAGGGGTGCAACTTTTGTGCAACTTTGCACAGTCTTCGACTATTTCTGACAGCAACGTCGTTAGAAGTAGTTAAATTTCGCGCAGCGTTTTAAAAACACGTCCGGTATTTGAAATTGCAAAGAGTTCAAAACCGGGTACTGCGTATGATTCAAATTACTGATTGGTACATCAGCCTAGCAAATGACCTATAAGTTAACAATTAACAATGTATTGCTTCGTAGCAACTAAGTAGCTTTGTATAAACAATGCTGACGCGCCAGAATTGGGTTCAGCGCTCCGCGCAAAGAACGCCTGGCAGCGGAAAGCTGACACTTCCTATCGGGAGTGTTGCTTCACGCTGCAAGAAATGCTGAGTCGGCTTGCCGACTTGTGGTGGCGCGATGCATTGCTCGAGGGAAAACTTAGTTTCAATTTTGTCTTCTACTCAGTTCAAATCTTGTGTCGAAATAAACCACAACTTGCTCCGGCTTACTGCCGTTAAACACAATTGTTCTTATTTACAATCAAACCGCTATCGCCACAAGGCTAGTGATAATAACTAAGGGGGCGAAGTCAAGCTCTCCAACATAATCTCCGTAAACAGTGTCTAAGACGAACCTCAGCTAAAGAAGGAAGATCTCTGGACCCACCGGAACTTATATAATTAGCGCCCAACCAACAATCTGAACCCACCAATCTAATTTAACACACTTTGTCAGGCGACAAACAGGGTAGTTAAGTTAGAAGACCATGTAAGTTTTACAAGTGATTTCATTGAAGCAATCAAGAAATTTACTAGTAAAAAAAGTTGTGTATCTGGCCACGTAATAGTTGTGCGTTGTGGATTTAATCGCAAAAGCATTGCATATTTTCGGCAGAGTAAATTTTTGTTGCATACCTTATTAAAAAATAAGTGTTGCATACTTTTTAGAGGAACCAAAAAATTCTTTTTATTTGCATACCCAGTTTTAATAAAATACAAAAAGATCAATCACTTTCCCATTGAGCCAATCGCCCATGCTAAAGTCCAAATCGTGGGTGCCAAAATCCAAACATGTATAGGACAAATATTCATCGGATCAATCTACTGCCCTCCAAACTTCAGCTGGACTCAATCAGAATTTGATGACATATTCGCTAACTTCAACTTTCCAAGATCATTCATCAGCGGAGACTGGAACGCAAAACATCCATGGTGGGGTTCTGCGATCACCTGTCCCCGAGGTAACTTACTTGCCGCTAGCGTCAACTCAATTAACGCCAACATCCTGGCGACTGGAGCACCAACATACTATCCAAGCGCAGTAAATCGAAGACCATCCTGTTTAGACTTTGCAATCTATCGCAACATTCCACACGACAAGCTAAACATCAGAGACAGCTGGGACCTTGAATCGGACCACCTGTCTCTCATCACTACATTAAAAACAGAAGCCACACAATGCACTCAACGTAGGCAACTTCTTAGCAAACACACAAATGTAGCTGTTTTCAAGGAAGAACTATGTAGATCGATACGCCTTAACATTAAGATCAACTCTGCTGCTGAAATTGACGACGCGGTAGACCTCTTCACTACCAATGTGACAAATGCGGCGAGGAGTGCAAACATGCACACTGTAAATAATCATAGCAGAGCCCTCATACGCCACTCGAATAGATTTGATCCAACCATTGCAGAGATGCTAGTCCGTAAGAGAGCACTGAGAGCACTGAGAAGACGTTATATTCGAACGCACAGTCCTGAGGATAAAGCTCAATGGCATAGATGCGCCAGAGAGCTTCACGTTGCCATGGCTGAATTGAAAAATGCGCAATTCGAACATATGCTAACCAATATGGATTATTCTAATGATTCCACTTTTAATATGTGGTCCTTTACCAAAAAAGTAAAAAGAATGCCACAAAAAGTTACGCCTCTGAAGAACAGCAATGGTAACTGGTGTCGCTCCTTAGAAGAGCAAGTACAAACATTTGCGGAACACCTTGGCGACAGATTCACTGCGTTTAATTTCGCATCCGAGGGGGATATCAACAGTATAAACGAAGTACTACAGCGCCCATTCCAGATGTCACCTCCAATAAGACCTATCCGTCTGGAAGAAGTCTCAAACATGATACGTACCCTCAAAAGACGAAAGGCGCCAGGTCACGACCTAATAAGCAACGCAGTACTTAAAATCCTTCCCAAGAGAGCACTATTACTTATCACATTGATATTCAATGCGATACTTAGAGTGCAATACTTTCCCAAAAAATGGAAGAGTGCTAGAATCAGTATGATTCTAAAGCCAGGGAAGCCGGAACAGGATCCAAGCTCCTACCGGCCTATCAGTCTCCTGCCCTCCTTATCGAAGGTAATGGAAAGGCTGATAGCTTCCCGACTTATAATACATCTAGAAGACAATGATACTATCCCAATGCACCAATTCGGATTCAGAGCTGGCCACAGTACGATTGAGCAACTGCACCGTGTAGTCAATCATATCCTGAAGGCCTATGACCATAAAGAATACTGCAACGGAATCTTCCTCGACATTCAACAGGCATTTGATAGAGTTTGGATCCCGGGACTACTAGCCAAAGTCAAAACAGCGCTGCCAGCCAACCTGTTTGAGCTCATCAGATCGTTTCTCACAAACAGAGAGTTTTGCGTCCAGTCCAGAGACGCAACCTCTGTAAATGTTGCCATTGCAGCTGGCGTACCTCAAGGAAGCGTCTTAGGACCGATACTTTACTCCATCTATACAGCAGACATCCCCAAGCCAAGCTATTATGAAATGACCTATGACAACAGCAAAATGCTGCTGGCCAGCTTCGCTGACGACGTCTGCTTTCTCAGCTCCTCGAACAGTGAGACCGAGTCGTCACAAATGCTGCAAACTTATCTCAACGAATTCGAGAAATGGGCCATGGCGAACAACATCAAAATTAACGAAAGCAAATGCGTAAACGTTTGCTTTACGTTACGCCGTAAAACAACTCCTGCGGTACACATTAATAATGTGGACATAGAGCAAGCAACTAAGGCGAAATACCTAGGCCTCACACTGGACAAACGCCTAACCTTCCGAGATCATATTGCCAGAGTCGTCAAAATGTGCAACCTAAAGCGTAACCAACTATTCTGGATGCTAAATAAGAAAAGCAAACTACCTTTAAGATGCAAGCGTCAGATTTATCAGCAAATTATCGCACCTACTTGGAGATACGGCATCCAAATTTGGGGAGTGGCGGCTGCGTCCCACCGAAAACGATTCCAAACCGTCCAGAACAAAACATTAAGACAAATCACTGGCTGTGACTGGTTCGTTAGCGGTCAAACGCTTCACAATGATTTAAACCTGAGCCTTGTTGAAGACCAAATCTCGTTCTTCTCAAGCAGATACAACGACCGACTAACTGCCCACCGTAATCGTCTCGCCCGGAGATTACAGGGGGCTATCCCAATTCGCAGGCTCAAAAGAAGACATTTTGGGCTGCTTCTAAGATGATAGTATGAATATATTATTTACCTGAAACCTCACTACTCGAAATTTGACCTATTCCTATATATTAAGATGAAAACAAATTATATTTTATAATTAAGAGATTATTTACTTAAGACAACATTTAGGTTAAAGGCTTTAATTGACCTGTTCCTGAATAATATTAAATAAAGATGTTAATTAATTTAAAAAAATAAAATACATTGCATACCCTCTTTTAGTAAAAAATATTGCATACTTTGACGAAACAAATTTTCGTTGCATACCCAATAAAAGATTATTATATTGCATACCTTTTCCTGTCATACATAATAAGCCGATCGTTTGTGCTCGGCGAAAATACATATTTGTGTTGTGTCAACCAACCAATGAGTTGGGCAGGTACTTATAGAGACATAAAGGTTGAATACGATAGTGAGGACGGTTGGGAGGAGGAACAAGCAAGCCCGATAGTAGATCAGCCGTTAGCTAGCCCCCCTATAAACAGCACCATGGACCCAGCTCAGATCCAAGCATTTATCGACAATGCCGTCAGACAGGCATTGGCACAACAACAGACCCAGTTTCAATCACAAATAAACACCTTAGCTGCGCGGGTACAGAGTTTGCAGGTGGAAGCACCGCAAATCATCACGTACGAGAAGGTTACTGTGAATCCTGAGGTTAGGTGTGACTTACCATTAGACATAATCAAGTCTGTGCCAGAGTTCTCTGGCACCCAAGACGAGTATGTGGCCTGGAGACAAGCGGCCATATACGCTTATGACCTATTCAAGCCTTATAATGGCAGTAACGCGCATTACCAAGCTGTAGCTATCTTACGAAACAAAATTAGAGGCGCAGCTGGGGCCTTGCTCGTGTCTCACAACACTGTACTGAATTTCGATGCCATTTTGGCCAGGTTAGACTGCACGTATTCAGATAAGACATCCCTACGCCTACTGAGGCAGGGATTGGAGATGGTCAGGCAAGGGGACCTGCCATTGATGCAGTACTATGACGAAGTCGAGAAGAAGTTGACGCTCGTCACCAATAAGATTGTGATGACACACGAACAAGAGGGCGCTGACTTGCTCAACGCGGAGGTTAGAGCCGATGCCCTCCATGCTTTCACCTCGGGCCTCAAAAAGTCCCTTAGAGCTGTGGTTTTCCCGGCTCAACCTAAAGACTTGCCATCTGCCCTGGCTCTGGCCAGAGAAGCAGAAGCAAGCATTGAAAGGAGCATGTTCGCAACTTCCTACGCCAAGGCCGTAGAGGAACGTGCGCAGACGTCTGGAAACGGCAAGGGCCGCTTCCAGGGTAGACAGGGAAAAGACAACAAAGAGGAACAAGGCCAGGACAGAAACCCACACTTTGTCAGGCGACAAAAGGGTAATGGTAATGGTCAGACCAACAATGACAACCAGGCGCAAGCACCTCAACCTATGGAGGTCGACTCGTGCTCCAATTTCAGGCAGCGCACTGAATATAATATGAATAAACCCAATGAGTCCAATGCCTCTAAGAGGAGAAATTCTTCGGACCGTTTCACAGGGCCGAGACGTCAACGCCTGAACAACATTGTCCAAGAGACCCCCAAAACCAATGACTCGAAGACAAAAGACCCCAAGCAGGAGTATGAGAAGGCAGCAAAGGCTGCCGTTGAGGAAATTGATAGTGACAATGAGTACGCTCCAAGCGATGACTCATTGAATTTTTTAGGGGGCGCTCCCGGTTGCCGTTCATTGAACGACGGTTGGCTGGGAGGACTTTAAAGATGTTAATTGACACCGGCGCGGCAAAAAATTACATTAAGCCCGTAAAGGAGCTAAAAAATGTAAGGCCGGTCGCCAGTCCGTTCTCGGTGAGCTCTATACATGGCTCCACCGAAATCAAACAAAAGTGCTTTATGAAGGTCTTCAAGCACAACGCTCCATTCTTCCTATTGAATTCCATTAACTCGTTCGACGCTATTATAGGCTTAGACCTGTTAACACAGGCCGGAGTCAAGTTGAACCTAGCTGAGGAGTCTTTAGAGTATCAGGGCATTTGTGAAAAACTTCATTTTTTCAGCTGCCCTAGTGTGAACTTCACGGATGTGAATGACATTGTGGTGCCTACCTCCATTAAAAAGGAGTTCAAGGACACAATTCTGAGAAGGAAAAAGGCCTTCTCTACTTCACACGAAGCTCTTCCTTTCAACACCGCTGTCACTGCCACAATTCGGACAGTAGACAACGAACCGGTGTACTCGAGAGCCTACCCAAACCTCATGGGTGTTTCTGACTTCGTGAATAACGAAGTCAAACAATTGCTAAAAGATGGCATTATCAGGCCATCAAGGTCTCCATATAACAGCCCGACGTGGGTTGTTGACAAAAAGGGCACTGACGCGTTCGGTAACCCGAACAAGAGGTTGGTAATAGACTTCAGGAAGCTCAATGAGCGCACTATCCCGGACCGTTACCCTATGCCTAGCATTCCCATGATTCTAGCGAATCTTGGAAAGGCAAAATTCTTCACTACCCTTGATCTTAAATCAGGGTATCACCAAATTTACCTCGCGGAACATGACCGTGAGAAGACGTCGTTCTCGGTAAACGGCGGCAAATACGAGTTTTGTCGTCTACCGTTCGGCTTGAGGAATGCAAGCAGCATTTTTCAAAGAGCCTTAGACGATGTACTAAGAGAACAAATTGGGAAAATATGTTACGTCTATGTAGATGACGTAATAATTTTCTCAGAAAATGAGGCCGACCATGTCCGCCACATCGATACGGTGTTAAAATGCCTAATCGATGCCAACATGAGAGTAAGCCAGGAGAAAACTAGATTCTTTAAAGAGAGTGTAGAATACCTCGGCTTTATTGTCAGTAAGGACGGAACTAAATCCGATCCGGAGAAGGTGAAGGCCATTCAGGAGTACCCTGAACCAGATAGCGTTTACAAGGTTAGGTCCTTCCTTGGTTTAGCCAGCTACTACAGAGTCTTCATCAAAGACTTTGCTGCCATAGCCCGCCCGATCACAGATATCCTAAAAGGGGAAAATGGTTCGGTGAGCAAACACATGTCTAAAAAAATTCCTGTTGAGTTTAATGAAACTCAACGCAACGCGTTCCAAAGGCTGCGAAACATACTAGCATCCGAGGATGTTATACTCAAATACCCCGACTTTAAAAAGCCTTTTGACCTTACTACAGATGCTTCGGCAAGTGGTATCGGTGCAGTCCTATCCCAGGAGGGCAGGCCAATCACCATGATATCGCGTACCCTTAAACAGCCCGAGCAGAACTACGCCGCAAACGAAAGGGAATTGCTGGCGATTGTATGGGCCCTAGGTAAGTTGCAGAACTTCCTGTATGGCTCTAGGGAAATTAATATATTTACCGACCATCAACCCCTCACTTTCGCTGTTGCCGACAGGAACACGAATGCCAAGATAAAGAGGTGGAAATCTTACATAGACCAGCACAATGCCAAGGTTTTCTACAAACCTGGCAAAGAAAATTTCGTGGCAGACGCCCTCTCTAGGCAGAATTTGAATGCCTTACAAAACGAACCCCAATCAGACGCTGCGACCATTCACAGTGAGCTCTCCCTGACCTACACGGTCGAGACCACGGACAAACCGTTAAATTGCTTCAGGAACCAGATCATTCTGGAGGCAGCACGTTTTCCGCTCAAACGGAACCTGGTGCTCTTTCGAAGCAAATCTCGCCACTTGATCAGCTTTACTGATAAAAGTTGGCTATTAAAAACACTTAAGGAGGTGGTAAATCCTGACGTCGTGAACGCTATTCACTGCGACTTGCCCACTCTGGCAAACTTCCAACACGACCTCATTTCCCACTTTCCAGCCACCCAATTTCGTCACTGTAAGAATGTCGTGTTAGACATAACCGACAAAAACGAACAGATCGAAATCGTCACTGCTGAGCACAACCGTGCTCACAGAGCCGCGCAGGAAAACATTAAACAAGTCCTTCGGGATTATTACTTTCCTAAAATGGGCAGTTTAGCTAAAGAAGTAGTAGCTAATTGTAGGGTTTGCACCCAAGCAAAGTATGACAGGCACCCGAAAAAGCAAGAGCTTGGGGAAACGCCCATACCCAGCTATACAGGTGAGATGGTGCATATTGACATATTCTCAACCGACAGGAAGCTATTCCTGACGTGTGTTGACAAATTTTCTAAATTTGCAATAGTGCAACCAGTGGTGTCTAGAACAATAGTGGACATCACAGCACCCCTGTTGCAGATCATTAACCTGTTCCCCAATATCAAAACGGTCTATTGTGACAATGAGCCCGCATTCAACTCGGAAACTGTCACCTCAATGCTCAAGAACAGCTTCGGCATTGACATAGTAAATGCGCCCCCACTCCACAGCTCGTCCAATGGCCAAGTTGAACGGTTCCACAGCACATTGGCAGAAATCGCCAGGTGCCTGAAGTTGGACAAAAAAACGAATGACACAGTAGAACTAATCTTGAGGGCAACGATAGAATATAACAAAACCGTGCACTCAGTTACTCGTGAGAGACCAATTGAGGTGGTTCACCCAGGGGCCCACGAGCGCTGCCTAGAAATCAAGGCAAGATTAGTAAAGGCTCAGCAAGACAGCATCGGAAGATGCAACCCATCCCGGCAAAACCGCGTGTTTGAGGTGGGAGAACACGTGTTTGTAAAAAACAACAAGAGGTTAGGAAATAAGCTAACTCCACTATGCACCGAGCAAAAAGTGCAGGCAGACCTGGGAACGTCTGTTCTTATTAAGGGGAGGGTGGTCCACAAGGACAACCTCAAGTAGGCATCCCCTCTACAGTTAGGTAGTAAGTTATGTTAAGGAAAACCCGAGCACTGTAGTATCACCTTGTCTTTAATTTCCAGGTTCACCCTCATGATGTTCATGTCCTTGGTAGTAGCGAATGCTCGGATCACCGACTTTTCGCATGCCAACTACATTCCTGTGTTAGATGGGGATGTGCTGGTGTTTGAACAGCGTGACCTCTTGAAACATTCGAGTAACCTTTCCGAGTACGCTAGTATGATAGATGAAACGCAGAAATTGTCTGAGTCCTTTCCCCATTCACATATGCGTAAGTTGCTAGAGGTCGATACTGACCATCTTAGAACCTTGTTGTCCGTTCTCAAAGTCCACCATAGGATCGCTAGGAGTCTAGATTTCTTAGGTACAGCCTTAAAGGTGGTGGCGGGCACTCCCGATGCCACGGACCTCTTAAAGATTAAGATCACAGAGGCCCAACTAGTAGAGTCTAATTCCAGGCAGATAGCTATAAACTCCGAAACAGATAAATAAGTTAACTGACACCATCAATAAGGTGATCACTGCCCGTAAAGGCGACTTGGTTGACACTCCGCACTTATATGAAGCACTACTGGCAAGAAATAGGATGCTGTCTACAGAAATTCAAAATTTAATTCTCACTATTACTTTGGCCAAATCAAACATTGTAAATCCCACAATTCTTGATCATGCCGACTTGAAGTCTCTTGTAGAACAGGATACCCCAATTGTCAGCTTAATAGAAGCATCTAAGATCAGAGTCCTCCAGTCCGAGAATAGCATTCATATTTTAATTGCCTACCCTAGAGTCAAGTTCAGTTGCAAGAAAGTCGCCGTCTACCCTGTATCTCACCAACACACCATCTTGCGCCTCGACGAGGACACACTGGCCGAATGCGAACATGACACCTTTGCGGTCACCGGATGCACAGATACCACACACTACACGTTCTGCGAGCGGTCTCGGCGCGAAACTTGCGTGCGCTCACTCCATGCTGGAAACGCTGCTCAATGCCACACTCAACCCAGCCACTTGCGAGAAGTAAACCCCGTAGATGACGGCGTTGTGATTATCAACGAAGCCGCGGCTCACGTTAGCACTGATGGCAGCCCCGAAACACTGATAGAGGGAACCTACCTGGTAACCTTCGAGCGAACGGCAACCATCAACGGCTCAGAATTCGTAAATCTACGGAAAACACTAAGCAAGCAGCCAGGCATTGTGCGTTCACCACTACTTAGCATCGTTGGCCACGACCCTGTGCTCAGCATCCCTCTGCTACACCGGATGAGTAACGACAACCTACATTCCATCCAAAACCTTATGGATGATATGGAATCTGAAGGCTCGCCTAGACTCTGGTTCGTGGCTGGTGTGGTCCTAAACTTCGGCTTGATTGGCTCTCTCGCCCTTTATCTGGCATTAAGGAGAAGACGAGCCTCCAGGGAGATACAGCGTACCATCGACACTTTCAATATGACCGAGGACGGCCATAAACTTGAGGGGGGAGTAGTTAACAATTAACAATGTATTGCTTCGTTTTTTTTTTTTTTTTTTTTAAATTAATTAACATCTTTATTTAATATTATTCAGGAACAGGTCAATTAAAGCCTTTAACCTAAATGTTGTCTTAAGTAAATAATCTCTTAATTATAAAATATAATTTGTTTTCATCTTAATATATAGGAATAGGTCAAATTTCGAGTAGTGAGGTTTCAGGTAAATAATATATTCATACTATCATCTTAGAAGCAGCCCAAAATGTCTTCTTTTGAGCCTGCGAATTGGGATAGCCCCCTGTAATCTCCGGGCGAGACGATTACGGTGGGCAGTTAGTCGGTCGTTGTATCTGCTTGAGAAGAACGAGATTTGGTCTTCAACAAGGCTCAGGTTTAAATCATTGTGAAGCGTTTGGCCGCTAACGAACCAGTCACAGCCAGTGATTTGTCTTAATGTTTTGTTCTGGACGGTTTGGAATCGTTTTCGGTGGGACGCAGCCGCCACTCCCCAAATTTGGATGCCGTATCTCCAAGTAGGTGCGATAATTTGCTGATAAATCTGACGCTTGCATCTTAAAGGTAGTTTGCTTTTCTTATTTAGCATCCAGAATAGTTGGTTACGCTTTAGGTTGCACATTTTGACGACTCTGGCAATATGATCTCGGAAGGTTAGGCGTTTGTCCAGTGTGAGGCCTAGGTATTTCGCCTTAGTTGCTTGCTCTATGTCCACATTATTAATGTGTACCGCAGGAGTTGTTTTACGGCGTAACGTAAAGCAAACGTTTACGCATTTGCTTTCGTTAATTTTGATGTTGTTCGCCATGGCCCATTTCTCGAATTCGTTGAGATAAGTTTGCAGCATTTGTGACGACTCGGTCTCACTGTTCGAGGAGCTGAGAAAGCAGACATCGTCAGCGAAGCTGGCCAGCAGCATTTTGCTGTTGTCATAGGTCATTTCATAATAGCTTGGCTTGGGGATGTCTGCTGTATAGATGGAGTAAAGTATCGGTCCTAAGACGCTTCCTTGAGGTACGCCAGCTGCAGAATTGGGTTCAGCGCTCAGCGCAAAGAACGCCTGGCAGCGGAAAGCTGACACTTCCTATCGGGAGTGTTGCTTCACGCTGCAAGAAATGCTGAGTCGGCTTGCCGACTTGTGGTGGCGCGATGCATTGCTCGAGGGAAAACTTAGTTTCAATTTTGTCTTCTACTCAGTTCAAATCTTGTGTCGAAATAAACCACAACTTGCTCCGGCTTACTGCCGTTAAACACAATTGTTCTTATTTACAATCAAACCGCTATCGCCACAAGGCTAGTGATAATAACTAAGGGGGCGAAGTCAAGCTCTCCAACATAATCTCCGTAAACAGTGTCTAAGACGAACCTCAGCTAAAGAAGGAAGATCTCTGGACCCACCGGAACTTATATAATTAGCGCCCAACCAACAATCTGAACCCACCAATCTAATTTAACACACTTTGTCAGGCGACAAACAGGGTAGTTAAGTTAGAAGACCATGTAAGTTTTACAAGTGATTTCATTGAAGCAATCAAGAAATTTACTAGTGAAAAAAGTTGTGTATCTGGCCACGTAATAGTTGTGCGTTGTGGATTTAATCGCAAAAGCATTGCATATTTTCGGCAGAGTAAATTTTTGTTGCATACCTTATTAAAAAATAAGTGTTGCATACTTTTTAGAGGAACCAAAAAATTCTTTTTATTTGCATACCCAGTTTTAATAAAATACATTGCATACCCTCTTTTAGTAAAAAATATTGCATACTTTGACGAAACAAATTTTCGTTGCATACCCAATAAAAGATTATTATATTGCATACCTTTTCCTGTCATACATAATAAGCCGATCGTTTGTGCTCGGCGAAAATACATATTTGTGTTGTGTCAACCAACCAATGAGTTGGGCAGGTACTTATAGAGACATAAAGGTTGAATACGATAGTGAGGACGGTTGGGAGGAGGAACAAGCAAGCCCGATAGTAGATCAGCCGTTAGCTAGCCCCCCTATAAACAGCACCATGGACCCAGCTCAGATCCAAGCATTTATCGACAATGCCGTCAGACAGGCATTGGCACAACAACAGACCCAGTTTCAATCACAAATAAACACCTTAGCTGCGCGGGTACAGAGTTTGCAGGTGGAAGCACCGCAAATCATCACGTACGAGAAGGTTACTGTGAATCCTGAGGTTAGGTGTGACTTACCATTAGACATAATCAAGTCTGTGCCAGAGTTCTCTGGCACCCAAGACGAGTATGTGGCCTGGAGACAAGCGGCCATATACGCTTATGACCTATTCAAGCCTTATAATGGCAGTAACGCGCATTACCAAGCTGTAGCTATCTATCTTATGAATAAACCCAATGAGTCCAATGCCTCTAAGAGGAGAAATTCTTCGGACCGTTTCACAGGGCCGAGACGTCAACGCCTGAACAACATTGTCCAAGAGACCCCCAAAACCAATGACTCGAAGACAAAAGACCCCAAGCAGGAGTATGAGAAGGCAGCAAAGGCTGCCGTTGAGGAAATTGATAGTGACAATGAGTACGCTCCAAGCGATGACTCATTGAATTTTTTAGGGGGCGCTCCCGGTTGCCGTTCATTGAACGACGGTTGGCTGGGAGGACTTTAAAGATGTTAATTGACACCGGCGCGGCAAAAAATTACATTAAGCCCGTAAAGGAGCTAAAAAATGTAAGGCCGGTCGCCAGTCCGTTCTCGGTGAGCTCTATACATGGCTCCACCGAAATCAAACAAAAGTGCTTTATGAAGGTCTTCAAGCACAACGCTCCATTCTTCCTATTGAATTCCATTAACTCGTTCGACGCTATTATAGGCTTAGACCTGTTAACACAGGCCGGAGTCAAGTTGAACCTAGCTGAGGAGTCTTTAGAGTATCAGGGCATTTGTGAAAAACTTCATTTTTTCAGCTGCCCTAGTGTGAACTTCACGGATGTGAATGACATTGTGGTGCCTACCTCCATTAAAAAGGAGTTCAAGGACACAATTCTGAGAAGGAAAAAGGCCTTCTCTACTTCACACGAAGCTCTTCCTTTCAACACCGCTGTCACTGCCACAATTCGGACAGTAGACAACGAACCGGTGTACTCGAGAGCCTACCCAAACCTCATGGGTGTTTCTGACTTCGTGAATAACGAAGTCAAACAATTGCTAAAAGATGGCATTATCAGGCCATCAAGGTCTCCATATAACAGCCCGACGTGGGTTGTTGACAAAAAGGGCACTGACGCGTTCGGTAACCCGAACAAGAGGTTGGTAATAGACTTCAGGAAGCTCAATGAGCGCACTATCCCGGACCGTTACCCTATGCCTAGCATTCCCATGATTCTAGCGAATCTTGGAAAGGCAAAATTCTTCACTACCCTTGATCTTAAATCAGGGTATCACCAAATTTACCTCGCGGAACATGACCGTGAGAAGACGTCGTTCTCGGTAAACGGCGGCAAATACGAGTTTTGTCGTCTACCGTTCGGCTTGAGGAATGCAAGCAGCATTTTTCAAAGAGCCTTAGACGATGTACTAAGAGAACAAATTGGGAAAATATGTTACGTCTATGTAGATGACGTAATAATTTTCTCAGAAAATGAGGCCGACCATGTCCGCCACATCGATACGGTGTTAAAATGCCTAATCGATGCCAACATGAGAGTAAGCCAGGAGAAAACTAGATTCTTTAAAGAGAGTGTAGAATACCTCGGCTTTATTGTCAGTAAGGACGGAACTAAATCCGATCCGGAGAAGGTGAAGGCCATTCAGGAGTACCCTGAACCAGATAGCGTTTACAAGGTTAGGTCCTTCCTTGGTTTAGCCAGCTACTACAGAGTCTTCATCAAAGACTTTGCTGCCATAGCCCGCCCGATCACAGATATCCTAAAAGGGGAAAATGGTTCGGTGAGCAAACACATGTCTAAAAAAATTCCTGTTGAGTTTAATGAAACTCAACGCAACGCGTTCCAAAGGCTGCGAAACATACTAGCATCCGAGGATGTTATACTCAAATACCCCGACTTTAAAAAGCCTTTTGACCTTACTACAGATGCTTCGGCAAGTGGTATCGGTGCAGTCCTATCCCAGGAGGGCAGGCCAATCACCATGATATCGCGTACCCTTAAACAGCCCGAGCAGAACTACGCCGCAAACGAAAGGGAATTGCTGGCGATTGTATGGGCCCTAGGTAAGTTGCAGAACTTCCTGTATGGCTCTAGGGAAATTAATATATTTACCGACCATCAACCCCTCACTTTCGCTGTTGCCGACAGGAACACGAATGCCAAGATAAAGAGGTGGAAATCTTACATAGACCAGCACAATGCCAAGGTTTTCTACAAACCTGGCAAAGAAAATTTCGTGGCAGACGCCCTCTCTAGGCAGAATTTGAATGCCTTACAAAACGAACCCCAATCAGACGCTGCGACCATTCACAGTGAGCTCTCCCTGACCTACACGGTCGAGACCACGGACAAACCGTTAAATTGCTTCAGGAACCAGATCATTCTGGAGGCAGCACGTTTTCCGCTCAAACGGAACCTGGTGCTCTTTCGAAGCAAATCTCGCCACTTGATCAGCTTTACTGATAAAAGTTGGCTATTAAAAACACTTAAGGAGGTGGTAAATCCTGACGTCGTGAACGCTATTCACTGCGACTTGCCACTCTGGCAAACTTCCAACACGACCTCATTTCCCACTTTCCAGCCACCCAATTTCGTCACTGTAAGAATGTCGTGTTAGACATAACCGACAAAAACGAACAGATCGAAATCGTCACTGCTGAGCACAACCGTGCTCACAGAGCCGCGCAGGAAAACATTAAACAAGTCCTTCGGGATTATTACTTTCCTAAAATGGGCAGTTTAGCTAAAGAAGTAGTAGCTAATTGTAGGGTTTGCACCCAAGCAAAGTATGACAGGCACCCGAAAAAGCAAGAGCTTGGGGAAACGCCCATACCCAGCTATACAGGTGAGATGGTGCATATTGACATATTCTCAACCGACAGGAAGCTATTCCTGACGTGTGTTGACAAATTTTCTAAATTTGCAATAGTGCAACCAGTGGTGTCTAGAACAATAGTGGACATCACAGCACCCCTGTTGCAGATCATTAACCTGTTCCCCAATATCAAAACGGTCTATTGTGACAATGAGCCCGCATTCAACTCGGAAACTGTCACCTCAATGCTCAAGAACAGCTTCGGCATTGACATAGTAAATGCGCCCCCACTCCACAGCTCGTCCAATGGCCAAGTTGAACGGTTCCACAGCACATTGGCAGAAATCGCCAGGTGCCTGAAGTTGGACAAAAAAACGAATGACACAGTAGAACTAATCTTGAGGGCAACGATAGAATATAACAAAACCGTGCACTCAGTTACTCGTGAGAGACCAATTGAGGTGGTTCACCCAGGGGCCCACGAGCGCTGCCTAGAAATCAAGGCAAGATTAGTAAAGGCTCAGCAAGACAGCATCGGAAGATACAACCCATCCCGGCAAAACCGCGTGTTTGAGGTGGGAGAACACGTGTTTGTAAAAAACAACAAGAGGTTAGGAAATAAGCTAACTCCACTATGCACCGAGCAAAAAGTGCAGGCAGACCTGGGAACGTCTGTTCTTATTAAGGGGAGGGTGGTCCACAAGGACAACCTCAAGTAGGCATCCCCTCTACAGTTAGGTAGTAAGTTATGTTAAGGAAAACCCGAGCACTGTAGTATCACCTTGTCTTTAATTTCCAGGTTCACCCTCATGATGTTCATGTCCTTGGTAGTAGCGAATGCTCGGATCACCGACTTTTCGCATGCCAACTACATTCCTGTGTTAGATGGGGATGTGCTGGTGTTTGAACAGCGTGACCTCTTGAAACATTCGAGTAACCTTTCCGAGTACGCTAGTATGATAGATGAAACGCAGAAACTGTCTGAGTCCTTTCCCCATTCACATATGCGTAAGTTGCTAGAGGTCGATACTGACCATCTTAGAACCTTGTTGTCCGTTCTCAAAGTCCACCATAGGATCGCTAGGAGTCTAGATTTCTTAGGTACAGCCTTAAAGGTGGTGGCGGGAACTCCCGATGCCACGGACCTCTTAAAGATTAAGATCACAGAGGCCCAACTAGTAGAGTCTAATTCCAGGCAGATAGCTATAAACTCCGAAACCCAGAAACAGATAAATAAGTTAACTGACACCATCAATAAGGTGATCACTGCCCGTAAAGGCGACTTGGTTGACACTCCGCACTTATATGAAGCACTACTGGCAAGAAATAGGATGCTGTCTACAGAAATTCAAAATTTAATTCTCACTATTACTTTGGCCAAATCAAACATTGTAAATCCCACAATTCTTGATCATGCCGACTTGAAGTCTCTTGTAGAACAGGATACCCCAATTGTCAGCTTAATAGAAGCATCTAAGATCAGAGTCCTCCAGTCCGAGAATAGCATTCATATTTTAATTGCCTACCCTAGAGTCAAGTTCAGTTGCAAGAAAGTCGCCGTCTACCCTGTATCTCACCAACACACCATCTTGCGCCTCGACGAGGACACACTGGCCGAATGCGAACATGACACCTTTGCGGTCACCGGATGCACAGATACCACACACTACACGTTCTGCGAGCGGTCTCGGCGCGAAACTTGCGTGCGCTCACTCCATGCTGGAAACGCTGCTCAATGCCACACTCAACCCAGCCACTTGCGAGAAGTAAACCCCGTAGATGACGGCGTTGTGATTATCAACGAAGCCGCGGCTCACGTTAGCACTGATGGCAGCCCCGAAACACTGATAGAGGGAACCTACCTGGTAACCTTCGAGCGAACGGCAACCATCAACGGCTCAGAATTCGTAAATCTACGGAAAACACTAAGCAAGCAGCCAGGCATTGTGCGTTCACCACTACTTAGCATCGTTGGCCACGACCCTGTGCTCAGCATCCCTCTGCTACACCGGATGAGTAACGACAACCTACATTCCATCCAAAACCTTATGGATGATATGGAATCTGAAGGCTCGCCTAGACTCTGGTTCGTGGCTGGTGTGGTCCTAAACTTCGGCTTGATTGGCTCTCTCGCCCTTTATCTGGCATTAAGGAGAAGACGAGCCTCCAGGGAGATACAGCGCACCATCGACACTTTCAATATGACCGAGGACGGCCATAAACTTGAGGGGGGAGTAGTTAACAATTAACAATGTATTGCTTCGTAGCAACTAAGTAGCTTTGTATAAACAATGCTGACGCGCCAGAATTGGGTTCAGCGCTCAGCGCAAAGAACGCCTGGCAGCGGAAAGCTGACACTTCCTATCGGGAGTGTTGCTTCACGCTGCAAGAAATGCTGAGTCGGCTTGCCGACTTGTGGTGGCGCGATGCATTGCTCGAGGGAAAACTTAGTTTCAATTTTGTCTTCTACTCAGTTCAAATCTTGTGTCGAAATAAACCACAACTTGCTCCGGCTTACTGCCGTTAAACACAATTGTTCTTATTTACAATCAAACCGCTATCGCCACAAGGCTAGTGATAATAACTAAGGGGGCGAAGTCAAGCCCTCCAACATAATCTCCGTAAACAGTGTCTAAGACGAACCTCAGCTAAAGAAGGAAGATCTCTGGACCCACCGGAACTTATATAATTTATATATTGCCTCTGTCAGAGAACAGATCAACCGTCACTCGTGCTGACACAAGGAACGCCTTACAGCTAACATTAACCACCTGGTAGCCTCCTTGCCTAACCCGACGACCAGAAGAAGGCTTAAACAAAGACATCCGGGCGATCTCTGGTCAAGAAGACAAAATGTCTCGAAAGTCCTAAAGCAATTGGTTTAAAAATTGATTTCTCTGTTTCTGTCATCTTTGCCCATTCTTTTTTACTTGATTGACGTTTGAACAAATATATATGTTTCACCTCAAAAAAAAAAGGTGGAATAAAGAAAAGTTCTTTAAACAAGTATTTATCAATAAATAAAATTTATATAGATAACTAAAAAAGGTTAACTTAACTACCCAATTTTATTTGACCAATTTTAGAATACACAAGAAAACACTCCCACTTTGCTGTTCATTAAATAATTTGTTTTAGCTCCTTGTATTTTTATAAAACTCAAGTTATGAAGTATACTCTTCGAGTATCCCTTTTCACCCTTCTTTCTTATATCGCTAAAGCTGTCGCTTCATCTATTCAGCTAAACTTCTTTTGTAAGCTTATGCTATTTGTATATATGGTGAGCTTTCCCTTGGGCAGTCTGCATCTCCCAATAAAACAGAGCATAAATATATGTACATTAATATATGCCAATCTTTCATTCATGCTGTATGCATCTCCCAATAAAACGGAGCATATATATAGTAGCATAATATGCTTCTCATATTACGCTTACATAAACTTAAACCTAACAAAAACAATGCGCATACAATCTTGCGCGTGCATAAATACACAACATAATGTAACGAAACTTGAATCCACAAAAAAGTAAAGCGCATGATTGTTGTATATTTTCATCATTCTTTTTGCATGCACTTAAACACAAATAAATAAAAATGCTGACAAACACATTTCCGTTTCTCGCGACTCACTTCGAGCCGATCAAAACTCTGTACATTCAGTCTTAAGCTGACAGTTTTAAAATAAAGACGCTCACCGAAATCGTTCGTGTTTTAATTTATACTTGGCTTCAGCGTTGATCTTTGTCTTCGTTACAGACGGATCATTTATTTGACTCAAGAAAATAGTAACTACGTAAGTATATGTATGTTACCCCGATCTCAGTTTTTATAGGAGTCTGAAAATCGGTCTATTGTTTAATAACGTATTATTTCGCTGTCTTTTGCGGGAATTCGGTCCCAAACACACTGTCACATACCGCATATTACATCTGTACATGTAGGTCATACATATTCACATTCGTTTTCCAGTTACATATATTCGCAGTTGCTAGGCATGTTATGCACTCATTTATCAACGCAACCTAATCATCAGTTACAAAAACTACAAATATTATGTTGATCGATTTATTTGGCGCTTTTCGAAATAATAACATAGGACAGGACGTTGCCAGCTTTTCAAAACACCGAATTTGGTTGAATATTATCTGATAGTGATCTGATGATAGTATCATAAATCTGTTTTAGCAGCCCTGCTGATCATTCAGATGATGACACACCAAATCGAGTGCACCTTAATCCAATCCATTCAGTTCAGTTCGCGTGCCCCGTGATTAATTATATAAAGGAACCACAGAGCAACCACCCGGGTGTTTACTTATAATTATCACTCAGGGAATAAACGATCTCTTGATATAAAGATCAAACATTTTTAATTCGGAATATACAACGTTCTATCCCGATGGAAATGGTTTAATCGCTTGAAAGTGAATAACCATATATAGTATGTTCTTAATGTTCTTAATTCACTTCAAATTTGAATCCTAGGTCTGATATATTACCTATTTCAAAACGTCAGAGTTATTGGATTTGAAACTAATGAAGAAAACTTTGAAACTGATAACTTATTGGACGTTACAAAAAGATAAGGTCCGACGATTTATTTTAAAAAAAGCCCGGACATAACTCACGAAAGTGATTATGAAGACTATAAATCATTTAAAATTGCAAATAAAATGTTGTGTTTAGGCGATAAAGGAAATATAAAATAAGAAGCATTAGCAAAAGAACAGTTAAATAAGGTTAGAGTGGAATTTATATAACAGGTCGTAAAAGTTTGCAAAGATCAGTTAGAAACAATCTAGTGCATGTAGGAAAAAAAAAAACTGTATTGGATATCATCAATTGCGGAAATTATAATCATGATATATTATGAATTATGATATAAATATGACTTATTTCCATGATTTCGTTATTATAATGCTTAGTAATGATTCAATGTATTTATAAATAATGTAAAGTGTGCATTAACAAACATTGTAAGTATACCCGAATATACACGAATATACATATATCTGAAGAATTAATTAGCTGGATTGTCCAATATATGATTCTTATACACGAATTATCATAATAGTGACATTTTATCAGGATTATTATGTAAGTTAGTGTAGAGCTGAATTGACCAATATAGGACCCCTATATGTAACCCTTCGAATTAATTAATGAGGTCAAGGAAGTTTCCCATTCCTTTCATTGGGCTGGAAAATCTGTAATTAATGAGTTTCGTGGAAAGCCTTTAAGAAATTTCATTCAAGAAAGAGTAAAATTATTTTTAATATCAAATAAAACAATAAACAAAATGCCACGCTTTAAAAATGGCAGTGGAAAACTAAACAAAATACCAGGTGCTAGAATTATTTATCATCTGAATGACAATGTAAGCATACCCAGACGTACCATAAGAGAAAATAAGAGAAAACGCTATAGTTGATTTCCCCTACTAACTGATACAAGTTACCCAGCTAGTGGAAGTGGAAAGGAGAAAAAAGGGTATACTAGATTCGTTGAAAAGTATGTAACAGGAAAATGGAAACGTTTCAGACCATATAAAGTATATATATTCTTGATCAGGATCAATAGCCGAGTCGATCTGACCTTGTCCGTCTGTCCGTATGACGGACAGCCCCACAAATCGCCCAATGCTGCCACGCCCACACTTTTGTAAAATGATTTGATATGGCCAGATCGACTCGGCTATTGATCCTGATCAAGAATATATATACTTTATATGGTCGGAAACGCTTCATTCTGCCTGTTAAATACTTTTCAACGAATCTAGTATACCCTTTTAGTATGCGAGTAACGGGTATAACAAGAGAGAACGCTATAGTCGAGTTCCACGACTATCTGATACCCGTTACTCAGCTAGTGAAAGTGCGAAGGAGGCTCTTCAAAACTGACAGTTTTTGGCGGTTTGTGGGCGTTAAAGAGGGCATGGCAAAACGTTTTTTAGCAAATCGATAGAAATTAACAATATCAATACAAAAATGAAAAAATTTCAAATTATTTTTCAAAAGTGTGGGCGTGGCAGTATTATGCGGTTTGTGGGCGTTAGAGAGGGCGTGGCAACATGAATCGACAAACTTACGCTGCGTCTATGTCTCTGGAGCTTGTATGCCTAATCTCAACTTTCTAGCTTTTGTAGTTCCTGGGATCTCGACTTTCATACGGACGGACAGACAGACGGACGGACGGGCAGACGGACATGGCCAGATCGACTCGGCTATTAATCCTGATCAAGAATAATGCTTCCTTCTGCCTGTTACATACTCAACGAATCTAGTATACCCTTTTATTCTACGAGTAACGGGTATAATTATGACAACGGTCATAAGTGAAGCGTAATGATCGAGCCGCTTTCGCACTTGTGGAATCAGGCATCATACGCTGCTCCAATTAGAAGTTCCCATACTGAGCCTTCCGCCCCGCTTCTGACTTCTTTTACTCTAATTGCCCAGGATTTCGGTAGTGACCTTGTGCCTCTAGTGTAAAATCGGTCGGGACTGTTCGTTCCCTGCAGGGTCTTGTTAGATTCTGGCTCTCAACTGCACTTGGTCACCTCTCGGATTGCAAATCAACTGCAACTTAAGAGGTCGAGGTCGTCTGGCTCCGTCACTGGAGTCGGGGATTCCAATTTCGCGACTGATGGATTCTCGGTAGGAATTGCGATGCGGTCTGTCACTTCGAATTTTTCAACGAGGATAACAGCAGTTATCGTTCCCTATATCACGGATCGCCAGCCAAGCTTTAATGTGGACATTGGGAACTGAAAGATTCCAGAAAACGTTCAGCTCGCCGACCCGGAATTTCATAAAGCTCAGCGTGTTGACCTGTTAGTGGGAGCTAGCCTGTTTTATGAGCTGGTCAGACTGCTACTGCTTCAGAGAAACGTTTTTCATTGGAGCTCCTCGTTTGGTCGGTGCTTTTGTTGGTTCGGTTGATCTTTGGTTTATTACCAACCGTGTTGAGTGGACTAAGCTTGCGCTTAATCTGGATGTAGCGGTCCATACCGGTCTGTATAGCCGGGACCGCTTGTTGCTTATCGGAGATAACTGTTTTTGTTGCCATTTTATTTTGTTGTGCGGCCGTTGGTACCGAACTCGCAATATTGGTAGTTGGTTTAATTATTGGTGCTTATTTTGCTGCGACTGCAGAAATTTTAGCACTGCTTGTTGTTGATGCTTCATTCAGCGAAGCCGTCGGTGGTGGGGTTTGGCATTGGTAACTCCATGATGCGGGAGTTGGGGTGAGCAGAGGGGGTGAGCAGGAGCTGGCGCTCTTGCTGTCGACGGTCAGTAGAGTCGAGTTGCTCTTTGTCGACTTCTGATTTTGATCTATATCGCTAGTTGAGAAATAAGAGTAGCAAGCATTTCTTGGGTTGACGGCTTCTACGCACATTCTTTTGATCGCTGCTCATTTTTTCGAGCTTGTTATGCGTGGCACTTATTTGTTCAAATTAAATAAGCACTTGTATTAATCATAACACTAGTTATGATTATATTTTTCTTTGTTTTCTTTTAATTGTTAGCGTCTTTTCGCACTGTTTGGACTGCTCCAGTCCAATATTCTTTAAGTTTTATTCTTTAAGTTTTCACTATTTCATCCACTATTTTAAATTGTTTTCCCGGAGCTCGCTCGAGGCCACGTCCGCTCTATGTGGGAGTAGAGATGTATTTCACTTATTCAAATTTGAATTTTAACGATTCTCGCCAAATGGACAAGGTGTGGCAGCGCAGTTGGTCTGGCAACGCCACTCGGTTTGTTTGATCGGTTGGCAGTTCTATCACCCTTCGTTTTCGCGATCGGATGGTAGCACCATCAGCTGGGCCACACCCGCATTCTTCGCGATAGGTTGGCAGCGCTATCAGCTGTTTAGTCAGCCAGGCCTTCCGCCAGAATTGTTTATATTTTACAATTGACCGAAATAAGAAGTGGTGAATCCTCGTTGTTCCACATGTGAACGTGCAGCAAACAAGGGGTGCAACTTCTGTGCAACTTTGCACAGTCTTCGACTATTTCTGACAGCAACGTCGTTAGAAGTAGTTAAATTTCGCGCAGCGTTTTAAAAACACGTCCGGTATTTGAAATTGCAAAGAGTTCAAAACCGGGTACTGCGTATGATTCAAATTACTGATTGGTACATCAGCCTAGCAAATGACCTATATATTGCCTCTGTCAGAGAACAGATCAACCGTCACTCGTGCTGACACAAGGAACGCCTTACAGCTAACATTAACCACCTGGTAGCCTCCTTGACTAACCCGACGACCAGAAGAAGGCTTAAACAAAGACATCCGGGCGATCTCTGGACAAGAAGACAAAATGTCTCGAAAGTTCTAAAGCACTTGGTTTAAAAATTGATTTCTCTGTTTCTGTCATCTTTGCCCATTCTTTTTTACTCAACGTATGATAGTTATTAAGTTGGTTGATTGACGTTTGAACAAATATATATGTTTCACCTCAAAAAAAAAAGGTGGAATAAAGAAAAGTTCTTTAAACAAGTATTTATCAATAAATAAAATTTATATAGATAACTAAAAAAGGTTAACTTAACTACCCAATTTTATTTGACCAATTTTAGAATACACAAGAAAACACTCCCACTTTGCTGTTCATTAAATAATTTGTTTTAGCTCCTTGTATTTTTATAAAACTCAAGTTATGAAGTATACTCTTCGAGTCTCCCTTTGTACCCTTCTTTCTTATATCGCTAAAGCTGTCGCTTTATCTATTCAGCTAAACTTCTTTTGTAAGCTTATGCTATTTGTATATATGGTGAGCTTTCCCTTGGGCAGTCTGCATCTCCCAATAAAACAGAGCATAAATATATGTACATTAATATATGCCAATCTTTCATTCATGCTGTATGCATCTCCCAATAAAACGGAGCATATATATGTATGTACATTAATATAACATGTTCGTGCGCTAGTCCTAATTATAGCCCTAATGGTGGCATATTGGTAGCCTACACCTAAACATTTGTAAAAAGGAGTGGGCGGAGTTGTTGTCCAAGATAATTTGGCTTCTGACGTCGTTGTTGTTGCTGTTGCGGCTGCTGCTGATCAGTTCCTCCAGAAATGAAAAGTCACGGGATCGACTTCAATTTCGCACTTTATAACAACACTTGTAAATTAAAACTAACTTAAAACTAACATTGGGAGTACCGCGGGACCGCGGAGTGGTGAATAGAGCGAGAGGAGAGAAGGAGAGCGCGAGCAGCGGTGCTTGCGAGCCGTGGAGGAGCTTTACACTGCTTACACTGCCGCTCAATTGTATGCGCCCTTCTGGCGTGAACATTCTCCCCCCCCTTGCGTATGCAAAGGTATCCCTGGCCGGCTAGACAGCAGGATCGGCCTCTTCATTCCGTGCACGCTCCAGAAACGGTCCATCCGAACACCGTGTTCTGCGCGACGGGCAACCCATCCTCAATCTTTAGGAACCCCGGTTGGATCAGATTGGCATATACATCTGATCCCAACACGAGAGAGATGGTGACCGGCCGGTGGAAGCGCTCGTCCGCGAGACGAACACCGTCAAACTTGGCCCTTGCGGCGTCGCTCAGAGCTCGGATGGGTGTCCGGATCCTTAGGCTGGGTTCGATCTTCAGGACGACGTTGAGTCGGAAGGTGCTTGTTCGGGACCGGAGTGTCACCGAGCAGACCTCGTCGTCTCCCAGCCGTGTGATGGGCAGCCGGAACGCAGCCGCCAACGACCGGTCGATGCTGCTCACCGGCATGCATGGGTCGATCATGGCCCCGGTCTCGAAAGTCTTCGAGCCCGTGTCCAGCACGACGACGGCTGTAGGCAGGATGGGGACAGCCTTCTGCTGCCCCGTTGCCACCGACGGAGACGCGACGGAGACCTTCGGACGCGGGCGATTGTTGGCGACTGGGGCTGGTGGCGGAGTGCGGGAAATCCGGACCGGACGAGGTGCAGCGGGATGGCGCTCTCTGCGCGTCGGAGCTGGTAGCGCTGCCGGGGTCGGAGCGGGGAGAACCTCGTGCATGTGGAGTAGTGTGTGGTGGTCTCCTCCACACTTCTTGCATCCGTCTTGGCTGCGGCAGTCTCCTCCTGAGTGCTGATGGGCGAGGCAGTTCGAGCAGTACTTATTAATAAGTACTGCCCGAAGGCGCTTTTCAGCGCTCAGTTTGTGGAACCTCTTGCACTTCCGAAGAGGATGGATTCCAGAGCAGACTCGGCAGCGGTAGGATTTAATACCTCGAGTACGTCTGCTCTCCAACGACTGGGTGGCACGAGGAGCCATTATTGTAGGAAGTGAGTAAGTCTGCCAATAAAAGAAATAAAAAGCTTAGTATGAGCCGACTACTATTTGGGCCCCGGAATGGGGGAAGTGCCCTAATCCCTAGGAACGGAGGACTCTTTGTCCTCCATCGGTAGAAGAATAACCTTGTGGACAGGGCGTTTTATGGTGCCGCGAGACGTACGGATCTCAACGACTCGAATGCGGTCGTCGGCTCCTGGAAAGGCAGAAACGATTCTGCCGATCCGCCATTCGTTCGGTGGTAGATTGTCCTCCTTGACAACTACCATATCGTCGGCTTGGAGGTTCCTGGTCGGAAATTGCCATTTGTTTCGTTTATGGAGTTCTTTAAGATACTCCTCTTTCCACCGTGCACTAAACTGCTGATGTTGTGCCTTGAGGTGTTGCCATCGATTTATTATCGACTTGGCTTCGCCCTTTATCTCGGGTTCCGCCGTGGAAAGCAACGGCCCTCCAATAAGGAAATGGCCTGGTGTGAGGGCCAGCAAATCTGAGGGATCTTCGGACATAGGGGAGAGGGGTCTAGAGTTGAGGCAAGCCTCAATCTTAGCGAGAAGCGTCGCCAGCTCCTCAAATGTGTATTTGCGGGCTGACGTCGATTTAAGGAACAGGGTTTTGAAGCTTTTCACCCCTGCTTCCCACAAACCCCCCATATGTGGAGCCCCTGGTGGGATGAACCGCCATACGAGTCCCTGATGGCTATATGCATCAGTCACGGACTCTTTGGTAGCTTGGAGAAAGTCCCTGGAAATCAAAGTTGCCGCCCCCACAAAGGTCTTACCATTATCCGAATGGACCCGCTGAGGACAACCGCGCCTTGCTACGAAACGAGCAAAGGCCGCTAGAAATTTCTCGGTTGTTAGATCGGAAGTGGGTTCCAAATGGATAGCCTTCCTGGAAAAGCACACAAACACACAAACATATCCCTTCGTTATGAGACACGCTCTCCCTGTATAATTATACCCGTTACTCGTAGAGTAAAAGGGTATACTAGATTCGTTGAAAAGTATGTAACAGGCAGAAGGAAGCGTTTCCGACCATATAAAGTATATATATTCTTGATCAGGATCAATAGCCGAGTCGATTTGGCCATGTCCGTCTGTCCGTCCGTCTGTCCGTCTGTCCGTCTGTCTGTCCGTATGAACGTCGAGATCTCAGGAACTACAAAAGCTAGAAAGTTGAGACTAAGCACACAGACTCCAGAGACATAGACGCAGCGCAAGTTTGTCGATTCATGTTGCCACGCCCACTCTAACGCCCACACACCGCCCAAAACTGCGACGCCCACACTTTTGAAAAATGTTTTGATATTTTTTCATTTTTGTATTGGTCTGGTAAATTTCTATCGATTTGCAAAAAAAAGTTTTTGCCACGCCCACTCTAACGCCCACAAACCGCCCAAAACTGCCACGCCCACACTTTTGAAAAATGTTTTAATATTTTTTCATTTTTGTATTGGTCTTGAAAATTTCTATCGACTTGCAAAAAATCTTTTTGCCACGCCCACTCTTACGCCCACAAACCGCCCAAAGCTGCCACGCCCACACTTTTGAAAAATGTTTTGATATTTTTTCATTTTTGTATTAGTATTGTAAATTTCTATCGAATTGCCAAAAAACTTTTTGCCACGCCCAATCTAACGCCCACAAAACGCCAAAAACCGTCAGTGTTGAAGACTCTCCTTCGCACTTTTACTAGCTGAGTAACGGGTATCAGATAGTCGGGGAACTCGAGTATAGCGTTCTCTCTTGTTTTTTATTTCGAAAGGGCCGGCATAGTCGACCCCCGTGTAGGTGAACGCCCTCGAGAAGGACACTCTATTTGTCGGGAAATCGCCCATCAGCTGTGTTTGGAGTCTCTTCTTGTAAATCGTGCAAATCTTACACGGATTGACCACAGCGTTCACCAGATTCTTGATTTTAGGAATCCAATACTTCGATCGGATCAGGCGTACGATCAATTGACTACCGCCATGAAGAGTAATCTGGTGGGTAAATTGGACGATGAGGCGCGACAGTCTACAGTCATAGGGGAGAATAATCGGATGACGTTCATCATATTGCAGGGTTTTGGAGGCAGTGAGACGGCCGCACGCCCTTAGAAGGCCGTGTTGGTCAATGAACGGGAACAAATTCACCAAAGGACTTGACACTGGAAGAGGCCTTTTCTCGGTCAAATGCTGAAGCTCTTGGCCATATGCTCTGCGCTGCGCAATGGAGGTCAGAGTTCGTTCTGCCTCTTCACTTGTAGGGCGTGAATTGGGCAAGAACGAACCTTTGCGGCAGCGTTTAAGGAAGCGTTGAACATAGACCAGAACTCGCAGGGCCTTGTCCAATTTGGAGAAACGTTCGAGAAAGTCGATGGACGGGGCCTTAATAAAATGCACTTTGACTGCGCGCTGTTCTAGCTCTGTCACTGGAAGAGTGTCGCTTTGTGCTGGCCATAGCTCTCGTGGCCCTTGCAGCCACTCTGGTCCGTGCCACCAGAGATGGTTTTCTGCTAATTCATGTAGGGATACGCCTCGACTGGCTAGATCGGCGGAGTTTTGTTCTGAGCGAACGTGTACCTAACAGTCGACTGGCGTCGCCTGCGTGATCTTGGCAACTCTGTTGGCCACAAATGTGGTCCAGTTGCACGCAGGCTTTCGTAGCCAGGCTAAGACGATTGTGGAATCTGTTCAGCAGCGGATATCTGAACTGCGGAGGGCATGTGCGGAAGGATTGCTGTCACCATTTCGGTTAACAGCACGGCACCATAGAGCTCTAGCCGAGGAAGGGAGACGGTTTTTCCCGGGGCCACTCGTGTTTTGGTTGTAAGCAGGCGAGTCAGGATCTTTTGCCCCATCTCGACGCGGATGTATATAGCCGCTCCATAGGCTCTCTGAGACGCGTCACAGAAACCGTGGTGCTCTATGATTACCTCAGGCTGGTACCAGATCCATCTCGGAACGCGGATCTGGTTGAGGTCGGAATACTCGTCTAAAAACGATTGCCACCGCTGACTCATTTCAGTGGGAAGCTTATCGTCCCAGCCTAAGTTCTGCAACCAAATCTCCTGCATGAACATTTTTGACCGGATTATGAACGGCGCGAGCCACCCGGCAGGATCGAACAACCTAGCGATTTGGGACAAAACTTCTCGCTTTGTATAGGAGGGTTCCGCAACTATTTCGGGGGGAACGAAATAGAATTCGTCGGACTTTGCCCTCCACCGAATACCGAGCGTCTTGGCCGTGCTTTCGGCATCGATGTCGAGGAACTCGCTATGAAGGAGGTGTTCGGCCGGGACGTCTTGAAGGACGCTTTTGTGGTTCGAGGTCCACTTTCTTAGCGGAAACCCGGAAGCACTTAGGGCTGCTTGCAACTCTCGAATCGAACTTTGGGCTTCGTTTACGGAATTCGCCCCTGCCAGAACGTCGTCGACGTACATGTGCTGCTGGATGATGCGGCTGGCATTTGGAAATGGCACTTGGATATCCTCTGCCAGCTGTTGCAAGACTCGAATGGCGAGGAAGGGGGCGCAGTTGACCCCGAAGGTAACTGTTTTTAGTTCAAAGTCTCGGATGTCTCCTTCCTTGTTTCGGAACAGAATTCTTTGAAACGGGGTATGTTTTGGATCGACCCAGATCTGACGATACACTTTCGTAATGTCTGCACTGAAGACGTATTGAAAATAACGCCATTTCAGGACCTGGATCGTTAGATCGGATTGTAGGACTGGACCAGCATGAAGGATATCATTTAAGCTGGTCCCATTTGCCGACGGACTTGAAGCGTTGAATACAACGCGAAGCTTTGTAGTGGTGCTTTCGGGCTTAACTACCGCGTGATGAGGAAGATGATACGAGGGAGAATTGTGAGTCGGCGGAACTTCTTTCATATGACCCAGATCCTGGTACTCCTGGATCACGCTGTCATATTGCTCTTTTAAGGGAAAGTCTTTTTTTAAACGATTTTCGTTTCTAAGAAACTGAGCTAACGCAATGGACCTTGAATATCCTAAATCGGATCCGGTATTCTCGGGGTCCCGGAACGGGAGCGTCACCACGTACCTCCCGCTTGCGTCTTTTGTTGTTGTTTGGAGGAAGTTCCTTTCACAATAGGAGTCCGACTCTTTTACCATCTTTACTGGTAGATCCTCCACCTCCCAGAACTTGCTGAGAAGCGTGTCGAGCGAATCAGGGTCGCCTATTTGGTGGTCGTGAAGGATGCGACCCGTTTCGGCTTACCCTTGGAAATCGGCCCCGTTAGCACCCACCCGAAAATAGTTTCTTGGCCCAGGAGCGAGCCGCAAATATTTTGTCGGGTGCCATCCATCATTATGGATGGTAGAATGTCAGCCCCGATCAGTACATCAATTTGAGAGCTCTCAAAAAAGGTAGGATCTGCCCAGCGGAGTGCGGGCAGGTCCTTCAAAGAATTCCGAGGGATCGGATAGGAGGGCAGTTTGCCTGAGAGCTCCGGAAGGACGTACGCTTCAGTGTCTAACTGTAGACCTGGCTTAGTAGGAGAGCGAATCCCGAAGTGACACAGCTTCGAGGATTTCGCGGAGACCGAATGAATTAACCCGGAGACTTGGGTATGGGTGTTGCGGAATGGCAACTTGATGAGGTTGAACAGGCGTTCTGAAATGAACGTCGCCTCGGATCCCGAGTCGATTAAGGCTCGGGCTCGGTAGTTCGTCCCCAAATGGCACACGTCAATGATCGCTGTGCTCAGTAGGACGGCTGAAGTGCCGGACGCGAAAAAAGTTTGCACCGCTGAGGTGCTTGACGATGCATTTCTGCTGGAGGGTCTCGGAGGTTGCTGTGTAGGGGGCGAGGTTGAGTAACTCGCATTTTCGGAATTTGGGGGGCTGCGATGCAGCAGCGTATGGTGCCTGCCCTTACATGTAAAGCAGCTGTGTGTGCTTGTGCAGTCGCGTAGCTGGTGACCTCTGGCAAAACAATTCAGACATAGCTGCTTCTTTTTTATATAGCCGGAGCGCGAGTCAACAGACATTTGAAGAAAACGCGGGCACAATCTGACCGGATGGTTCTCCTTAGAACATAAGTCACACCCTTTCTGTTTGGTGCTGACCTTTGTCTCGAAGGATTGAAGCCTTTTTGGAAATGCCTGAGTCGGTTTCATATCTTCGATGGCTTCCAATGTCCGATACCTTTCGCTCAGGAAGGCATTCATTTCTTCCCAAGCTGGGATCTCGGATTTGGCATTTAGCGACTGTTCCCATAAGGACAGGGTCTGCTTGGGCAGTTTGCTCGCGCAAAGGAAAACTAAGAGACAATCCCAGTTTGGGATCCCTGTGGATACCTGGGAATGCGCTAGTGCTGTTAAACACCCCTGAATTGTAGATTGTAGCTCTTTCAGAGCATGACCAGATTCTTGCGAAATTGAACTCAAGTTAAAAAGGAGCTTGAACTGGCTGTTGACTAAAAGTCGCTTGTTTTGGAACCGATCTCGAAGCGCCTCCCACGCTGAAGCAAAACCATCATTCGTGAGAGGAGATTTCGCCACGATGGCTTTTGCTTCGCCACTTGTTTTCGTTAGGAGATGGAATAGCTTCTCGACCGGAGTCAGCCTGGGGTTGTTTACGTAAATTGCCGTGAATAGGTCCCGGAAAGTGGGCCATCGGAGGTAGTCGCCATCGAAGACTTCCGTGTCGCATGGAGGTAAGCGGCAGCCGGACGAAATTAGCGGCTGAGAGGGTGCTTGCGCGACTTGAGTCGTTGCTCTGTCGATTGTTTCGCCAATTTGTGCTGCACATGACTCGTATACTGAGTAGCAGTAGTCATATTTGGCCTGGAGAATAGACACTGTGTCGAGGGATCCTTCTTGGGCCATTAGGTCAGAGCATGTTTCGTACTCTCTTTCCACTTTGTCCCATTTGTCCCACCTGTTGCAGACGGACTTGTAACGTGTGTAGGGACGGAGAGGCTTGATCAGGAGTGTTGATCTTCGCTTCGAAAAGGCTTACGCGATCGCTGACGGCGATGAATTTATGCAACGCTGCGGTTGCGGGCGTTGGCTGCTCAGAGGATGCCATTTTCTTTGTGGTAGAGCGTGTGACGCGGAGGAAATCAGTCCCGACAGCGGAGGGACTCCCGGATTTTCTCGATAGAGAAGACTCACTAGACGCTCGCGTCACTGGTCGGGAAATGACAATCCTAGGAGTTGTCTTCGAACTGGTCGATGGCAAAACCTTTGCTTTCGGAGTGGGAGTCGCGGTTTTGACCCTGGGACTAACGGACTTGGGTGCTGGCTTACCGCGAGTGGATAGCGGAGATTGCGGGTTGAACTTTTGTTCTTTTCCAGGTGCGGGTGTCTTTTTCTTGTCTCCCTCTAGGGGCATGCTCAGCTATGCCCTAGGAGAAGGAAGTCAAGAAGGCCTGCCCGCCGCAAAAAATGTGGAATCGAAAAAGAACCAGACACAGAGAGCACCCAAATCTGGATGGACAAAGAATCCCGTCGGAATTCGGGAGAAAGTTGCAATTGGGATCTGGAAACAATAGCTCAAATTTATAAAAAAAACTATGAATTGCAATTTCTAGAAAAATAGCTAAAAAAAACTACCAGCTGGAGTCTGGGTAATAGCCAATAATTTATAAAAAATCGCTACCGACTTGAGATCCCGAAAAAAAAATAGCTAATATATAGAAAATAGCTATAAATTTGAATTTATGGAAAAAAAAAATAGCTAACGAATAGAGTTCGGATGATAGCTAATAATTTATAAAAAATCGTTACCGACTTGAGATCCCAAAAAAAATAGCTAATATATAGAAAATAGCTATAAATTTGAATTTATGGAAAAAATAGCTAAATAATAGCTACCAGATGGAGTCTGGGTAATAGCCAATAATTTATAAAAAATCGCTACCGACTTGAGATCCCGAAAAAAATAGCTAATATATAGAAAATATCTATAAATTTCAATTTTTTGGAAAAAAAAATAGCTAACGAATAGAGTTCGGATGATAGCTAATAATTTATAAAAATAGCTACCGGATTTAGGACCACAACGAAAAATCGCGACAAACGGATGCGAAACATAAACACCAAAAAAAACCAACAAACACGCGAATAACGCCGTTGGAAAAAACGAAAATGGCGAATACGGACGAAAAAGGATATAAAGCCGTACTTATCTTAATTTTTTCTCCGCAAGGAGCGCTGGTAGGATGAGGATGTCGCGGTCTCGAAGGACCATGAAAAGGAGTGGGCGGAGTTGTTGTCCAAGATAATTTGGCTTCTGACGTGGTTGTTGTTGCTGTTGCGGCTGCTGCTGATCAGTTCCTCCAGAAATGAAAAGTCACGGGATCGACTTCAATTTCGCACTTAATTACAACACTTGTAAATTAAGACTAACTTAAAACTAACATTGGGAGTACCGCGGGACCGCGGAGTGGTGAATAGAGCGAGAGGAGAAAAGGAGAGCGCGAGCAGAGAAGGAGAGCGCGAGCAGCGGTGCTTGCGAGCCGTGGAGGAGCTTTACACTGCTTACACTGCCGCTCAATTGTTTGCGTCCTTCTGGCGTGAACAATTTGGTTACCCCGATCTCAGTTTTTATAGGAGTCTGCAAATCGGTCTATTGTTTAATAACGTATTATTTCGCTGTCTTTTGCGGGAATTCGGTCCCAAACACACTGTCACATACCGCATATTACATCTGTACATGTAGGTCATACATATTCACATTCGTTTTCCAGTTACATATATTCGCTGTTGCTAGGCAGGTTATGCACTCATTTATCAACGCAACCTAATCATCAGTTACAAAAACTTCAAATATTATGTTGATCGATTTATTTGGCGCTTTTCGAAATAATAACTTCATTAGGACAGGACGTTGCCAGCTTTTCAAAACACCGAATTTGGTTGAATATTATCTGATAGTGATCTGATGATAGTATCATAAATCTGTTTTAGCAGCCCTGCTGATCATTCTGATGATGACACACCAAATCGAGTGCACCTTAATCCAATCCATTCAGTTCAGTTCGCGTGCCCCGTGATTAATTATATAAAGGAAACACAGAGCAACCACCCGGGTGTTTACTTATAATTATCACTCAGGGAATAAACGATCTCTTGACAAAAAGATCAAACATTTTTAATTCGGAATATACAACGTTCTATCCCGATGGAAATGGTTTAATCGCTTGAAAGTGAATAACCATATATAGTATGTTCTTAATGTTCTTAATTCACTTCAAATTTGAATCCTAGGTCTGATATATTACCTATTTCAAAACGTCAGAGTTATTGGATTTGAAACTAATGAAGAAAACTTTGAAACTGCTAACTTATTGGACGTTACAAAAAGATAAGGTCCGACGATTTATTTTAAAAAAAGCCCGGACATAACTCACGAAAGTGATTATGAAGACTATAAATCATTTAAAATTGCAAATAAAATGTTGTGTTTAGGCGATAAAGGAAATATAAAATAAGAAGCATTAGCAAAAGAACAGTTAAATAAGGTTAGAGTGGAATTTATATAACAGGTCGTAAAAGTTTGCAAAGATCAGTTAGAAACAATCTAGTGCATGTAGGAAAAAAAAAAACTGTATTGGATATCATCAATTGCGGAAATTATAATCATGATATATTATGAATTATGATATAAATATGACTTATTTCCATGATTTCGTTATTATAATGCTTAGTAATGATTCAATGTATTTATAAATAATGTAAAGTGTGCATTAACAAACATTGTAAGTATACCCGAATATACACGAATAAACATATATCTGAAGAATTAATTAGCTGGATTGTCCAATATATGATTCTTATACACGAATTATCATAATAGTGACATTTTATCAGGATTATTATGTAAGTTAGTGTAGAGCTGAATTGACCAATATAGGACCCCTATATGTAATTAATGAGGTCAAGGAAGTTTCCCATTCCTTTCATTGGGCTGGAAAATCTGTAATTAATGAGTTTCGTGGAAAGCCTTTAAGAAATTTCATTCAAGAAAGAGTAAAATTATTTTTAATATCAAATAAAACAATAAACAAAATGACACGCTTTAAAAATGGCAGTGGAAAAATAAACAAAATGCCAGGTGCTAGAATCATTTATCATCTGAATGACAATGTAAGCATACCCAGACGTACCATAAGAGAAAATAAGAGAAAACGCTATAGTTGATTTCCCCTACTAACTGATACAAGTTACCCAGCTAGTGGAAGTGGAAAGGAGAAAAAAGGGTATACTAGATTCGTTGAAAAGTATGTAACAGGAAAATGGAAACGTTTCAGACCATATAAAGTATATATATTCTTGATCAGGATCAATAGCCGAGTCGATCTGACCATGTCCGCCTGTCCGTATGACGGACAGCCCACAAATCGCCCAATACTGCCACGCCCACACTTTTGTAAAATGATTTGATATTTATACCCGTTACTTGTAGAGTAAAAGGGTATACTAGATTCGTTGAAAAGTATTTAACAGGCAGAAGGAAGCGTTTCCGACCATATAAAGTATATATTCTTGATCAGGATCAATAGCCAGGTCGATCTAGCCATGTCCGTCCGTCTGTCCGTCAGCCCATCCGTCCGTATGAACGTCTAAATCTCAGGAACTACAAAAGCTAGAAAGTTGAGATTAAGCATATAGACTCCAGAGACATAGAAGCTGCGCAAGTTTGTCGATTCATGTTGCCACGCCCACTTTAACGCCCACAAACCGCCAAAAACCGTCAGTTTTGAAGAGCCTCCCTCGCACTTTACTAGGTCTGTATGAAAAGTATGTAACAGGCAGAAGGAAGCGATTCCGACCATATAAAGTATATATATTCTTCATCAGGATCAATAGCCAGGTCGATCTAGCCAGTGGCGTTAAAGTGGGCGTGGCAACATGAATCGACAAACTTGCGCTGCGTCTATGTCTCTGGAGCTTGTATGCCTAATCTCAACTTTCTAGCTTTGTAGTTCCTGAGATCTCGACGTTCATACGGACGGACAGACGGACATGGCCAGATCGACTCGGCTATTGATCCTGATCAAGAATATATATACTTTATATGGTCGGAAACGCTTCATTCTGCCTGTTAAATACTTTTCAACGAATCTAGTATATCCTTTTAGTATGCGAGTAACGGGTATAACAAGAGAGAGCGCTATAGTCGAGTTCCACGACTATCTGATACCCGTTACTCAGCTAGTGAAAGTGCGAAGGAGGCTCTTCAAAACTGACAGTTTTTGGCGGTTTGTGGGCGTTAAAGAGGGCATGGCAAAACGTTTTTTAGCAAATCGATAGAAACTAACAATATCAATACAAAAATGAAAAAATTTCAAATTATTTTTCAAAAGTGTGGACGTGGCAGTATTATGCGGTTTGTGGGCGTTAGAGAGGGCGTGGCAACATGAATCGACAAACTTACGCTGCGTCTATGTCTCTGGAGCTTGTATGCCTAATCTCAACTTTCTAGCTTTTGTAGTTCCTGGGATCTCGACTTTCAAACGGACGGACAGACAGACGGACGGACGGACAGACGGACATGGCCAGATCGACTCGGCTATTAATCCTGATCAAGAATAATGCTTCCTTCTGCCTGTTACATACTCAACGAATCTAGTATACCCTTTTATTCTACGAGTAACCGGTATAATTATGACAACGGTCATAAGTGAAGCGTAATGTTTGTTGGGTCATGCAGCCGCCAAAACTGTGCAATAGACTAATCTTATACTCGTAATATTGTAAGCCGAAGCAGTCAGTAATAGCAGTTGCGATGCCCATAGTGCAAGCCGCTATTCTCGCATGAATGTATCTGTACGGCGCTCATTCCTTTGTCTCTTGTTATATATCTACATTAAGCTTGGGTGCAGCATTAGGCTGTCTGTCCCGCCAATTGTCACTTCTTCGTTTTTCGGCAAAGACTTAACTTGTGTACTCTTGGTCGGCTCCAGCTGTTAATATAACTAACCTACTCTTACTGTGATGCTGGAGTAGATTGATGAAAGTTCCTTCAAAGTTCTGTAAACAGAACTGGAGGAATTAGATTTCGATGAAATTGGCAGTGCAATGAGCGAAAGTTTTGAGGAATTCATCGTAGAAGGCTAGTGTGCGCGCGGAAATAGCCAAGCGCAATGTGCATTTCGCGCCGCACTCGACGTTTGCGGAAGGTGCTGTGCCCTACCAGTGTAGTGGTCATCAGACGGAGCCCCGGCCGATGCCGATGCCGTTGCCGCCTGTGCAGCTGCTAACGTTTGGCGGAGGCTACGCAAACTGGGCAGATTTTTACTCCGTGCTCACGAGCATAATCGACAGCCATCCGGACCTTTCCAACATTGAGAAATTTCAGCATCTGCGGTCATGTTTGAGGGATTCGGCGTTGGAAACTATCCGATCATTGAAGATCTTAAACGGCAACCACGCAGCGGCTTTAGATTTGCTTGAAAAAAGATTTGATAATTGGCGTCTCAGTTTTCAGGCACACAAACCGATTCTAGGTCTAAAAGTAGTACGGAATGGTTCAGTGGCATCGCTTCGGGAATTGTCGGACAAGTTTAACGCTCACATCCGTGCGTTGAAGCGTTTGGGCAACAATGAGCTAATCGCTGGCTGCATCATAGTGCAAGTGCTGCTGCAAAAGCTGAATGCAGCGAGCCAAGCTAAGTGGGAGGAGCGCTTGGAGGATCCGGTCATTGCCAACCTTCGTGGGAATCGATGGCTGCATTCCTGGAGCAGCGATGTAGGACTTTGCCATAATGCAGGGCATGCCATATATTATTGCCCACAATTTAAAGACTTAGCGCCAGTAGATCGTCTGCCCGAGGCAAGAAGACTAGCACTTTGCCTAAATTGCCTAAAGGCAGGTCATCAGCTACGGCAATGCAGATCAAGCCGCTTTCGCACTTGTGGAATCAGGCATCATACGCTGCTCCAATTATAAGTTCCCATACTGAGCCTTCCGCCCCGCTTCTGACTTCTTTTACTCTAATTGCCCAGGATTTCGGTAGTGACCTTGTGCCTCTAGTGTAAAATCGGTCGGGACTGTTCGTTCCCTGCAGGGTCTTGTTAGATTCTGGCTCTCAACTGCACTTGGTCACCTCTCGGATTGCAAATCAACTGCAACTTAAGAGGTCGAGGTCGTCTGGCTCCGTCACTGGAGTCGGGGATTCCAATTTCGCGACTGATGGATTCTCGGTAGGAATTGCGATGCGGTCTGTCACTTCGAATTTTTCAACGAGGATAACAGCAGTTATCGTTCCCTATATCACGGATCGCCAGCCAAGCTTTAATGTGGACATTGGGAACTGAAAGACTCCAGAAAACGTTCAGCTCGCCGACCCGGAATTTCATAAAGCTCAGCGTCAAGTCCTGTTAATAGGAGCTAGCCTGTTTTATGAGCTGGTCAGACTGCTACCGCTTAACGATGTGTTACTTACGGCACCAAACCAGCCTTCTTCTTATCCGTAAGGGCTATCCACCAGTTATCAATCGATGAGCAGGCAGCGTTGGGTCAGAAATCCTTCGGCGCAATTTTTACGTGGATGATCTTATCTCCGGCTCCGGCATTTTAAGGGAAGCTATTAACATAATCCAGCAGACGGCTGGCATTCTTGCGAAGGGCCAGCTCAAGCTAAGGAAATGGTGCTCCAACATTCCGCTAGTGCTTGAGAATGTGCCCACTGAAGACAAGGCGGACAAGGCAACTTCATGAAGTTTGAAGATGGTAGCGATTTCGCCAAAACTTAAGGTCTCGTTTGGGATCCCGCCTCTGACCAGCTATTCGATCTCTGCCTTTCAGTCGCCATTGAGATCCTGCACGCGCTCTGTCTTGTTTGCGATTGCTAAATTTTACGATCCTCTCGGCCTGGTCGGTCCTTTAATCACAAGGTGTATAATCTTTTTGCAGCAGCTCTGCAAGGAAAAGCTGCCTCTTGGAAGCTCATAACACGAAATGGCTTGATATATGACACAGTTTTGAAATGATAAATCATGTTAGATTCCCTTGGTTCGTGTTTAGCTTCAGTCTGGCCTTGAGGTGCATGGTTTTTGCGATGCAAGCATTAATGCCTATGGAGCATGCGTTTATGTGGTTTCTAAAGGGGAATAAAGTTTTAGCCATTTGCTTTGTTCGAAGTCGCGCATAGCACCGTTGAAGACCATAACAGTACCAAAGTTACTGCTTTGTATGCGAATCTTCTGGCTAAAATCATGAGGGAAAAAGTTGGCTTAAAATTATTTAAGGGACGCTACTATTGTTGATGCGACTCGACGGTGGCACTTTCCTGGATCCGAGAAGAGCCCGCCAGGTTCAACATATTTGGGGCAAATACGGTTGTCAGGAGCTGACAGATGCCACGGCTTGGCGTTATGTTCCAACAGAGTTAAATCCGGCTGACATCTTATCCAGAGGATCCCTCCCGTCTGAGCTTAGCGAGTCGTCACTCTTGGCGTATGGACCCGCCTATCTTATGGAGCCCGAAAGAGAGTAGCCACCAGCTGTTTGTCCTGAGATACCGGTGCTTGAACTTCGTCGAAGTGTGTTCATCGCAAAGTCGCCGTACGTGGATGTAATTGCTAGCTCCAAATTTGCAAGTTCTTACCCCTCACTGCAACGAGTATTTGCATACATTTATAAATTTTGTAATGAAATTCGTCATCCTGGGCTCACCATGCACACATTCAAGAGGGTACTCAGATGATGCTGCGTTTGGTGCAGCGCGCGCATTTATGGGAGGACATGCAGTCCCTAAAAACGCTGGGAAGAGTTTCCTCGTCTAGTCCCATATTCTCGCTTTCGCCGTTCCTGGATCAATTTGGACTTCTTAAGGTAGGCGGTAGCCTCCGGAATTCGTCATTGGGCTTTGATGGCCGCCACCCGAAAATCCTTCCAAGGTCCCATCCGGTGGCTTTGGCAATTATATCGCATTACCATGAAACCAATCTTCATGCCAAACCTCGAGCTCTTCTGGGTGCAATTCGAATAATATTGGCCTACTGGGGGAAGGAAGACAGTTACCAAGGAAGTGAATAGATGCATTAGATGTTTAAGATTAAGCCGCGACTGATAGAGCACATAATGGCGGACCTTCCCAAAGAGCGCTTGGAAGGATCTCACGCTTTTGAGGTTGCTGGTATAGACTTCTGTGGACTCTTCTTTCACAAATCGGATACTCGCAACAAGCCTGCGGTTAAATGCTAGTTTCTGTGCAGACTCAAGAGGGTCATATGCACCCGGCGGAAGCCGTCGGACGACGCCACCAATTTTGTCGGCACCAAGAATGAACTTCTGGAACTTCAAAGGTTATTTCTCAGCAGCGAACAGCAGCTCCGTTCAGAATTTTTGCCTTTCGGAGACTATTGACTGGCGGTTCATCCCTCCTTGGTCGCCCTATTTCGGTGGACTTTGGGAAGCGGGGGTGAAAACGGCCAAGCATCAGCAAATCTCTTCAGCAAATCTTTTGGTCGCGATGGAATACTTGACGTTGCTCCAGCAGCGCTCCAAGTGGCGCACCCCAAAGCCTGGCGTAAACGCGGTCAACGGCGTTCTGGTTAAGGACGAGAATCTACTCCCAATGAGATGGCCTTTGGCGAGAGTTATGCAGTTGATTCCTGGCATAGACGTCGTCGCTCAAGTTGTAGAATTGAAAACCGCGTCTGGAGTAATAAGGCGGACAGTGAACAAGCTGTGTCTGCTTTCCCTTGAAGACTCTGTTAAAAACCAAGCTTCCAACGGAGGTTTCCCCCGTTGGGTCATGCAGCCGCTAAAACTGTGCAGTAGACTAATCTTAGACTCGTAATATTGCAAACCGAAGCAGTCAGTAATAGCAGTTGCGATGCCCATAGTGCAAGCCGCTATTCTCGCATGAATGTATCTGTACGGCGCTCATTCCTTTGTCTCTTGTTATATATCTACATTAAGCTTGGGTGCAGCATTAGGCTGTCTGTCCCGCCAATTGTCACTTCTTCGTTTTTCGGCAAAGACTTAACTTGTGCATGCGTTATAGCTCTTGGTCGGCCCTAGCTGCCAGTATAATTAACAAAATAAACTGTATCGGACAAAACTTTCTTCGGCTACTTATTTCTCGCAACAGCTATTGAAAAAGCTCAATAGCTAAACAATGTTCTTTTCGGAAATCATTTTGTTAATGTCGTTGTGTTTTAAAATTTTTATTCTTGTTCTATTAAGTGGTGTGTATAGTGGTGTCAAAGCTACTTCTGGTTTTAATAGATTTTCACTTAAAATTATGCTTGACATTTTTGGTTCGTTTAAAAAGAAAAATTGCCTTTCTGTATTGAGCCGTTTCTCTATCTTGTGTGGACTTCTTATTCCATTCTGTCGTTATTTATTTTGTTTGTTATGTTTACTTTGTTTTGTTGGGTGTTCAATATTGGTTGTCCGCCGTAGAGAAAGATGTGTACAGGGGTCTGTCCAGTGGTATCATGTTTTGTCTTGTGATTGTATACGTTAAGAATTGTATTGTTTTGGTTTCGTCGTCCTCGAATGATTTTATTATGCGATTTTTTCATTAATTGTTTTATGTAGTCTCTCTATGTCCGCCATGCTAATTTTTGTCGTGCTTAGCTACAAACCGATTTCCTCTCTCTCCAGCCATCGCTTAAGGGCCAAACTGGAAAATGCGCCGTCTCTGTCCGCCTTTAATATCATTGGCTTGCCAAGCTGGTTGAATATGCGCATAAGCCCTCTTTTGCATTCTATCTAGTACTTGGTTTTAATTCTTCTAATGTGGCAATTTTATAATAATGTGGCAACCTACGAAATTTTTGCCTTCGTATGCGTAAATGTCTATCATACATGTTCTGGTTAGGGTGTGGTTTTAATGGGCATGTCTGTGTTACGGTGCTCTCTTTTTGCCCCGATAATTAGCTGGCTATTAGGGAAATAGTAAGTCTCCCCCACCACACCGTTATCATTAAGAACCGATAAGATGTAATAGACCTAACTATCGTCTCTAAACCACTGTTAGAGACAGTAACTCACAGGAAGGTGCTAGATAAGCACTCTTTCTTGGACCTCAGGTATATAGAAACGACCCTTACAATCAACCCCACAAAACCAGCAGTTTTCTCAAACCCAAGGAAAAATACAAAAATATTTTAAGAGAAAAAATCCCAACTTCATATCCTCAAACAATTTCTAGTCTAAACGAACGAATTTAAATTTTCACAGAACTATGCACTAAAAAAGGCAAAAGAAAAAGAAAACCTCCCTGGTGGTCGGCAGAACTATCTCCCCTCCGAAGGGACTGCAGAACCCTTTTTAACAGGACCCAGGCAGGAAATGAGGAGGCCCTGTGGACCGCCTATAAGATAACCCATGCTAACTACAAAAAGGCCATCAGAAAAGCAAAGCGATCCTCGTGGCATTCCTTCTGCTCAGAAACTGAAATTCTCACTAGGCACGTCAGCAGAGGCACTCCTCAAGGAGACGTCCTCTCCCCACTTCTATGGAACATAGCAGTCAACTCGATACTTTGCGACATGGAAGGGGCGCTGCAGGATAATAGCCTACGCCGTTGCAGGTAAATACCCCCAAAAGCTATGCGATCTCATGAGCGAAAAACTCAGTGTTTTGTCCAGCTGGACCAAAAATAACGGATTAGGAATTAACCCCTCAAAGACCGAGCTGGTTCTCTTCACTAGGAAGTATAATATGCCAGACTTAGTCTCACCTATCCTCAACAATCAAAGACTTTCCTTCAGTAGCAGCGCAAGGTACCTGGGCGTAATACTTGACAAGAAACTAAACTGGAACTTGAACCTCACAGACATATACAAGAAAGCTTCAATAGCACTCTTTACGTGCAAGAAAGCAATCGACCTCAAATTGGGCATGACACCCTATATAGTAAACGGGATATATACGGCTGTCGTCAGACTAATACTACTGTATGGAGTGGTACTATGGTGGCCGGCCCTGTAAAAGAAATCCAGGATAAGAATGCTAGCAAAGATGTAGAGAGCCGCGGCAAAAATAGTCCCCTCCAGGACTAGGACGGGTCAAAGATCCCCGATCATTGCAGAGTCTTCCAAGCTGAAGTAGCAGCAATAAGGGAGGCCCTAAAACATTTGCAAGCACTAAAACCGAAAAACTCACACGTAAACATATTCAGTGATAGCCAAGCAGCTATCAAATCGATTGGCTCAATTTCAAGCCACTCAAAAACAGGATTGAATTGCCGCTCATCCTTACAGGAGATGACACAACAATTCGTAATCAGCCTTATATGGGTACCCGGACACAGGGACATAGAAGGCCACTCCATCGCAGATGAACTAGCTCGAGAAGGCACTACCGCGCCACTCATACAAGAGATGGAGGACATATACAAAGGCATACTCATGCCACATGTAAATTACTACTAAGGGAAAACCTAAACCGAAACAAACAGACAATATGGGAAAATTCCGAACACTGTCGCCTAACACGCCAAATATGGCCAAAAATAAGCTTTCAAAGAATTTCAAAACTTCTAAGGTTGACCAGAAGAAACCTCAGCACTGCTAGGAGAGCCAACACAGGGCATTGGTTGATAGGCACCCATGCCAGAAGACTAAATGCCCCGTATAACGATTTCTGCCGTAGCTGTAGGGACGAAGAAGAGGACGAAACGGTAGAGCATCTACTATGCCTCTGCCCAGCACTGCAAGCGAAAAGACTTGCTCAACTAGAAAGCAGATTTCTGATAGACACGTCCGACCTGTCCGACACCGATCCACATCGGTGCAAAAATTCACCACCGCCTCTGGCTAAGAAAACTGCTAACTTCACACAAACCTCGACGGGCAAAGGGGAAAACATTCATGGTATCACAATGGGCCCTAATGGTCTAAGTGCGTCGGACCGACGGCCGGTAAAACATAACCTAACCTAACCTAAGTCTACCCGAAAAGTTTGTAGAAGTCTATGATGAGTAGTCAAGGTCAATTCTTTAAATTCTGCATAATTGGTTATGTTTTTAAAAAAATAAAGCTGCGTAAAATTTTTGTAGATGTATTTGGTTTTTATTGTTCGTTTGTGGGTAACCTGAATGATATCGAAATCTTCGTCACTCTCAATATACAACGCACTTTTCTTAGCACATAAATGATTTATCAAATATTGTTCAGCCCTATCTCTGGTCACGATGTGGTAAAATATTTGAGTGATGTGTTCTCTATAATATTTTGTAACTTTACCGAATCTTTTCAAAAATATTCTGTTAAATGTATTTAAAATTAAATTAGTATTGAACTTTTTCCCACTATGTTGGGTACTCGAGTACGTCTCCTCAAGTTTTATTCTGGCTAGAAAGAAATACTTTCAAATACTTTATGTCAAAATCACATTCGGATAATTTTAGTCTCTTTTGAGTAAGTTTTGAATTTTGATCTTTCACACGGTACAACTAGTTCAGTGGCTGATGGTAACTAGATATTTCAAAGTGTCTTTCAAATAGGTAGTGTCGAAAAGTCTTTGTCGCCCACACAATTGCTAAGAGCTCCATTGCAATTGTGCTGTAGTTTGTTTTATGTTCATTAAACGTTCGGCTAATGTAATTATGAGGGTGTCCCTCTTGTGGAAGTACTACTCCCACAGCAACATCACTTGCGTCTTGTGTTTAATGTAAATTTTTTGTAAAGTCTTGTACTTTATGAATTGGGTACTCTGATATTACATATTTTAATTTTTTGAATGCCGAGTCATATTCTGAGTTGGTAGTGTTAATTTTTGTGTTCTTTTTTCAAACACTTCTTCATGGGTTTGGGCAGTCTGCAAAGCTTGGAATGAGCTTACGGTAGTATCCTGTCCGTTAGAGTAAAGCTTATATTTTTTTTTAGCTTAGTTGGTTTAAGATATTTTTGAATGGCTTTAGTTTTCAGGGTTTGGGTTTTTGCCGTCTGGTGTTACTACGTGTTACAAAAACGTGTTTCCCACTTGTCAAGCTGTAATTTTAGGTTGGCTTTAGCCAGTCTTTTGAAAACTAGTCCTAGCGATTGTAGGTGCTCTTCCAGGGATGTCGAGAATATAATTATGTCATCGAAGTACACGAGACATGGCTTATTTAAGAGTGGTCGCAAACAATCATTCATAAACCGTTGAAGGGGTATGGTGTATTTTTTAATCCGAATGGCATACGTAAGTTTTCCTAAAATTTCGTTCATGTTTGGAATCGGGTGTCTGTCTCCCACTGTGATTTCATTAAATTTTCGGTAGTAATTCTGAATTTCTGTTTGCCTGATGAATTTTTGGGACTTCCCAAATGGGGATATTGTAAGGTGAGGTAATGGTACGTATAAATATAATAATTGTGCTTGGTATTGATTGTATTTTTGGTTTGATTAGTAAATGTTAACTTATCACCCTCGCACACAAAATTTGTTTTACTAGATGTTCTAATCTGTGTCTGATTCTTATATGGATGAATTACATATTCAAATCTTTGAAGGTATGGTTTTACTTTTATTTCTGAATGGTTGGTATTCAGGATTGGTAAGTCAAAAATGTTGTTGGATATCATATTAACTGTGGATCCGGTATCAAGAAAACATTTTAAATTATTTTCTTCCTATTTCGTTGTTATATATTGGGGTTTTCCAAGGCTTGTGACTGAACATTTTCAGTCTGTAATTTTCTCGTCTGTATTAATCTGCTGTTTCAGATTAGTCTGTATTGTATTGTAATTAAGGGACTTTTGTGACTTATCAGAGATATTTTCTTTTTGGGTGGTTGTACTTGTATGGTTAATTTGGTCATACATTCCATTTTCTTTTAATAGGTTAATAAATGATTGCAAATCTTGTATGTTGTGGTTATTTATTCTTAAATACAGGAATTATAAATAAGGGATTATATACCGGATTTGATTAGTTTTAAGGTTTTCTGAACGCTCGTATACTGCCTCTGAATTGGGTATTCCGAAATCTCTCCAAAATAACGGGGTTAGGGGTATGCGGTTTATAGTTGAGTACCAATTGTCTTCTAAGCTGTGGCCAGGTGGTCATGTCGTTGGCTCCAATGCTGCGCATAACGTCTCCGTTGATGCTGCGTTCGATATGCCCAAAAAGGATCTGAAGCTTGCGTTCGTCTTCGGTAACATGCAGGGTCAGTATGTATGTAGTCAATTGGGTTCGCAAAGGTGTATAACGTGTCCGGAACACCGTTTAATTTCTCCACATCCCCAATCTGGTAGGCAACTTGGGTCATGTTTCTATCCGACAGGGGTGGCACGTTTTTCATTTTGCTGATGTTCTTGTACTTGTTTTCAAGTTCATTTATTTATTTGTTGTTTTTTGGTTTTATTATCGATATTTCTTTATGAAACTTAGTTTGTATCTTTTATTTGCAATATTGTTTAATTTTATTTTTCACTTATTAATTTATTTTTCTTCTCCAACATAACGAGAATAGATATAAGAAGTGCCTGTACATATAATTACATTTGTACCGTTCGTCAGTTAGCAGTCCTCAGTGGCCCACAATTTTGTCGGCCACATTCCCTCCTCTTCACGCGTACGCATGCCAAATGGATCTTCACGGACCGCGCAATACCTTTTGTCCGCCAAACATTATATCATCATTTCTGACCTAGTATACTTCTCGCATCAGTACCCCTTTTGAAAATGTTTACCTATTCATTTGGTTGTAGTTAACTTATTATCATAAATTTATTGATTAATTATTATTTTATTATTATTAAGAAAACGCATAATTAAAATTATGCGGAATTTTGGATTAGCTATAGCAGCTGAGGGCCTTAAGCTAAGTTATATACATTTTTTTGGGTTTGGTTATATTATATGTACAAGTGAGGTTCTTATTTTAGGGTTAATTACTATGTAATAGTTTTTTAAAGCTAATTTATTTATGTGTAGCGTTGATATTTATGGATATGATATTTTTGTAGTGGAATGAGGAGTTGCTAAATATTGAAGTTTTAAAGGTTTCAGTGTTTAGTTTGATGTGTTTCAAGATGTCTGATGTGTTGAAGTTTTTTTGGGTAATCAAAGGAAAATTATGTGTGTTTTTTGCTGTTTCGTCCGCGAGGTCGTTTCCTGGAATCCCGCAGTGTCCCGGGACCCATATAATTAAGATTTTATTTCTCTTGTATTTGTTTAGGATGTTTCTGATGGAGGTGGTGTAGTAGTTTTGGCTTTTTATGTTTTCAATTTATTTTAGGGCTGAATATGTGCAGATGGCAAATTTTCCTCGTTGTTTGCTGGCGTGGTTGCTGGCGTCAGAATTGTTGCTATTTCGGCTGTATATATGGAGGAGTATTGTGGGAGTATATGGTGGTAAATAATTTCTGTTTCCGTTGTTACGCTATATGAGACTCTGCTAGCTGACTTGGATCCATCTGTGTAAAGAAAGTGTCTGCCTGCTAGAGTGTTTTTTAATTCCTTAAACTTTTGTTTATATACTAATGGTGCCGTTTCTGCTTTGGATGAGGTGTGTAGTGCGGTGTTAGTGCTTGTATTACTGCACAGCCAGTGTGGGGTTTTTTCTTTCCTGCTTGTTTCGGGTGATACCAAAATATATACTTTTTTTAATGGTTCTATTGTGTTATGTAGTGAAGACGGGACTTTTGGTATTCTTTTGGAATTTTTAGTTTTGTTGTAAATTCTTTCAATTGGTGAGAACTTGATTATGATTTTGATGTTTTTTTTGTGTGTTGTTGCATATGTTGTTAAATGTTTTATTGGCAGTATGTTAGCTTCATGCAATAGGTTGTTTATTGGGGTGGTGCGAAAGGCATTGAAGGCGATTCTTATTGCTGAGGGCACAGCCAGGGTTGATTTTGGAGCATTTCCATAAATGTGTACTCCGTAGTCTATTTTGGACATAATAATTGATTTGACCACAAATATTATTGTGTTTGTGTTGCAGCAGAATTTTTTGTTGGCTAGACATTTAATGACGTCTAGTCTTTTAGCTAGTTCTAAAGTAAGATTTTCTATGTGTTTGTTCCATCTGTAGTTTCTGGCTATGGTTATTCCTAGTATTTTGAGGGACTTTACATTTTGTATGGGGGTATCGTTGGTTTGCAGTGTAAAGTTGCAGGTTCTTTTTCTACAAACGTGCAGATGTTTGCATTTGTTGGTAGAGAGGGATGCACCCGAGTAGTTGCACCATTGATTTATGTCGTTGAGAAGTGCGTCTAAATTGAGGTTGTTTTGTTTTTTCCCAAGATTTTAAATTATTGTGAAGTCGTTGGCGTAAGCAGTGAAATCCATTTGTTTGTGCGTAGCAAGTATTTTGTTTAATTGGTTGAATGCTATTGCGAATAATATCACAGATAAGGGGGATCCTTGCGGTATTCCATTGTGTAGTGGTTGGGGGTTTGAGTAGGATTTGTTGGAAAGGAATGTTATTTTTCTATTGGTGAGGAAGTTTGTTATGTAGTTGGAGATCCTTGGGCCTATTTTCCAGGCTATGAGCTGTGCTGTGGATGCCTTGTTATGTGCATACATATCGAATAAGCACTGTATCAAATCACAACATTGGGAACAATAACATTGTAGCACTTTTGCAACAATGTTTATGTAAGACTTTTCAGTTCCCAGGCATATCTTGAGTGCTCAGCAATCTGACCACACAAGAATGCTATTCAGACCAGAAGTGCAGAGTCGGCATAATTAGCATGCGCGACTGCTCGATCTTTATGTGCACATGACTCTCTTAGACAGCGGCGCTCTCGCTGCCAAAGATAAATACATAAGAGCAAAGCAACGTCTCTGCCGACGGCCTCTCTGCCGGCGCAGACGGATTGCATTTGCCTAGCTTGGACTCTTCACACCAAGTACAAGCAGTCGTCAAAGAGTCTTCAACATGTCTTAATTGAATCTTAAGCAGTCTTAACAGAAGTTACAAATACGCTGGATATCTAATTAAATCTCTCTTTTAATAAAAGTTATATTAAAAACATAAAAATGCATATCTATTATTACATGGCGACCGTGACATGGTCACTTAAGCCTGTAAAACAACAATAAAAAGAAATATATAAAAGTTAAAATGCGAACAGTCCCCATTGAAAAAAAAACAAGAGAGAACGCTATAGTCGAGATCCCCGACTCTCTGATACCCGTTACTCAGCTAGTAGAAGTGCGAAGGAGAGTCTTCAACACTGACAGTATTTGGCGGTTTGTGGGCGTTAGAGTAGGCGTGGCAAAATGTTTTTTTGGCAAATCGATAGAAATTTGAAATATGAAAAAATATCTAAACATTTCTCAAAAGTGTGGGCGTGGCAGCTTCGGGCGGTTTGTGGGCGTTAGAGAGGGCGTGGCAAAAAGTTTTTTTGCAAATCGATAGAAATTTACAAGACCAATACAAAAATGAAAAAATATCAAAACATTTTTCAAAAGTGTGGGCGTGGCAGTTTTGGCCGGTTTGTGGGCGTTAGAGTGGGCGTGGCAACATGAATCGACAAACTTACGCTGCGTCTATGTCTCTGGAGCTTGTATGCCTAATCTCAACTTTCTAGCTTTTGTAGTTCCTGAGATCTCGACGTTCATACGGACATACGGACAGACAGACGGACATGGCCAGATCGACTCGGCTACTGATCCTGATCAAGAATATATACACTTTATATGGTCGGAAACGCTTCCTTCTGTATCTAGTAGCATCTAGTATACCCTTTTACTCTACGAGTAACGGGTATAAATACAAACACAAACTTGTGCGATGACCATACCAGAAGAAATATAATACCATAATTGATCAAACCCGGACGACAACAGGTGCAGCAAACTGGAGGAATCTGCTCCTATCGAACAAAGGGACGCACCTACTCTACAAGGGGCACTAGAGGTGTGTCCAAACGATGGACCACGCCCACTCACATGGCTGAGTATAGGGCAAGAAGACAGCCAAAACCAAAAATAAAGAAGAAAAGAAGCGGCAAAAGGATCAAGCTGCTTTAACAAAGGAGGTTAATAGAGGATCTTATAAAGACGGCAACTACAGAGGAAGAAAAAACGAAACAAAACAAAAATCTGGAAGCGATTGAAGCCAAATTGTGCAGTGGTGCGCAATAACGCACTTGAGGCTGTACTTAATACCAATTCCCCAATCTGCCTTAATATTAAGAATAAATACCTCAAGCCGATGCGTGAAAACGCGGCTTGAAAAATACTAATCTCGGTTAGGCTTTTAGTAAAAACATGTGTACGGTATTGAATTATATAGAGCAAAACATTGTAAACCGTACACATGCCCTCTAACTAACTTTTTCTTGGACAGGCATACGTGTAGGAAGAAATAATAGCAATATACAATTTTTAATCAAAATTTAATAAAAAAAAACAAATAATCGTTCAATTAACAACTATGGGTTAGTTCGGATCTGACGATAGTCAGACCAAACACAACACGGCTAATGTCGTGAACAACGTCAAAATAGTAGATCACACAGAAGATATTCAAGCACTAATTTTGACAATTACCAGTATGGCCCAGTTCCTTCTGACGTTGTACATAAAACATAACAAAATATTGAAAAGAAGATATATGAGTAGGGCGACCAATCTAGACAGGGTTTAGGCAAAAAAAAAGCTATAAAAAAAAAATCTATATATATATTATCAAAAAAAAAAAAAAATGAAAAAAAAAATTAACAACAAAAAAAATATAAAAAAAAAAGAATGAGTATATAAATATATACTAACAAGTATGAATATTTAAAATAGTATGGAATGGAACGAGTTATGTAAAAACATAACAAGAATAAGAAACGAATTTGAAAAATGACATAAATTTTTGTCACAAAATAGACCTATTCTAGGACCGACAATAAAGAAACATGCAAATATTCTGGTAAATTCCTTCAACGAAGCACGAATACTAGTGTATGATAACAAGGAAAGACTAAATCCAGATCATTGGTCTCAGGTATCGAAAGTTTTCATAAAACTTAGATCGAACTTGTTATCTGTAAAATTTAAACTTGGTTTGGATATATCAATACCAACCATTTTAAATTCGCCAATAAAAATAGAATCGGACGAACAACCAGAAACAGAAATAGAAGACGAAGACTTGAACAACTTAACAATTCCAGCTATATTAACACTAGCTGAATTGACGGAGGAAGAATTGGCTGAGTCAGACATAGAAGAAAAAGAAACAACATCTGTTATCATGGTGGACGAAGCAACTGCCTAGAGGACATACATAAAAGACATTTCAATGGCGATTCCGGAATTTGACGGTAAAAAGATCAATTTGCGTAGATTTATCACGGCAATCAAGTTGGTTAACCTGACTAAGGGACCACATGAAGCTATTGCCATTGAAGTGATTAAATCGAAAATAATCGGAACAACACTCTATAGAGTACAGAATGAAGTTACAATTGATGCCATTATCAGGAAATTAGAAGAAGTGGTCGTAGGAGAAACAACGGACGTAGTAAGAGCAAAAATGGCAAATGTTTACCAAAAAGGTAAAACAGCCACACAATTTACAAATGAAATCGAAAACCTACGCAAGTCTCTTGAATCTTCATATATAGATGAAGGATTGCAACCAGAACATGCTATCAACTTTAGCACAAAGGAAGCAATCAACACAATGACAAAGAATTGCGATCACGGAAAACTAAAAACAATCCTAGAGGCAGGAACATTTAAGACAATGGACGAAGCTATAAGTAAATACATCCATTGCAGCACTGAGATGACAGGAAGTGCAAGTTCCGTTTTGTTTTACAAGAGAGGACAAGGAAGTTACAACAAAGGTAACTACCGAGGACGGGGAAATAGTCGAGGTGGTAATAATAGAAATAATTATAACCACAACACCGGCCAATACAACAACTATAATAATTATAACAATAGCAATGGCAGAGGACGAGGAGGATATAGAGGAAATAACTACCAGAACAGAGGCGGTGGTAACTATAACAACCAAAAGCACAATTTCTTAAGTTATAGCCAAAATGGTAATGTCAGACATGCACAAGGCACGTCGGAAAACCAGCAGGCTCCCTTAGGCCATCCAGAACAGTAAAACAAAAGGTTCATACCATCAATCTTAATCTATATATTTTTATTAAAGTACAAAATGAACACACAGATAAGATACTGTAACGAACTGATTTTGTTTGTCTGCTCGCTACGGAATACGTGCGGCTAGCTCAGTAGAGGTTGTGCGTTCGTCCCACCAAATTTATATAATAACGTGATCACCCGGTTACCAGTAATAACACTCGCAGTTTCGTTCTCGGGTCTTTATTTGAGCTCAGTTTACAATGCACTTTAATTGTCCGGACGCCTCTGCTCTCTCGTCGTAGCGTCCGACCTTCGCCTGGTATTGCCGCTGACGCGCGAGAAGGAAGGTCGAGGGCTTAGGGAAGCGTCACCGTTCTCAGACTAGGGTGAACAGTTGGCGGGCTCTCAAAGGCATACGCCTCGCTAGCCACAACCTCTTGTCCCTTGCTCTGTCCCGGCCGGTCCCGCCAGACGCTTGTTCAGTTCCTTCCGACGCACCGCGCTATCGCCCGGATACGCCGCAGTCCCTGTAGCAAGACGCCCAGTGAAAGACGAACGTTCCACCCTACCTTTCTCTCCTGTCGGCGCGGTCGGACCTGGATGTCCTGCTCGGCGGCCTGGTTCCCCTGTCTTGCTGATTTCGTCGTCCTGGGTGGCACGGATCTTGGTTATGGGCGCTTGTCGCGTGGGCTGAGAATTGTTGTCGTACGCAGACTCACGGAAGCTCACGGCTGTGATCCCCAAGGCATACGCCTGTGGAACAGCAACGCGTCAACCCCACGTCTGGTTCGGACTGGCGGCGCCGGTACCACGCCTGCTTGGATTGCACGGACACACCAGGCTATCGCCTGGTTCAAGCACGCGATCTCCTACACAGTCCACCGGGTCTACACCACAATCCCTGCCGCTTCCTCTGGTGCCCGCTTAGATCTGGCCTCTCCTGTCGTTTGCCTACTGGCTACTCGTGCTTCGTCGTTTGGACCTCAGCTACCTGCGTCTCAGTTCGGAGACCTTCTCGTCCCGAACGTCTTGACGTAGCGATCTTGCTCCTTGGTGACTATCACGGTCGTAACTCCTCTGCTGACTTCGTTCTATGTTGCTGACTCGTACACTTGCTTTCCTTGACTGTCGGTCCCGCTTCCAGCGCTCGGCCTGTTTATATAGGCCACCTCTAACGGTTTATCCCTTTGGTCTCCAGTCTCCGGATCCAAAGTCCAAGATTTTACCGTTGGCCGGTCCAAAGTTCGATTTGTCCCGTTCATTGCCTTTAAGCCTGCTGACTCTCCAAACTCTCTTTTCAGCAAGTCCGGAGTCTCCATCCTCTCTCTCTCTCCATTTCCCGAGTCTCCAAACTCTCTTCCTCTAGAGTCTCCAAACTCTCTTTCTCCAGCCCAGAGTCTCCAAACTCTCTTTCTCCAGCCCAGAGTCTCCAAACTCTCTTTCTGGGCTTCGCACTGCCGTTACTACGCTTTGCCTTGTTGCGTAACTGGCAACGGCAGGCCCTCCTTATGCGATCACTATTCGCATTTGTGCGGAGTTTTAACTCCTCTCAATACTTACATTTCTAGTAGACACAGGCGCCGATATATCAGTCATTAAAGAAAATTCAGATGAATATAACACAAATTTTTCAAAAAATTCAATAAATTCAATAGGTTTAACACTTCTCGAAATAAGAACCGGTAACTATATAGTACCGCACAATTTTCATGTTGTGGACGACAATTTTCCGATCCCTGGTGACGGAATAGTTGGAATCGACTTCATAAAAACATTCAATTGCCAATTAGATTTTACTACAGAAAGTGATTTTTTCATTCTAAGACCAAACAATATTAAAAAAGCAATACAAATACCAATTTTTCATAATATCGATAATATCGATAAGCGAGAACGCTATAGGCTGAGATAACCATATCATCTCGTTGTGAGGTTATCAGGCAAATTAGCGTAAGTTCGGTGGATAACCAAATTCTAGTACCCAATCAGGAAATAGAAAATGGTGTATTTGTCGGAAATTCGATATCAGATTCAAACAAGAGAGAACGCTATAGTCGAGTTCCCCGACTATATGATACCCATTACTCAGCTAGTGGAAGGGAGAAGGAGAGTCTTAAACACAGTTTTTGGCGGTTTGTAGGCGTTATAGTGGGCGTGGCAGAAAACAAATCGATAGAAATTAACAAAACTAATACAAAAATTAAAAAATATCATAACATTTTTCAAAAGTGTGGGCGTAGCAGCTTTGGGCGGTTTGTGGCCGTTAGAGTGGGCGTGGCAAAAAGTTTTTTTGGCAAATCGATAGAAATTTACAAGACAAATACAAAAATGAAAAAATATCAAAATATTTTTTAAAAGTGTGGGCGTGGCAGTTTTGGCCGGCTTGTGAGCGTTAGAGTGCCACCATGAATCGACAAACTTGCGCTGCGTCTATGTCTCTGTATGCCTAATCTCAACTTTCTAGCTTTTGTAGATCCTGAGATCACAGCGTTCATACGGACGGACAGACAGACGGACAGACGGACATGGTCATATCGACTCGGCTATTGGTCCTGATCAAGAATATATATACTTTATATGGTCGGAAACCCTTCCTTCTGCCTGTTACATACTTTTCAACGAATCTAGTATACCCTTTTACTCTACGAGTAACGGGTATAAAAACACGTAAATCCGAATACTAAACACAACTAACAGCAATAATAATTTTAAACGTAAGCAAAATCAATTTTGAACCATTAACTAACTACAAAATAGCAGATCTAAACGACTCCATAAGAGCCGAATCAATTTTAAGCAGATTAAAGAAAAACTTTCCATCTGCACATAAGAAATTGTTGACTGAACTGTGTTCACAATATACTGATATTTTTGGATTGGAGACAGAGCCAATCACTACAAATAATTTTTACAGACAAAAGATAAGATTGAGAGATGATGAACTAAGCTATATTAAGAACTATAGAACACCCCATTCACAACAAGCCGAAATATCGAGACAGGTAACTAAATTAATAGAAGACAAGATAGTAGAGCTGTATCTGAATATAATACAGTGGAAAGAAGTCATAGAACTTTTAGCAAATACATCCGGTCATTAAAAAACGAAACCGGACATTAGTTAGATTTCAAATATACTGGACCATATACGGTAGTAAAGATAGAAGAAAGGGATAATATAGTAATCTCAAATGATAAGAAAAAACAACAAACGGTACATAAGGATAGGTTAAAAATGTTTAGTTCTTAAAAATAAAAAAATAATAATAATATGGTGGCCACCAGCAAAAAAAAATATATATATAGAGAAAAGACTTAACCCCACATAAGTGCATTGAATGTAAGAAAACATTTTTCTTTTATCATCTTTGATGGTTCCACAATTATAAACAAAAAATTTGAATTTAAAAACCCAAGAACACGTATGTTTGTCCAGAATGTTCCTTAAATTTCCTTAACATTAAAATTACTTCCTTAAAATACAAAAAACAAATAAAATTATTTTTGTAAATTTCCTATCAACTTAACAAAAAAAAAATTTTTAATTATAAAATAACTTCATAAAATTACGTTATTTTCCAAAAGGAGGGAGATGTAATGTGCACACATATCGAATAAGCACTGTATCAAATCACAACATTGGGAACAATCACATTGTAGCACTTTTGCAACAATGTTTATGTAAGACTTTTCAGTTCCCAGGCATATCTTGAGTCGGCATAATTAGCATGCGCGACTGCTCGATCTTTATGTGCACATGACTCTCTTAGACAGCGGCGCTCTCGCTGCCAAAGTTAAGTACATAAGAGCAAAGCAACGTCTCTGCCGACGGCCTCTCTGCCGGCGCAGACGGATTGCATTTGCCTAGCTTGGACTCTTCAAGACCAAGTACAAGTAGTCGTCAAAGAGTCTTCAACATGTCTTAATTGAATCTTAAGCAGTCTTAACAGAAGTTACAAATACGCTGGATATCTAATTAAATCTCTCTTTTAATAAAAGTTATATTAAAATCATAAAAATGCATATCTATTATTACAGCCTACTCTGTCGAACGCTTTGACGAAATCTAGTGAGATGATAGACGCGTGGCTTTTCTTTGATAGGGATGCAGTTATCTAATAATCTAGCATAGCTAGAGAATCAGAAACCGATTTTCCCTTTCTGAATCCCATTTGCCGGTTATCTAGATGCTTGCTATTTGAAGCTAGCCACCATAGCCGTTTTGCTATTATTTTATCAAGAACTTTGGATATGCATGGATTGAGTGAAATGGGTCGGTAGGAGTTAATGTTGGTTTTGTCCGTGTTCGGTTTGGGTATAGGTATGACGCTGCTTACTTTAAGTTGCTGAGGTATGTATGAGCTAAGGATCTTGTTCAAAAGTTTTAGCAGTCTTTTATGTAGGTTTGTGGATAGGTTTTTAAGCATAGGATAGCTTATACGGTCTCGGCCTGGAGTTTTTCCTTTGAGTTGGTTAAGTGCAGCAAGGAGTTCTGTAAGAGATATGTCCTGTAGGGGATGTGAGGGATTGGATTTGATTTCCTTTGTATGAATGTTGTGTGGAAGTTGCTGTCAAGCGATGCTTTAGACTAGTGGATGCTGAGGTTGTTGGCTATTTCATTTTTGTCCATAATGCTTTGTATTGTGTCATTGGGATCGGTAAGGCAGTGGATGTGGTGCCTAGTTTTCAGGCCGCAGAAATGGTTTATTTTAGTCCATATTTTTCCGATGGGTGAACTTGGGCTAATTTCGGTTGTGAAGCTTTTCATTGCTGATTTTTCTTATTTTTATTTCTCGTTTGAGTTTGTCGTTGGCTTTTTTTGTAGGATAATACGGTTGTCATATTAGTGTTTCTGTTGAGATTTTTCCATGCTGTTTGCTTTTCATTTCTTAATTGTTGGAGGGTTTGGTCCCACCATGGAACGATCCGCTGTCTTTTTGACTGGTGTGATTGGGGGATGGATTCATTGGCGGATGGAATTATTATTCTTGTAATAATAGCGAGTTCTTTATTAACATTGGAGCTTGGGGGCTTTTCAGTAGACAGCTAGCTTATCCCCAATTTCCTGGAATAGGGGCCAGTTTGCTTTCTTAAGGTTAAATCTTGGTCTTTCGATTGGGTTGTTTATGTTATGTTCTGCGAATAGGTCTATGTGAATTGGGTAATGGTCGCTGCCTGAAAGCGATCTGTCCGTATACCATTTTTAGTTAAAGTTAATAGGGGGTGATGCAATGGAAAGGTCTATGTGTGTGAATGTATGATGTTTGGTAAAGTGGGTTTCTGAGCCGTTGTTAAGTGTTACGAGTGAGTTTTGGTTGATAAATTTAAATAATGTGTTTCCTCCTTGGTTGTTGGTTTGTGAGCCCCAGCTCCTGTGCCAGCTTTAAAATTTCCAGTTATTAGTAGGGGTCGTTGTAAGTTGTCGTATATATTTCTGAGGTTTTGTATTGTAAAAGGTTTGTTGAGTGGGATGTAAGATGATGCTATGGTGAACTTGAATTTGGAATGAATTGTTACTGCTATTGTGTCGAACTCAAAGGCGCTGATTTGTACATATTGATGTTTTAATGAGTTATGAACGAGGAGGGCTACTCCTCCAAAACTGTTTGTGGCGGTGTTTTCGTGATAGATAGTGTAGTTTATTTGAATAGGTATGTTTTGAGTAGAGTGAAAGTGTGTTACTTGTATAGATATTATCTTAGGGTTGTGTTTTTTTTTATAATAATTTGCAATTGGTTGTAGTTGTCAATGTAACCGTTCATGTTCTACTGTATTTTTTTTTTTAGCATTTTTTTAAATTGGGATTTTAATTAATTTAGGAAATAGAGACAATTTACCTGTCTTAATGTATAATTGCATTATATTTTTTTTTGTATTTATTTTATTTATCGCTGTCGCTGTTAAGAAGTGGGATTTTGTTCCTATTATTTTGTTGTTGTTTTTGTTCAGTTTTTTCTTTAGATTTAAGGGGTTTGGCGAGAGTTTTTTGTTTGTTGGTGTAGATTCTTAGTTTTAGGTCTTCTTGTATGGAAGAGTTCAGTGTTGATGAAGATGCAGTGATCGGGGTGGTGTCCATAAGTGTGTCGAGGTCATCATATGTTGTTGTGTTTCTAGATGGGGGTTTAGCGGCAGTATTTTTTCCGTTCTGAAATGAGTTGGGTAAGACGATTGGTAGTTTGGAGATTGGCGTGGCTTCTTTTATTGTTTTTTCGGTTGTTATGGTTGAGTATAAAGTAGGTTGGTGGGTTCGTTTTGTTTTATAAATGCTGGGCATGTTTTTTCTAATGGGCTGTGCTTGTTGTCTGGGATATCGTATTTGCAGTTTACGGAAAATTTAATTTTTGTGCATATTTCGTCTGTTGTTGTGTGTTGTTCTGCGGAGCAGTTGATGCATATTTTGTTTGATGAGCAAGCAGTTGTGGAATGTCCAAATCTTAGGCAGTTTCGACATCTGAGTGAAGAAGGAATATATGGGCGCACATTCACTCTCTTGTATCCAATCATCAGTGTCTCTGGAAACGTTAGTGATGCAAAGGTGATAATAATGAGGCCAGTTTCTTTAGGTTCGTTGTTTTCAATTTTTTTAATTTTCCGTATTTCTGTCACGTTTTGGGGTTTTAGTTCATTTACAATTGTTTCGTCGTCGATGTTACGGAGATCATTGGAGTATAAAACTCCTTTGGAGAAGTTGAGGGTCTTGTGCTCACTTACTTCTACGGGGAAGTTGTGAAAGTTGGTCATTTTTAGAAGTTTTTGTGCTTGTAGGGTGTCTTTAGTTTTGATTAGCATCGATCCTTCTTTTGTGACCTTTGCTGTTTCCACTTCACCGTTGCATGCGTAGTCAATAACTTTTTTCCTTAAGAATGGGCTTACGTTTTTAAATGTTTCATTGTCTGTTCTTTTTATGATTTTGAATTTGGGTCAAGTGCCGGATGATTTAAATATTTATATCCGGAGGCATTGTTGTTGTTGTTTATTGGGCACTAGCCCTTTTTGCTTTATCTCTTTTTTTATTTCTCTTTTTATGTCGTTTGTTCGTCCAAAAAAAAAAAAAATTTTTTATATGGTTAGTGTTGTTGTTAGTTTTTAAGTGATAAGGCGTATAGGTCCGTCTTTACTTCTCGAAGCTTGGAGTGGTACTGCTTTATTGATTAATATATTGCTAGCTAGTGCCATATGTAATAAAAAAACAAGTAACGGGTATAACAAAAGAGAATGCTATAGTCGAGTTCCCCGACTATTATACCCGTTACTAGCTAATAAAAGTGCAATGGAGAAATTTCAGCACTGACACTTTTTGACGTTTTGTGGGTGTCAGAGTGGGCGTGGCAAAAAGATTTTTGGCAACTCTAGAGAAACTTACAAGACTAAGAAAAATGTGGTCGTTAGAGTGGGCGTGGCCAAATCTTTTTCTGCAAATCAATAGGAGTTATAAAACAAATACAAAAATGTGAAAAAATATCAAAACATTTGTCAAAAGTGTGGGCGTGGCAGTTTGTGGGTGTTAGAGTGGGCATGGCAACATGAATCAATAAACTTGCTCTGCGTCTATGTTACTGGAGTCTGCATGCTCAATCTCAACTTATTAGCTTTTGTAGTTCCTGAGATCTCGACGTTCATACGGACGGACAGACGAACGGATGGACAGATGGACATGGTCAGATCGACACGGCTATTGAACCTGATCAAGAATATATGTACTTTACATGGTCGGAAACGATTCCTTCTGCCTATTACATACTTTTCAACGAATCTAGTATACCCTTTTACTCTACAAGTAACGGGTATAATTAAAGGCTTTTTGACAACAATTATTTCAGCGGCGAGTATCGAATTCACCTCCGGACATCAGTGCAAGTTAACAACTGATACAGCTACCAAATATTTATGTCAGCAGCTATATAGTTTACATTTATAAATACCCTAGCAACTAAGTAGCTTCAGATTTACAATGCTGATGCGCCCCAACTGAGTTCAGAGCTCCGCGCTCTGCAGCGGAAATCGGGCACCCAGTATCCGGGGTACCGAACTGTGCTGCATAAACGCTGAGTCAACGTGCCGACCATAAGCTTATGGCGTGATGCATTGGAGCTAGGGTAAATTCATATTTTCCATATTTTTTGTATTCAGTTCTAAGCGAGCACTTTAGAAATAAAGACACAGCTACTCCGGCGACTTGCCGTAAAAAAACATTTTATTTTATATAATTTATCCACGCTGAGCCCGAAGGCCAGTGTCCAGCAAAGGGGAGGCCTTGGACTCCTTGCCGCCCATCTTGAGAATTCTTGTGTATTTCTTTAAATTGAAGGTCTTCCTTCACAAGACTCTTTCTTGACTACCTGTCTGTTGGTTTGAAAGATTGGGTCTTTCTTTACGAGGAATCCTTTTGCCTGCCCTTGATCCTTTCAGTCCGAAACTCTGGAATTCTGGGATTTTACGCAGGATTGGAATGATACCTCCTGAGAATGTACCCCTTCCCATTCTGGCTGGTATTATATGTGAATCTTCAAAGTCTTATGATCTTACAAATAGGGTGTACGCAACAGGCTCAAAGTGATCGAAAGAACATAATACGCCAGTATTATGACGTCATTTGATTTCTCTTTTCATCAGGCGCCCATAAACGTGTGGCTTCCCCCCAATCCTGTAGCCATGTGGTACTCGTCGACTGCGCTATCCAGGCTGTGTGTATTTATGTAAAGACAGACGTTATCGGTTGAGATCTTTTTTTCAAGAATTATTTTGTGTTTCAATTTAAAGTGTAAGTTATGCATGTCGGAGACATAATCGCTGGACTCGTTATACCCTTCTTTCCTTTTCATTAATTCTTTGACCTTCAACAAGTCACTTCCAGTTGTGGAAAAATCCAGTTTTATTTTCCTGGTGAGCGAATAGTAGTAAAAATCGTAATCTTCAGCTCGATCCACCATTAGTTGCCAATACCATTTGCCAGCTGCGACGACCGGTAGACTATAGAATTCTATGAAAACTTGTTGATGACTTATTCCATATAATTCTTGTAATCTTTCCACACGGAATAATAAACTTTCAACTGTCATCCCGCGGCCGGTTCCGTTAAATTTTAAGTTCCATTTATCTAGTCAAACCCCTTTTGGTACTGGAGATTCAAATGTTAGACTCCATCTGATTGGGGTCTCCGCTCCTACGAATTGTTGAGGTATCTGCTGTAGAATGTCCGTTCGTCTGGGCTCCTTATGCTTTGATGCCTTACAATGCTATCCTTAGGGTTTTTGGGTTGTCCAGGTGGTGGTGTTGTTCTTGGTTGTTCCGTAATGGTTTGTGCGGCTTGTAACTCAGCCACTTTCTTCTTCAAAGCGTTTATTTAAGCGCTCCTTTCCAATTTCGTCTTCCTACTTTATCTCATCAAATCCATGAGTTTTCTTTTCTGCCTGTTGGTAGCATGCGACCGTTCATCGAACTTGCCTGGTACCGCGGAAACATGTTAGAGTGACCTCCATACGGAAACTGGCTCACCTAAGACATGCAGTCCGAAAATCCCCTCCCTCCAGTCGTCGGGAAATCAGTCTGCTTGAACTATACGTTCGGAATCCATTCTTAGTTGTTCCGTAAAGGTTTGTGCGGCTTGTAACTCAGCCACTTTCTTCTTCAAAGCGTTTATTTGAGCGCTCCTTTCCAATTGCGTCTTTCTACTTTGTTTCATCAAATCCATCAGTTCTCTTTTCTGCCTGTCGGTAGCATGCGACCGGTCATCGAACTTGCCTGGTACCGCGGAAATATGTTAGAGCGACCTTCATACAGAAACTGGCTCACCTAAGACACGCAGTCGGGAAAATCCCCTCCCTCCAGTCGTCGGGAAATCAGGCTGCTTGAACTATACGTTCGGAATCCACAACAGTTTTCCTATTTCCCTGGACTCGTACCTCATAAACGACCTGGCTACTTGGCATAGTACGACGGCAGCGTCGGCCAAAGAAACTAAAATTGTCCCCAAAGTTACAAAGTTACGGCACATAGTTGGTTGATTTTAACAAGAATGGGAGTAAAAAAACAAGAGAGAACGCCATAGTCGAGATCCCCGACTATCTGATACCCGTTACTAGTTTTTTTTGGCAAATCGAAAGAAATTTACAAGACCAATTAAAAAATAAAAAAGTATCAAAACAGTTTTCAAAAGTGTGTGCGTGGAAGTTTTGGGCGTTTTGTGGGCGTTAGAGTGGGCGTGGCAACATGAATCGACAAACTTGCGCTGCGTCTTTGTCTTCAGCCTCACTCAGGATGAGCCAAAACCGAAAACTGGGCACGAGCGAGGTCCTCGGTTGTATCTAGCGCGACACCACCACCACTAGGAAGACACCACCATCTTAATCTTCCACTGCTAGCTGAGCTACTTTTCTTTCCAACATCATCTATATCTTCCCGTCCGCTATTCATATTGCCTCTGTCTGCGATTGGAGAGTCAATACAACCCACCCCTGCCCTAAACCTATCCGGCAAGTTAGACAGAGAAAACTCTCGGACGTAGATAACCAGTCGTGTTCGTTACATACTAATTACCGCCCAAACGTGGGCATCGAACGAATTAATTCTCAAAGAAATCTTAATTTGGTGGAGAAGTTTGATTAAACTATCAAATAGTCATTTTTCCGGATAACTCCACCAATAACTCTATTATTATTGTTATTAGTGTAAAAAGTTTATATTTATATTTTTTTATGTCAAGGATGTGCTGGAATTTATAGATTTGAGTCGAACCAGACCGGTCATAAGAATCAAAATAATGAGGTTGATATTGTGTTAAACCGAAGAAAGATTTCAATAAGTAGCTTCTAGTATGGAATTAAAGTATTGTATTATTACAGCTCTATACCGACCATAACTTCAGATTTACGATGTGTATATGGATGGTGGAAACCGAGACTGCTCGAAATTGGATTATTTGAGGTCTCTTCTCTTTTAACCAGACAATATTTTAGTGTACACAAGTTAAAAAGTAGGATAATCTCAGCTAGCTTGAAAATGTTGAAAATCATATCCGAACCAGGCCAAACCTCTATCACGCTTTTTTAGTATTGATATTTCAAGAAGATTGTTGTTGCATCATTATGCCTATTACAAAAAGAAGCGGCAACCTGAAAGCGATCCATTTATAACGATACAGTAGCAAGCTAATTTTCAATAATTAAAACCACTTGCCACCAACATTATCTGAACAACGAGTTCACCTCATTAGCGAATCGCTAACTAATTTTCAAGAGCCAAACTTGGCGTGAATTACCGAACAAATTACGGTTGCTCTAGGAAACCTGAACTTCCCGTCGGAAGGTCCGTCTGCTAGAGGTGGAAAAGGTGCCACTTTAATGTTATAACATCATTCCGGATCAAAAGACGTTGTTAAGATCAAAAATCCCGAAGATTTCTAATAATAGAGGTAGTCGTCCCGATAAAATTTCGAGTCTCATTGTAAATTAGCATCTTAAATATCAAATCTTCTAGCTTAAAAGCGAACGGTCGTGTTTTTTTTTCTGCGCTCCGAAATTATTTTTGTTTTGCCAAATCCGTGGTGGATTTTAATAAATTTTTGAATAATTCAATTTCGTAATCAGTACTAGTTATTAAAGTTCTGTTCGCTTCGCGAGTAAATCTATTGTGATTTGATTTTTGCTTGGTGTTGTTTTTGTACTTAGCTGCATGGTGTACCCGCTCTCTCGCTCTCCCACACAAAATCCTAAAGTGCAGACTGCGCTCTTGCGAGAAATTTTTTTTGTTATGGTACAATGGTTAAACAACGGCCAACAAGTGATGACCTAGCTAAAGGCCATAATCTAAAATACTGTTGTGATACTTGCCTAGGAGTTGCGAATGAAATGATGATCTTCTTTCCGCGGTAGTTTCACAATTTAAAAGCCTCAAGCTATTAGAGGAATCTCCAAAGCGCAAGAAAGCCGCTGGTGGTAGGCTGCCTAAGGGTAATGCCCCGCAACCTCCGGCAAGTGATCAACAGGACTCCACAGCTGATCAGTTGACGATCGCAGCAATATCAAAGTTGCTTAGATCGGTAGCGAAAAAAGAATCGGATCCGATCAATCCGTTGTGGAGGGAGTCCAGACTGGGATTGCTACAGATTCCGTTTGGTCCGCACTAGTTTCTCAACCACAAAGGAATATTGAGTTCGGACTACCAAAACCCCTCTCGGTGGTTCCACTTACGAAACAAATTTCCCCTTATCAAACATCATCTGATGTATTGTCTTATATACAAGACAAAACAAAAGCCGACAACATAAAAGTGGAAAAATTTAACTTTTCTTACGCTAGGGACATCTCATCTTTCAAGATAACTGCCCCTAATGAGCTATTCTGGACCATATGTTCTAGTGATTTTTGGCGGGATAATATGGTTGTAAAAGATTTCGAAGCTAAGATTAAAAATTGAAAAAAAAGGGCCGTGGGAATTAAACTTCCCAAACGGTGCCAGACCACTGTTCCATCCTCCTCCTCTACTTTTACTTCTTCATCTTCAAACAAGAGAGAACGCTATAGTCGAGTTCCCCGACTATCTGATACCCGTTACTCAGGTAGTGGAAGTGGGAAGGAGAGTCTTCACACTGACAGTTATTGGCGGTTTGTGGGCGTTAGAGTGGGCGTGGCAAAAAGTTTTTTGACTAATCGATTGAAATTTACAAGACTAATGCAAAAATTAAAAGATATCACAACATGAATAGACAAACTTGCGCTGCGTCTATGTCCCTGGAGTCAGTATTCTTAGACTCAACTTTCTAGCTTTTGTAGTTCCTGAGATCTCGACGTTCATACGGACGGACAGACGGACATGGTTATATCGACTCGGCTATTGATCCTGATCAAGAATATATATACTTTATGGTCGAAAACGCTTCCTACTGCCTGTTACATACTTTTCAACGAAACTAGTGTACCCTTTTACTCTACGAGTTAACGGGTATATAAACTAAAATCTAGTCTCACTATCTGTTTTCATAATGTAAAAGGCTTATAAAGTAAGCTAACTAATTTGTATTCAGATAGCCTATCGTTTGCATCCCATATTATTGTGTTTACAGACACTTTGTTAAAACCGGAGATACTTAACTCTGAAGTTTTCCCAGGTATGTACACAGTATACAGGCATGATCGTCCGGGGAGGTGGAGTCCTAATTGCTGTTAGGTCTACGTCAGAGGAGTTACTTTTTGACGAGTTCCGTAACTTAGAATTCTTATATTACGTGCCGTCTTCTGAATATATAAACCATTTGTCCGCTATTCAATCCGTTTCAAATGGACTGTCCTATAGGTACCAACTGGCTGTTCTAGGTAACTTAAATATACCAGGCACTAAGTGGTCTACAGACGAACAGTCGAAGATTCTTCTGCCTATAACACAGCATGACTTAATTGACGGCTTGCTATCGTTGTCGCAAGTTAATTATATTCGAAATTCTCTTGGTCCATTATTAGATCTATGCTTTGTTACAAGTCCGAAAAGTGTGTTTCTGACTAGCGTATCACCTCTTAGTCAACCAGAAGATCCATACCATCCAACTTTCGAGGTGACAATCGACACAGGTACCGTAATTAAAGAGAGGCCAGATAAGTCAATCAAACAAATTCATTGTATTCGTAAGGCAAAATTTCGGAGGCTAAATCATTTTATATCTGGCTTAATTGGGCCGATCTTTATTCTTGCAACATAATGGCCGATGCCATAAATATTTTGTATCCTGCAATTAAATCATTTTTTAACTCTTGTGTTCTAATGTACTATCCGTCCATCTCTAAGAAACCTCCTTGGTTTAATAAAGAGTTGACACATCTAAGAAATGTTAAGTCCAAACTTTATACAAAATTTAAAAATACCGGTTCTCAATCTATATTTTGTAAATATGTAAGGGCTCGGTTAAATGTTACCGTGCTTAATGCTCAGTGTTATAAGAATTATTTAAACCGTTGTAAGTTCCAGTTCGCACAGGATCCCAAACAGTTTTATAATTTCGTTAACACTACAAAAAACACGCAAAACAACCAGCTACCCTTCCTCGCTATTTTTTCAAAATACTACGGTAACATCTGATCAGGCAATAGCCGATCTATTTGCCAAGTTTTTTCAAACCACATATTCTACGCTACCTCATTCCTAACGGCCTTACTCTTACGCGGTATCAAAGTCGAATTTAATATTCTGTCCCACTCTACACGAAAGCTTACTGCTTTATGATCTTCAGCGAGTTAAGCCTGTTTATTCGCTAGGTCCCGACGGAATTCCTGGCTTTGTGCCTAGATTCTGTGCGAAAGCCTTGTAAAAACCTCTAATGAAATTGTTCAGCTTATCTCTGGAATCTTCACAGTTTCCCCATATATGGAAGGAGTCCTTTGTGATTCCTCGACATAAAAAAGGTAGCAAATCGGATGCAAGCAATTACAGAGGAATCTCCAAGTTGTTTGCTATTCTTAAACTTTTTGAAAACGTTATTACACCTCATTTGAAGCACCTTTGTAGGTCATTTATATCACCATGTCAGCATGGGTTCATGAAACGCGGATCAAAAACTACTAACCTTCTGGAGCTAACCTCCTTCGTAGTACAGAGCTTCAAAAATATTCTTCAAACAGATGTGATCTATACGGATAACAGAACAATCAGACAAGTGGCTGCTGCTGACCTACGTCAACACAAGCGGCACAGCGACGACGTCATTAACCTCGCCTCTTGAGGCTGAGGTGCGCTATAGCGCAAATTTAATTTGACGTTACACCGCACCGCTGGAGCTCTTTAGACAGCGACTAGGCGCCAGATCAGCGCGCAAGCTATATGGACAGCGGAGATGGCAGACTAAAATGGAATTAAACAGTATAAAGTTTTAACACAGTAGTGGTGGATTAGGTTGATAATAATAATAATAAATTGGCAGCAAGAATAATTAAAAAAAAAAAAAAAATTGTCCAATAATTATTAAGAGCAGCGCATCATGCACGCGCGCACAAGTTTTTTCCGTCTGCCTTTGTCTCATTCGTATTGTTTTATCGTTCAACGCAATACGATCCGTGGAATTTTGCAGCCTTGTTGCCTCCGCTCTTAAGCGTTGTGTTTGTTTATAATAGAAGCATATGAATTCACCCTTCCGTCGCTATAGAACCCCCCGCCGTTGGTCTAGTGTTTCGGACTCTGATTGCGACAATCACATTCGCGTTCCAGCGCCAAGACATTTAATTTCGGCGCCCCGCAGTGGGTAAGAACCTACATTTTAGTAGGCAGCACAAGCAGCAAGGCCAATACGGCCAGCGAAACGCCGAGCAGCAAACTCGCGCCAGTGCTCCAGAACCAATGGAGGTGGATCCTTCGCTGTCAAAGTTTAGACAACCCATCCAGGCCTCCGTTGGCATCAGCAAGCGGTCGGCCATGTCCGATAGGTATAGCGGTAAGAGCAAGCAACAAAGGGTCAATCATGTAACCCAAGATGCTAGACAGGGGCAGAACTCGTACGCCAAAGGCGGCAACGGCGCTGCGGCATAGATCGAAGACGACACTGAAAGCGATTCTGACGCCCTCAATTTTTTAGGGGAAAATCCCTGCTACCCATCATCAGACGAAGAGTAGCGGGGCTATATATGAGCTTCCTTATCGACACCGGGACGTCCAAAAATTACATCAGACCACACAAGGGGTTGCGCGGCGTGTGTCTGGTTAACTCCCAATTCAGCTTGCGATCGATCCATGGCTCAACCACCGTCACACAAAAATGCTTTGTTTCGTTGTTCAACGTAAAAGCAACATTCTTCATTCTACCAGACTTGTCCACCTTTGATGGGATAATCAGCCTCGATTTGTTAGCTCAGGCCGGGGCGTCACTCTGTTTGGCGTCCAGTCACCTCAAATGGGGTACGGAGGTCGAGAAGATCTCCTTCCACAAAAGCGCTGATGTCAACTTCACCAATGTGGATTGCCCAGACGCGCCCGCTTCAGTGCGGGAGGCTTTTCGAAAATTACTAAAGACAAAGTCTGCAAATTACTTTGCAGACCCAAACAAGGCCCTGCCATACAATACTTCGGTGGTTGCCACCATCAGAACAGAGAGCGAAGAGCCCATCTATGCCAAGCTCTACCCATATCCCATGGGCGACTTTGTCATTATAGAGATCCAAGATCGACATAATTCAAAAATCGGCATCCCCCTACAACAACCCCATATGGGTAGTAGATAAAAAGGAAACCGATAATGCGGGCAACCGCAACAAGCGCTTGGTGATAGTCTTTCGTAAACTCAATGTGCGAACCATTCCCGTCAAATACCCGATGCCAAATATATCAATGATACTAAGCAATTAGGGCAAAACCCATTATTTTTCGACCCTAGATCTCAAATCCGGATATCATCGGGTTATGCTAGCGCGAAAAAACAAAGTGAGCCTCGCTTGCTACTATAGATGTTTCATCAAAGACTTCGCTGCTGTAGCAAGGCCCAACTCGAACATATCAAGGGGCGAAAATTGAACAGTCAGTAGGCATAGATCGAGGAATATTCAGGTGCACTTCTCCGAGTTCCAGCGAGAGGCGTTCCAAAAGCTTGGCAATATATTGGCATCAGAAGACGTCATGCTCAGCTACCCTTACTACAAGAAGCCATTTGATCTAACGACAGATGCTTCAGCCTACGGTATAGGTGCGGTGTTGTCCCAAGAGGGCCGCTCTGTAACAATGATTTCAAGGACTCTTAAGGACAGTGAGACCAACTACGCGACTAACGAGCGGGAGCTATTGGTTATCATTTGGGCCCTGAATAAACTGACCATCAGCCTTTAACATTTTCTGTGGCGGAATCAAACCCGAACGCCAAAATTAAGAGGGGAAAAGCCCGCATAGAGCAATTCAATGCTCGGCTATTTTACAAGCCCGGTAAAGAGAACCTGGTGGCGGACGCCTTGTCTAGACAACAGCTTTATGTGCTGGAACAAGAAGATCCCGAATCATGCGCAGCAACGATTCAGATTGAGATGTCTCTCACCCACACAATTGAGTCGAGCCGTTGAACTGCTTCCAGAACCAGATAATACTGGAGGAGGCACGTTTCTCGTCCAAAAATACTTTTATTCTATTCGGGAATAAAAGGCGCCACACGGTTAACATCGTCTTCAGGGAGTCTTTATTAGACGAACTGGTAGACATATGGTAATTGTCCCAAGGGGGCCTAAACGCTTTCCATTGCGATTTGACACGATCGCAATTATACAGGACGAGATTGTCCGTAGGTTCCCATCCACAAAGTTCTGGCATTGCAGGAACCGCGTCGTGGGCGTACTCAGATTTGAAGAAAGAAGGAAAATCTTAACTGCTGAACACAATAAGGCGCACAGGGCAGCGCAAGAAAATGTGAAGCAGGTATTGTCAGAATACTATTTCCCCAAAATGGCCTAGCTGGCTAACGAAATCGTGCAGAACTGCAGGACTTGTGCGACGGCCAAGTATGACAGGCACCCAAAGGAACAAGAACTCGGTGAAACGCCAATACATAGACATTTTTTCTACTGACTAAAAGTTTTTCCTCACTTGCGTCGACAAGTTTTCTAAATTTTCCATCGTACAACCTATCGCCTCGAGAACTATTGAAGACCTGAAGTCAGCACTGATTCAGCTTATGAACTTTTTCCCAAGGGCAAGGCATTTATTGCGACAACGAACCGTCGTTGAAGTTGCACACGATCGTGTCTATACTCTGTAACAACTTTGGTGTAAGCATTACAAACGCAACACCACTGCACAGTACCTCTAACGGGCAGGTGGAGCGTTTTCACATCAGGTTGCTGCAGCTAGCCAGGTGCATAAAGATAGACAAGGGCTTAAATTATACGGTCGAAATAGTATTGTTGGCCACTATCCGAAGACCGGCTGACATCGTCCTAACGCACCCTCATCAGCCACAGGTAGAGATTCACAATAGGATCCAAAAGCTCAAACCGCGCTAAGGGCCAAAAAAAACGCCTCGCGGCAGAATAGGGTTTTCGATGTTGGCAAAAAGGTGATAGTAAATTTCAACCAAAGACTCGGCAACAAGCTCACACCGTTGTGCGAGGAAAGAGCTGTAGAAGCGGACTTGGGGACCACGGTCCTCAATTTATTATGACGCGCTCAGTGGCGAGGTCCGTGTACCGCTAAATTTAAATTTTTTTATCCACTTTGTAGTGTATCTTAGCTTAATGCCTTAGTGCATTCTTAAGCAATTTTCTTATTATTGGTGTTGTCTACAGAACAGAAAATTCAACCATTTAAACTTTCACCCACAGGAACAATATTATCCTTCTCGTGTATCGGGCATCGGCGCCCATCACCGAATATTCGCGCGTCAAATATATTCCCATAGTCGACGGCCAGATCTTGGTGTGGAAAAATTCAGCCTATGCAAGGCACTCCGCGAATCTTTCGGAGTACGCACGTGTGGTAGAGGAGACGGCCAGAAGCTTGGACTTCCTGGGCCCATACTAAAGGTTGTAGCTGGCACACCTGATGCCAGTGATTTGAGAAAAGTAGGGTCTTAAAGGCGGTGTTGGTCGACGCGAACAATAGGCAAATAGAAATCAATTGTACAAAGCAGGATCCGCCAGCAATCATTTCAATATTTATTTTTGGTTTTGTTGTGGAGCATAGCTCCGTTTATTTAATTTGTAACTTCTTTTTTTTGCTTCTCCAAGTTGTCTGATTCATATTGCTAAATACATATTTCATTTAGGCTATGAAGTGCGCCTTCGCTGTCTGGTGAAGCCGGCAGAGAAGCGGCTGCACTATGTATTGCTTATGTTAAGAGAGTTGGGAGAGAACGCTATATGCGCACATTATGTACACAGCGACTTTCGGTTAGCGTGGGAATGCTAACCATGCACTTTTGCAGTGTGCTTCATAAGTGGCGATCCGACGAACTTCCACTTGAACATTATTGTTTATGCTAGCACTGCCAATGTATGTATGTAATTATATTGCTGATTTGTGCAAGTATTCTGAGTACAGTGTATTCTAGATATGTACTCATACCCCATATTATATTATATATTTATTTTTTGTGTAAATATTTAATTTTTTTTAATTTGACTTTAGTTATAGCATATTAAATTTTTATTTTTCCATTATTATATTGATATTTGTATTAAATCATGGCGTCATTTATGAATAAAAACTATTTGTTTTTTATTTTTATTGTTTGATATTGTTATGTTGTCTCTTTCTTCTATCTTTTCTACCTTATACCGTATATTTAAAATCTAATTTATGACCAACTTCATTTCTTAATAAAACTTTATCGTCTACTGTTATTTCTATATTTATACCCGTTACTCGTAGAGTAAAAGGGTATACTAGATTCGTTTAAAAGTATGTAACAGGCAGAAGGAAGGGTTTCCGACCATATAAAGTATATATATTCTTGATCAGGACCAATAGCCGAGTCGATATGACCATGTCCGTCTGTCCGTCCGTATGAACGCTGTGATCTCAGGAACTACAAAAGCTAGAAAGTTGAGATTAAGCATACAGACTCCAGAGACATAGACGCAGCGCAAGTTTGTCGATTCATGTTGCCACGCCCACTCTAACGCCCACAAACCGCCACGCCCACACTTTTAAAAAATGTTTTGATATTTTTTCATTTTTGTATTGGTCTTGTAAATTTCTATCGATTTGTCAAAAAACTTTTTGCCACGCCCACTCTAACGCCCACAAACCGCCCAAAGCTGCTACGCCCACACTTTTGAAAAATGTTTTGAAATTTTTTCATTTTTGTATTGGTCTTGTAAATTTCTATCGATTTGCCAAAAAACTTTTTGCCACGCCCACTATAACGCGTACAAACCGCCAAAAACTGTGTTTAAGACTCTCCTTCTCCCTTCCACTAGCTGAGTAACGGGTATCAGATAGTCGGGGAACTCGACTATAGCGTTCTCTCTTGTTTTTTTTGTAAATCATAATTTTCCTTATTTTTTCTTTAATGCTCTTCAAGCATAGTTCTAGCTCTTTTATATGCTACATCTAATCTATATTTACTTTCCATAGCATATCTATCTATATTGTATATTGGTTCTATGCTAGTTATATTATATTAGTGAAATTTCTGGGTAAATTATTTGTTCTACCAAAAACAAGTTCATATGGACAATAATTATGTACCATAGAAGGGGTTGTATTAAAACAATAGACGAAATAATGAAGCCATACGTCCCAATCAGTTTTATCAACCGATATGTAAGATCGTATGTATTCATTTAGAGTTCTATGACTTCTTTCGACTACACCTACTGTTTGATGGTGGTGGGCTGTAGACGTAATATTTTTAATTTTTAGATATTTGCAAAGATCTGTGATGATTGAATTTTTATACTCTGTACCCATGTCCGTAATGAACGTCTTCACCGTAAGTAAGAATAAAAGATTCGAAAATTGCTTTAGCTACTGTTGTTGCGCTTTTATTTGGTATGGGAATTGCAACTAAATATTTAGTTAAGTCACAAATGAGAGTGACTGCGTATTCGTTGCCATTTTCCGACTTTGGTAGAGGACCTATAGTGTCTACTATCACTCTGTCGAAAGCATGTTCAGGGGTTTCAGTTAAAGTCATTGTTATTTTCGCTTTCTGGCATTTTTGACATTTTTTAATGTAGTCTGTTATTTGTTTAGACATTCCTTTCAAAAATAATGTCTTTTGACCTTGGCCAAGGTTTTTACAATGCCTGTATGACCTCCTTGTAATGGATCATCATGTAGTGTAGACAAAATTGCTTCTTTTTCTTTTTCATTGCTTATTAAGGTGACCGGGTTGAGTAGCGCCACTCTTAATTTTGTTAATATTTTTTTGCCGTTTTGTTTAAAATAAACTATTGAAACGTGTTCAATATACGAGTATATACCGGCCTGCATTTCAAGCCTTTGGAAAAATTGATCTCAATCAAGAACTCCATTTGTATATAAATCTCCGACATCATATCTTGCAGTAATCTTATTTCCATGTGTAAAGAAACATATCATATTTTTTACGTGCAAGGTCACAGCTTTACGTACCTCGTCATTATTGATGACTCGGTATACGTTGGGCATTGAAGTTTTTTCTGTTGATTGCGTATGTAATTCAGATTTGTTTGTTTCTCCTGCGCAGGATTTTTGTCTACTTTGTAATCTCGTAGTGACTTTCATAATATTTCCGGTTATATTTTTTAGTTCTTTGATGGTTATTCTTTATATCGCATCAGCAACATAGTTATCTTTACCTCTCAGATACTCTACTGTTAAATTATATTCCTCTAATTCAAGTCGCATACGAGTCAATTTCGAGCCAGGATTGGTCATTGAAAATAAAAAGATGAAGAGTCTATGATCAGTTTTGACTGTAAGATGTTCACCATAAATATAGGGTCTGAAGTGGGCGATTGCCCAATGTATTGCTGCTAATTCCTGCTCAGTAGTACTTTTATTACTCTCGCCCTTAGTAAATGATCTAGATGCGTATGCAACTGGAAGTTCGTGGCCATTGTGCGGCCAACTGCGCCACATGCCATTTTGCTAGCATCTGCTGTGTTACAAAATTCTTTACTAAAATCGGGGTATTGTGAGAGAGTAGGTTCCATCAGTTTTGATTTTAAGTGTACAAATGATTTTTGACAGTTTTCTGTCCATTCAAAAGGAACATTCTTTTTACATAATCTAGTTATGTGCCATGAATAGTCGGCGAAGATTTTAATGAATCTTCTGTAATAGTTACAAAATGCAACGAAACGCCTTGCGCTATCTGCATCATGAGGTACTGGGTAATTTTTGATGACATCGTACTTCTTGTCATCTGGCAGTATTCTTCTATCTGTGCATTTATGTCCCAAAAAGGTAACTTCGCGCATAAAGAATGAACATTTCTCTGGATGTAGTTTTAGATTGTATTTCCTGCATTTGTTAAAAACATCTGATAAGTTTTTAATCATATGCTTTTTGGAACAACCTATCACTATCAAATCATCCATATAGATAAATGCTTGCGTTGGCTCAAGGCCAGAAAATGCAATTGTCATCATTCTTTGAAAAGAATTTGGCGCTATTTTCAATCCAAATGGTAATCGCGTAAAACGATATGAACCGTTTGTTGTTGAGAATGAAGTTATATCTCTTGAACTCTTCTCAAGTTAAATTTGGTGAAAACCTGACATCAAGTCAAGGCATGAAAAATATTTGGCTCGACCTAGTTGATCCAAAATGTCATCAATTCTAGGGAGTGGAAATTTATCAGACAACAGTTTTTTATTGATTTGACGATAGTCAATTACTAACCGCCATTTCTTTTCATCTGAGTCCGGAAGAGATTTTTTCGGTACTAATAGTGATGGACTATTGTATTCCGATACTGATGGTTCGACTATTTTATCATCGATCAATTTTTGTACTTGTTCTTGAATTTCATCTTTTTGACTATGAGGATTTCTATAATTTTTAGTATATACTGGCTCATCATCTTTCAATCTCAATCTTTGTTTGTATAAATTATTAGCCGAAATTGGTTCTGTTGTCAGACCAAATAGATCTGTGTATCTACTGCAAATCTTTTCCAGCTGGGTTTTGAATTGTGGTGGAAAATTTTTCTCTTGTCTTATTATTTGGTTAAATTACATCATAATTTGAAGATGGCTCGTATTTTAAGTTGTTTGCATCTACTAGTTTATCAGTATGATGCGTATTTAATATTCGGACATAAACATCGTTTGATGTTGAAATGGTATTCGCTACATAAATACCTGTTTCTAATTCTTGGTTTGGGATCAATATATTTGTATCTTCAATTGTTATATTGATTTTTCGGACAACTTGTGACCTCGCTAGTAATAATATTCTATTATTACCGGTGTTGTATGTTATTGGAACATATATCGGAAATTTTTAATTATTGGGTCTAATTATAAACAAATCTTCTTTTGGTTTGAAGTCTTATTGGCAGTTGAATTTTTTTATTAAATCAATGCCAATTATTCCATTACATGGTATGGGAAATTGTGGATTAACAATATGAAAATTGTGAGGAATTATGTATTTATCTGTTTGAAGCTCTATTGAGGTTAAGCCCTTAGATTGAATAATCTCTTGGCTTATGCCTTGAATATTTATTATACTGTCTTGTATATCTTGTATCTTGTATATTATTGAAGTAGTCGGCTTCTTCTTTTAGTATGGAAATATCTGCACCTGTGTCAACTAAGAAAATTAATCATTTTCCTGTTGCCACCTGGTAAAATGCAATGAATATATTTATACTTAGGTTGATTGAATGTACATGAGCTTTATTTATTGCTGCGTATCTGAGGGTTGTTGCGAGTTTCCCGAATTATTTTGGGTTACTCTCTGTTGTAATTTTGGGCTGAGTAATAGTTTTATTTAAGGTATAAGTAAATGATTGGAGTTTTACACTTTGTTGGCGATAGGGATGGCAAACGAATTAAACTAGAGATGACATTTTTGCGATTACAATGTACGCGATATATTAAGGTATATGATATGTGACGTGCCGATTAATTTGCTGCCAATTGTATTTCCAATACTTCCCCTCAATTGGTTAGGTGTTGATCGGCTTGACGTATACCCAAGGATGTCTTACAGGTGTTGTGTTTTGAGGCCCCAAGTCCTTTCGTCAATATGTCTGCTGGCATCTCGGTCGTTGGGATGTAGTTCACGGATATAGTTTCCTCTTCAACCAGCTCTCTAACGAAATGATGGCGGATGTCAACATGCTTGGTGCGTTTGTGGAATACGGGGTTGCGAGCAAGTTGACCAGCTCCTTGATTGTCGTTGTAGATGATAGTCGTCTTCAGTTGCCCCAAAACTTCTTTGAGAAAGCTTTGAGCTTCTAAAATGAACCGCTTCTTTTGAGGAGTCTGACAGAGCCATGTAGTCTGCCTCTGTGCTTGACAATGCAACCGTCCGTTGCTTTCGACTCTCCCAGGATATTGCTGCACTTGCAAACTTAAAAGCAAAACCTGTAAAGGATCTGCGATCGTCAATGTTGGCGGCCCAGTCAGCATCTGCGTAGCCTACTAGGTCTTGACCACTTCGTTTATAACGCAAGCAGTGGGTTTGAGTGCCTTTTAAATAGCGTAATACCCTTTTTGCAGCAATCCAGTGTTGTTTTCCAAAATTTGTATTATATTGGCTTAGTGCGCTCACAGCATATGCAATATCAGGGCGCGTTGATACTGCCAACCACATTAAGGCTCCTATCAAACTCTTATATGGTACACTGGAGATTTCTTTCTTTTCGCTTTCGGTGGTTGGGCACATTTCTGTTGACAATTTTTCGCTCGTGTTAATTGGAGTATTTATAGGCTTACATCTTTCCATGTTAAAACGTTTCAGGATGTCTGCCCAAATCCTTCATCTGGAATTTGTTGGACAATACGTGCTTCAGTTTCAACAGTATTTGGGTGTCATTGGTCGCTATTATGAGATCGTCTACGTAAAGCGATACTATTAGGACTCCATTACGCTCACGTTTCAAGTACACGCAGTTGTCGGCCGCAAATGGCTTAAGGTTCAGTTCCTTGAGCTGGTTGTCCAGCTTTTTGTACCATTGGCGTCCAGCTAGAGCTATTAAAAATCTTATTGAGCTCATTGGGGACACTGGAGCGAAGGTCTCGTCGTAATCAATGCCTTCGCGTTGCGTAAATCCTTTTGCGACCAGACGAGCTTTTCGGCAATTTATCTTTCCGTTGGGTAAATATTTTGTTCGTAGTACCCACTTTGTTTCGATAACCCTATGGTTTTTCTGACGATCGACGACCTCCCAAGTATTATTATTTTTCAATGACTTGTACTCGTTTATCAAGGCCTCCTTCCATTCGACAGCGTTCGCACCCTTAAGAACCTCGCTTACAGTTGGCTCCATTGCGAGTGAGGTGGCTTCATAAAATATATCTTCTTCTTCCGACTCGAGCTCTTGGTCGGATGTGTTGATTTGGTCTGCCATTATTTGATTGTAAATTAGTTTGGGCCTTCCTGGTTTACCTGTGTATAACTTCTTTGGCCTTCCGCGACCACGTTTCATCTGTACTTCGGGTTCTGCCTGTGTATCATCTGCCTCACAGTCCTCTGGCTCGGAAACATTTGGTCGATTGCCTTGGTTCTCATCTGGGTCGTCATTTTCTGTTTGATCGCCTGATACTGGTTCATCGTGCCCAAATAGATTTGTGAAAACGACGTCTCGAATTTTAATTAATGTTTGGGTTTCCACATCATACAGCCTATAAGCTTTGGCATCGCTGCAGTATCCAACGAAAACCGATTTCCTGGATTTCGAGCTGAACTTACTCTTCGATCGTTTGTCCAGCAAGTATGCAATTTGACCAAACTTCTACATATGCCTTACGATGGGATGCGATTGTTCCATTGTTTGAAGGGCGTTTCTCCGCATAGGCTTCTTGAAGGACATCTGTTTCTTATGTAGTTTGCGGTGTTTACTGATTCCGCCCAGTAGCTCGCAGGAAGTGCAGCCTGTAACATAAGGCAGCGAGCCATTTCTACAAGTGTCCGGTTTTTACGTTTGGCTGTACCGTTTTGTTGAGGAGTATATTCTACGGAATACTCGTGCTTTATTCCTTGAGCTGCGAGGTAATTTTTGAACTCGTTATTAGTATATTCTGTTCCGTTATCTGACCTGATTGTTTTTAGCTTCTTTCCAGTTCGCTGTTCGACGTGCTTGAATTCTTTAAATTTCTGGAATACTTCGGATTTACTTTTAATGGTATAGAGCTCGAACCATTTCGAGTAGTCATCTAAGAACGTCAAGAAGTAACGGCTGCCTCCGTGGCTGTTGACACGCATGGACCCACAAACGTCGCTGTGGATTAATTCGAGCACATCCCCTGCCCTTGAATTTGATGCCGGAAACGGCTTTTGGGACTGCTTCCCCTTGATACATATTTCGCAAATGGGAAGACTTTCTTCTAGGTTTACTTCAGCTCCTTGAACTTTGCCTTTTCCGATAAGTTCTTTCAGATCAGGCTCTTTAAATGGCCGAAACGCTCATGCCATTCTTTGATGCTGTTTTGCTTACTTACAGCGAGCTGGCTACTTTCGTGTGTGCCCTCGATCTGGTACAAGTCCAAGTAAAAGCAGTAAGAGCAGTAAAAACTATTTCTCCTCCCTTAGCTCTAGCTACCTCAGCTTTCTCCTTCTTGAAGATTACGTTGAAGCCGTGATCACATATTTTTGAGACCGATAAGAGATTGGTCCTCAAATCCGGCACGTAGAGCGCGTTTTTCAGGTTGGCGGTGAACTTGTTGTTTGGGGAGAACTGCACGGATCCATATCCTTTTATTTCTGTGGCCTCATCATTTGCCAGTCTGAGCTTTGCACCTTCTGCAGGCTCCATGATCCCGAACATATTCTGCTGTGAACACATGTGTGACGTTGCTCCAGAATCTAGACACCAGTTACTGCAATTACTGTTTGTATAATAAGCTATGTTGATGTACATGCTATCACTCTGGTTTTTCATTGGCTTTGACCTGCACTCAGCTGCACGGTGACCGACTTTTCCGCAGCTGTAACATTTAAACTTAAACTTTTGATTAGTGCTTAGGTGTTTTGGTTTGCTGGGATTGTACTTCTTATGCACCATTAATGCGCCAGGCGTTGGCTCGTTTGGATTCCTTTTTCTTGCCTCGTACTCGTCGACTAACTTTATTTTAAGCGCCTCCGTTGAGATCAAGTTTTCCTGAGTTTCAATCGCAATTCGAAACTGTTCGTATTCCTCTGGGATACTATATAATAGCAAGATGGTTAACAGATCGTCAATATTCATGAGATCAACTTCGTTTATTTTGTCTACTAAATCGGAAAACTTGTCTATGTGGCTTCTCATGTCTCCGCCTGCATTAATTTTTAGTAGAATCAGGGATTTCAACAGTGTGGCTTTACGTGCTGGCCCAGTAGACTGGTATGTGCTATGCAGCTTTCTCCATACATCGTTTGCAGTTTCGCAGTTTTTGGTATGCCTTAGTTCCGACGTCGACATTTTTTATCAATAACGCCTGCATTTGTATTTTCCAGGTGTCGAAATTGTCTTTGCCTAAAGGCTCTATTCGTATACTAGCAATACTCATTTTGCTTTTCAACTTTTCGTTTAGTTATGCTACACAAGCATCAATTTTTCGAAGCTACACAAGCAACAAACACGTTTATTTTCTTTGTCACCAATCAGACGCCTTTTCTTGGTCCCCAGAAGTCTCAGGCTCGTACATGCATATGCTATGTATGCATGTGTGTGTCGGCAATTTCACCACAAGTCGAAATTTGCCATTTTAACTCTCTAGTTGATCACTATCCTTGTTCTAACTATTCTCTGGCGCAGTGGAAGCGTGCTGGGCCCCTAACCTGTTGTAATTTTGGGCTGCGTAATAGTTTTATTTAAGGTATAAGTAAATGATTGGAGTCTTACACTTCGTTGGCGATAGGGATGACAAACGAATTAAACTAGAGATGACATTTTTGCGATTACAATGTACGCGATATATTAAGGTATACGATATGTGACGTGCCGATTAATGTGCTGCCAATTGTATATCCAATACTCTCACACTAGCATTATCATTGTTATTGTAATTGTTTCGATTTTGATTGTTTCGGCTTCCTCTATTTAAGTTACCAATTATTACCATTATTTTGGTTGCCGTTATTGCCGTAACTGTAATTACTTTTATTGAAACGGTTAGTGTAATGGCCTCTGCCGCGACCATTACCTCTATAACCTTGGCCTCTGCTGGAGTAACCTCTCTTCGAATACATTATATGATTCACATATCCGGTTACTCTGGTGCTAGTTCTTATGTACGCACCTATTGCAGCATCCATAGTTGTGCATGTACCTGCTTCTAGCACAGTTTTCACACTTTAATGTTCGGTCTTTTTAATCATAACATCTATGGCGTCTCTAGTGCTCAATCTATTGGCATGCTCACTTGGTATGCCTTCATCGATATACGAGGCTTCTAATAGCTTACGTAAATTATCGTTTTCTGTTGTAAACTGTGTAGCTGTGTTGCCTTTTTGTTGTACTGCGAATAGTTTTGCTTTTATATTTTGGGATGTTTCCCCAACAATTAAAGTTTGCCATTATTTTATTATTGCTTCAATTGTAGTTTCGCTCATTACCAGGTTCAGAGTAGTGCCTATGATTTTATAACTTGGACTGCAATGTCCTCAAATGATCCTTTTGCAAGGTCTACTAATTTGATGGCCATAATGAACCGCTGAAGATGGATCTTTTGTCCATCAAACTCTGGTACTGCGCGCGACACTTCCCTTATGTAGGCCCTGATGGCGGCTGAATTGTCCGTCATTTTGTCTAATTCTATGTCCTGATCTTCTATAATCTCTGAATCTTCCGGCAATTGCAATATTGCTGGTATTGTCAGATCGTTCAAGTCTTCTTCTTTGATTTCTAGTTCAGTATCAGAATCGTTCAGCGAATCTGTTGCTTCCTCATTTAGTGTCAAAGGGAATTTAGAATAGTTGGTATCGATATGTTTAAATCGTACCTTTCTTTTATATTTATAAGGTTATTCCTTAGTCCAATCAAAAATTTAAACAGTGTTGTCCACTGCTTTTTGTCTAGTTTCCCTCTTTGATTATGTATATGGGATCTTGCCTGATTAAAGGATTCTACCAGAATGGTTGTATGTTTATTGGGAGTTTGTTTTTGAATTGTCCTATTTTGAGACAAACATTTATATGACCTGTTAAATTTTTCTTTTATTTCATTTAAGATGGCTCTTAAGTTTTGCCAATCCATAATTTATTTGAAACATTTTTAAGTATTAAAGAGAACTTCGATTTCTTTATTAATTATTGTTCATTAATGACATCATTATTTAAGAATTAAATTGTTTCTAGGCCATTGGCCCTGCTATTATATCGTTTCTTTAAGCATTTATTGTGGAGTTTGTACACTTTTATAAGTGCTTGTATTATCATTAGTAAAAGAATTGCTAACAGAATTATTGTTATATAGCTTAAATTGTTTGACTCGATCTCCACTTTGTTTGCAGTGGAATCCACTGTTTTTGAATTAATTAAGCCCATATTGGGTTCTAAAATCTCTAAATTATTTTCATAAATTTCTTCTTTATATATTCTGTTTGTCACTATTGACATTTACGTTAAAAATGTCTTTAATATTCGTATTTTTATATTTGAAATTTATACAGAGGGAAACTCGGTTTTTGAACAAACATAATATTGATAACAATATGTGCCATTTTTCCTTTCTGACCTTTTATTTAACTTCTTTTACTATAGTAAAATATGTCTAAACTAATTCCTTTTGGTAAGATTAAAGTAAAATTCTAGAAGCTTAAAGTTTGTTTTTCTTATGAGCTGGCAGGCGCTACAATCATTAAGCCTTTAATCATAGTTTATGGTTACTTGGCTTTTCTCAGGTACTCTTTAATAACTGAATATATATTAATCTAGTGTTGAATAGAATGTAATTTTAATAAGAGCATTGCTCTTAGAAAATGTTAAATCTAAATGGAAGAACTCGCTCTTAGCTTACGGTGCTTTCCCGCGCTTTTCTTTAAAAAGTAAATAGTAAAAGAAAAGAAAAAAGAAGTCAGTCAGTCGAAGACTAAATTTTGCTATTACAACATCTTTTTAGAGCCGAGTGTGATTTTTAATTGATTTTTAGAAATCGAAACGTTCTTTGCCAACCAATAAGTGTTTAGCTCCATTTTCAACGTAAAGATTAGATTTTTTAATAAAAAGTGGCATAGATTTTCAAATTACAACGCGGTCGTGAGTGCTGTTGCTGCTTCGATTGACGTCGCTGCCGTTTGTCCCGCTGCTGTCTCGTCGCTGCGCTCATTGCTAAGTATCAAATTTGTAGTTGATTTTCCTTTATTCTAATATCGCCCACGCTTTTCTTCCATATTAATATAAGAACTGAGCCTTTTAAAAGGCTTACTCCATATACGTATTCCGCGTATATAAACATAATGGTGCTAAAGTCTTTTTAAAGACTTGCACTTATAATACTATTAATACTATAATATTTTATTATACTATATATTTATACTATATTGAAATAATAATAATTTAAGACTTAAGTCTTTTTAAAGACTTTTTCTTAACTTAATATTATTTCGCTTTTTTTCAAAGTTAATTTTAATCTATTCTACAAATTCTATAAATTAATATAAATACTTTATACTTATACTTTTTAAAATATTAATTTTTATATTTTTATACATACATATTTTACATTTTTACACGTATTTGTGCTGCAACCGTTAGTCTTTATAAAGACTTATACTTCTAATACTATTAATTAAATTATATTGATATTTAAAATAATAATATACGCTTGAGTCTTTTTAAATACTTATTCTTATATTATTATTTTTCTGTTAAGTATTTTTTCTGTGTTCAATAAATAATAATTTCTAAATATTAGATGTATATATTTATAAATATTTTATTAGGTATTATTATTAGTCTAAATAGACCCACTGCTTCTCAACACGCAAGAAGGCAAATGTTGAGAAATAGGATAAATAGGGAAATTGAAGGCTATGCAGAAGGCTATCTCAGCGTAGGCGTAGGGAAGACTCGTTAGTCAGGAATGCAGAACAGGGCGTCAATACAGTGTCGCGAAGGTTGAGACGCTTGAATCGTCCTGTTCGTGCGATTGAGCAAGAATCGAACTCTCAGTTTCGTTCTCAAAGGCGTTTACAACCTGCAATTCGCGCAATTTAGCAAGCAGTCGATACTCGACGTCGTTCTGAACGGCGACAAAATAGCGAGAATCGAGCTGTGGAGCAGGTTCAAAATACTGCAGGCCATAGAGAAAGGCGCTTGGATCCTGCTCTTCGCGCAGTTGAGCAAGCAGCCGATAATCGACGTCGTTCTGAAAGGCGACAAAATAGCGAGAATCGAGCTGTGGAGCAGGTTCAAAATACTGCTGGCCATAGAGAAAGGCGCTTGGATCCTGCTCTTCGCGCAATTGAGCAAGCAGTCGATACTCGAGGTCGTTCTGAAAGGCGACAAAATAGCGAGAATCGTGCTGTGGAGCAGGTTCAAAATACTGCTGGCCATAGGGAAAGGCGCTTGGATCCTGCTCTTCGCGCAATAGAGCAAGCAGCCGATACTCGACGTCGTTCTGAAAGGCGACAAAATAGCGAGAATCGTGCTGTGGAGCAGGTTCAAAATACTGCTGGCCATAGGGAAAGGCGCTTGGATCCTGCTCTTCGCGCAATTGAGCAAGCAGCCGATACTCGACGTCGTTCTGAAAGGCGACAAAATAGCGAGATTAGGGTTGTGGAGCAGGTTCAAAATACTGCTGACCAAAGGGAAAGGCGCTTGGATCATGCTCTTCGCGCAATAGAGCAAGCAGCCGATACTCGACGTCGTTCTGAAAGGCGACAAAATAGCGAGATTAGGGTTGTGGAGCAGGAACAAAACACTGCCATCCGTAGAAGAAGGCGCTTGGATACCGTGTATCGCGCTGGTGAGCAAGAAGCAAATACCCTGCGTAGAGCACTGGCAAGAAATACACAGGAACGCTTATTAGAAAGAGAGCGTGATAGGGCTAACAGAGCTAGGGCTAGGGCCGGTAGGGATCGCAGGGCAGTCGAGCAGGCGAGAAATATGCTTGCTCAACGAAGCGCACGATTAGCTGCTCGACAAGCAACGATCGATGCAATTCGAAATATAAGTCAAAGAGTTAGTCAGTATAGAAGCCTTAGTGCTAATAGGGAAGCAGAAAATCTTCGGAATGCACTTCGAAGTCAGGAGATTAGAGTTGATATAGCTCAGGAAAATAGGACTATTAGAATCAGACCTATTGAAATAGAAGCTCACATAGCTACATTCAATAGGAATGTTAAGCTTGGCCCAGATCAGATTTGCTTTTGTTGCAAAGGATTGTGGTTCCCCAAGCAAATAAGTAAGCTTTCTAGGTCTTATTTGGAAGAACATTGCGAGTTCAGGGAAGAGATATACCAAAATGCAAGACATCTTGCTTTCACTGGTAATCTTTTCAAGTTTTGCAAAACTTGTCACAGCAACATTAAAGCCGGCCGAAAGCCCAAGGGGGCCATTTCAAATGGCTTAGATTTCGCAGAAATTCATAACTTTTGAGGGGCCTAACTCCCTTGGAAGAACGACTGATTTCACCTCGCCTTCCATTTATGATTATAAAGTCAATAGGTCATGAGCGTCAAAGTGCTATTAAAGAAGCAGTTGTCAATGTCCCTATTCCAGTAAGCAACATCGTGACATCTCTTCCACGAGCTTTCAATGAGGCTGAGGTAATTCAGCTCCACCTCAAACGAAGAATGGAATACGGACATGATTTCATGGCAGAAACCATACGACCTGCCAAAATTGCTGACGCTATTAGGTATTTAGTTAATACGGAGCTTTATAGAAAGCATAATGTGTCAGTTAACGAGCAGTGGATCTCTGACTTCACATCCGAAACTGTTCCATTCATAGCATCCCAAGCTGATGTAGCCTTTGTATAGGGACAACTAGCCATCCAGCAGGAGGATGAAAACTCGGAGGCGCGTAATTCTGATCAGAATACAGAAGCGGAATCCTTGAGGACAATAAACTTTGCTTGAGCATATATGCTGGCATTAAAAGACCATCTTAAGAAAGTTACACAACCATAGTTAGATCAGAACTTAGGAATGTAGGTAGACGAGGTTGTCGAACTGATAAGTTATTCTTCAATTATAAGAAGTTGGAATTAATAAAAATTCGAAATAATGTTTCAACTTGCTTACGTAAGCGGAGCGCCTCCAGTGCCATCACAGCTGCTAACGTACTCAATGAAGATTTTATGGGCAACCTTATTTGTCATGATGAGGGATATAGGATCCTTAGGGATATTCGCACTTCTCCTGCTCACTGGGAAGATGAGAAGAAAAAGGTCATGGCCATGATTCGGCAATTTGGGCTGCCAACTTTTTTCATAACTTTATCGGCCGCTGAAACTAGGTGGCCAGAGCTGTTAGTACTGCTCAAGCGCAATGTAGATAGGGTTAATATAAATGAAGAAGAAGCTTTTAACTTGCAGTTTAGGGAGAAGGCGCGCCTTATAAGAACAGACAGTGACGTGCGCTAGTTATTTGATTACAGATATGGAGAAGTTTTAAAACTTATGAAAAAGACTGGGGGTGTCTTTAAAAGTAATTTCCTTACTACCTATTACTGGCAAGTTGAGTTTCAACAGAGAGGTTTGCCTCATATTTACGGCATGTTTTGGCTGAAAGATGTCCCAAAAGTGGATTTAAACAATGAAGAGTCTATGCGTACTGTAATAGCCTTCATTGGTCAGTTTGTAACTGTGGATGCTACAAACCCAGATTTGGCTCCGTATATTGAATACCAAAAACATAAGCACGGGCATTCGTGTCTTAAAAAAGTGCGGGGACAATATATTTGTCGTTTCGGTATTCCTTACCCTCCAATGCCCCGGACGGAAATATTAAATCCACTTCCCGAAGCAACTCAAAATTCTCTTCATCACGAAAACTTTAAAAAAATTCGAGATTTTCTACTTCGCAATCATACAGATGCCATGATTAGCCATTTAAGCATATTTGAAAATTTTCTTTCTCACAACCATGTGAGCCTCAGTTACTAGGACTACAATTATGCTATTAGGTCTAGTTTGAAAAAACCACAGATTTTTCTGAACAGAACATTTGCAGAAATTCAAGTAAATGCTTATAATAAACACATTCTTTCTAAATATGGATATCCAGTTAATTTTGGACCCTTTTGCTTGCTGTAGCTACATTATTAATTATATTAACAAATCCCAACGGGGTATTTCGAAGTTAATGCGAGAAGCAGCTAATGACTTTAGAAGAGGCAATTCAAGCATTCGGCATTAGCTACAGTATCTCGGTCACAATCTTATTTCAGGCACTGAGATATCTGCTCAGGTAGACGTGTATTGTTGTCTAAGGATGGCGTTGTCCGAAGCAAGTAATAAGTGCGTTCATATCAACACCTTCCCTCCAGAACAACGAGTTCGTATGCTTAGACCAACACGCGACCTTCAAAATATGCCTCAGAATTCAACTGACATATTTCTGAAAGGATTGCTGGATAGATACGAACAAAGACCAGATTTCCATGAAGGCCTGTGTTTAGCCGATTTTTCAGCAAATTATGAGTTTACGAAGTACTCGTCAGAGGGCAAACAGTGACGATGACACTGAAGAAGGCAATGACGTTTTAGGAGATATATAATTTCCGCTCCGAGATGGAAGCGGCTTTATTAGGGAAAGGAATAGGGCTAGTATTATTAGGTATAGGCCATTTAATATTAATACAGATAGGATAAACTATTTTAGAACACTAGTAATGCCCTTTTCTCCGTGGAGAAACGAACAGGTAGATTTTATGCAAAGAAATGGCGAGGAATTTTACAATGAGAATGAGGAGGCTATTAAAGAGATTAATATCCATTTTATTTAAGTCCCTATCCAAGGAGTATAATGGTAGAGTAGGATGCGACCCAACTTCGGTAAAAATTTTACTGTGTGTTCCCAAAGGCAAAGCTGCTTTCGGAATCGGAGGATCCACTCTTCATTCCATGTTCTCTCTTCCTGTAAATCAGGCTGGGTCCGCATTTAGAAGTTTAAGCCCTGATTTGTTAAATACCCTTTGTTCAAGATTCATTGATCTTAAAATTCTTATAATAGACGAAATTTCTATGGTCGGTGCAACGATGTTTTCTCATTTGGACTCTCGCCTAAAGCAAATTTTTTCTAATGTTGAAACTCCTTTCGGAGGTATTTCGGTTATCGTGTTCCGCGATCTTAGACAATTGCGGCCCGTATGTGATCGCTGGATCTTTCAGGCCCCGTCACATGATCCATACAGTGCTATATTTGGATCGTATCTGTGGAGTCCTTTTAGGTTTTTTGAGCTCACAGAGATAATGCGATAGTGAGACCGTTTGCAATTGCACTTAATAACATGGCATCCGGCCAAATGACGTATGATGATGTTAGCTTGCTTAGATTTAGAATTTCCGTTTTTTTTTTTTTTTTTTTTTTTTTAAATTAATTAACATCTTTATTTAATATTATTCCAAATGACTCAATTCACCTTTTTACAAGTAATCAGGACACAGATCGGTACAACAGGGAGAAGCTTAACTCGATTCCCACTGCTCAATTTCTCTCGGAAGCTATAGACTCAGTTAAGTCCGCTCAAATAAGCTTAGAGCAGAGGACCAGATGTCTGGAACAAGCTAGGTCACTAAAAACATCTGAGACACAAGGATTGTGTACCCCGCTCACTTTATAAATCACTGCCAAATATATGATGACGGTCAAAGTAGATACATCAGATGGTCTCGTAAACGGAGCCACTGTTGTCCTTTGAAAGATAGGCTTCAGTACGTCCAACACTCTTCTTCTTTGGACACAATTTTTAGATGAAAGCATGGGAGTAAATGCGCGTTCCAAGCGCAGACATTATGAGGAGGCTTCTTGGACGCCGATTTCGAGAATTATAAAAAGTTTTCAAATTAATTCTAATCAGGCAACTACAATTGACCGAAAGCAGTTTCCAGTGGTTCCTGCAGAAGCAATAACTATTCATAAAAGTCAAGGAGCTACGTACAATAAAGTGGTAGTTCACACTAACTGCAGCATGCAGAGAGCTGCGCTGTATGTAGCCTGTAGTAGAGCCACAAGTGCGGCAGGTCTTTTCATTATTGGACCTTTTGTCCCCCCAAGATCGGCTCAGGATTCAGCTTCAGAAGTAGAGCTCCGAGAATTGCCTTCCACTAAGCTACTGAATACCCATTTCGATTATTTAATCAATAGTCCGAACCTTCATATTTTTTTCCATAATACGGAAAGTTTACACTACCACATTACCGATGTTTGTTCCGATCGTCTAATGCTTAGGTCTTCTCTTCTGTGCTTCGTTGAAGCATCAACATACTCAAATGAAGTATACGAAATTCCTGGCTTTACCACAGCAGTGAGATCAGATTGCCAGTCAGTAGCTAGCGGAGCCCGACCAAAAAGAGGCATTCTCGTTTTTATTCGAAACGAACTTTTTGAGAATGTTAGTCTTTGCTCAAGTGGTCGATTTTATTCAAGTCTTTTAAATTTAGCCTCTCCAGTGTTTGAGTTTGCTATCTTTAAGTACCGATCTTTAGGAATTCTTGTTTTATATAAAAATCCGACCTATCCCTTAAAGAAGTTTGAAACTGAATTTAAGGAGTTATTTCAGCAGCACACATTTTTGAATAGTAATTGTTTAGTGTTAGGAGATTTTAACTTGTGCCTCCACTCCATTTCTGGCTGCTGCAAGCAAATTTTCGATTTTTTAGTAGATGTAAAGGGTTTTAGTTCGTTGCTAGATTTGGATTCGTCTACAACCAATAGCAATACGCATATTGATTGGGCGTTTTCAAATATTTTCGATAATCGGGCCACTGCGCGCACATTTGAGACCACATATAGTTACCACAGTGGTATATTAGTTGGCCTTAGGGAGGCCGATTAGGTTTTGTAGTTATTTATTTAAACTAAATAAGTAAATATTATTGAATTTTTTTTAGTTATTTAGTTGTTAGATGTATTCATTATTAAATAAAAAAAAAAAAAAAACAAAAAAAAAATAATATTTTTAATAAGTATGATAATTAAATTTTTTTTTAATTATTAAATGATATTAAAAAAAAGCCCAAAAGCAAAAAAAAAAAAACCAAAAAAAAATAATTTATATTTTAAAATAAGTCTGATAATGTAATTAAATATAACAAAAAAAAACAAAAAAAAACCTTAATAAAATAATTAATATATTTAAATAAGTTTGCTAATTTAATTTAATTTACTTTTATAATTATTTTATTTAATACTAACAATATCTATGCATCCGTATGCTACGGACAAACAAAATTTTTGGGGAACATGGAGTTAATTTTTTAAAAACTGTAGTCGACTCGTAGGTCCCCAAAATTGATTTTGGTTTAAACGACCCCGTTGGGTTTGGGTAGATTATTTGATGTGATTGCTGTCCGCGGCACGATAATTAGCACTGCATTTGCTGTGGGTGCCATGTTTAACTGACTTTGGGCTGAATGATAAACTGATGTGTGCTGTGGGCAATTGTGAAAAGTGTTTTTCCCACTTAGTTTGCATCGTACAAGCGTATTTAACTTTTGCTTGCTTTAGGTCCTCTCATGAACTTCGACTGCGCTTCTCGGACGCTTTGCTCGGTTGAATCTTTTCATCGCCTTCGACTCGGGTTTTTCTGACTCAGACTCACGCAATTTTTCTCATCCACCTTTATATGCAATATCGGCCGTGACGTCCTGTCACGGTCCCCATGTACAAAGCAGGATCCGCCAGCAATCATTTCAATATTTATTTTTGGTTTTGTTGTGGAGCATAGCTCAGTTTATATAATTTGTAACTTCTTTTTTTTTTGCTTCTCCAAATTGTCTGATTCATATTGCTAAATACATATTTCATTTAGGCTATAAAGTGCGCCTTCGCTGTCTGGTAAAGCCGGCAGAGAAGCGGCTGCACTATGTATTGATTATGTTAAGAGAGTTGGGAGAGAATGCTATATGCGCACATAATGTACACAGCGACTTTCGGTTAGCGTGGGAATGCTAACCATGCACTTTTGCAGTGTGCTCCATAAGTCGGCGATCCGACGAACTTCCACTTGAACATTATTGTTTATGCTAGCACTGCCAATGTATGTATGTATTTATATTGCTGATTTGTGTAAGTATTCTGAGTACAGTGTATTCTCGATATGTACGCATACCACACAATACCAAGATCCAGAGTCAAATCAATAAACTAAATGCCACCGTCAACTTAATCCTCAAGACAGCAAAAGAGCCGCAAATTGACACCGGTTATTTGTATGAAACACCAACACCCCCATAGGGGATCTCATGTCCGTATCGTCCGTAAAGGTTCTGCAATCCAATCCAATCCAATCCGGCTCGGAAATCTGGGTGCATGGTACGCACCTTGTTACCTTCGCACGACATGCCGCCATTAACAGAACCCCAACCAGAATGGGGTCCAGAACAGAGTACCGGGGGTAGCAAAATTCCCTCTGCTGAACGTCACCTCCTATCTTAGAGACAATCCGGAGGTTCAGAGAAGAGGTCAACGCCGAACGTCTCCAACGAGTGGCACTAATCGTGGCAGCGTTATGTTGCCTCCTGCTGTGTTGCCATTGTGGCCTGGCGTGCCCAGAAAGCCAGGAGATCCGCCAGACGATTGGACGTGACGCTCTCATCGACGTTCAATACGATAAGCAATAACTTGAAGTAAATGCCCTTCGCTCAACTAAATGCTGGTATTGTGATGGCGCGGGTCATCGTTACCACGCTTGTTTTAAACCCCGTCGAGTATTTTGTTATGGATGTGGAAAACTGGACCCGTACAAGCCTCGCTGTCTGGACTGTAAATTGCTTTATTTATTGAACCTTCTTATTTTTTAGATTAACAATAAGTGTATCAAATCGTATACTATAACCTTGTGCCTCCACTCCATTTCTGGCTGCTGCAAGCAAATTTTCGATTTTTTAGTAGATGTAAAGGGTTTTAGTTCGTTGCTAGATTTGGATTCGTCTACAACCAATAGCAATACGCATATTGATTGGGCGTTTTCAAATATTTTCGATAATCGGGCCACTGCGCGCACATTTGAGACCACATATAGTTACCACAGTGGTATATTAGTTGGCCTTAGGGAGGCCGATTAGGTTTTGTAGTTATTTATTTAAACTAAATAAGTAAATATTATTGAATTTTTTTTAGTTATTTAGTTGTTAGATGTATTCATTATTAAATAAAAAAAAAAAAAAAAAAATAATAATATTTTTAATATTTTTTTTTAATTATTAAATGATATTAAAAAAAAGCCCAAAAGCAAAAAAAAAAAACAAAAAAAAATAATTTATATTTTAAAATAAGTCTGATAATGTAATTAAATATAACAAAAAAAACAAAAAAAAACCTTAATAAAATAATTAATATATTTAAATAAGTTTGCTAATTTAATTTAATTTACTTTTATAATTATTTTATTTAATACTAACAATATCTATGCATCCGTATGCTACGGACAAACAAACAGAGAATGCTATATGCGCACATAATGTACACAGCGACTTTCGGTTAGCGTGGGAATGCTAACCATGCACTTTTGCAGTGTGCTCCATAAGTCGGCGATCCGACGAACTTCCACTTGAACATTATTGTTTATGCTAGCACTGCCAATGTATGTATGTATTTATATTGATGATTTGTGCAAGTATTCTGAGTACAGTGTATTCTCGATATGTACGCATACCACACAATACCAAGATCCAGAGTCAAATCAATAAACTAAATGCCACCGTCAACTTAATCCTCAAGACAGCAAAAGAGTCGCAAATTGACACCGGTTATTTGTATGAAACACCAACACCCCCATAGGGGATCTCATGTCCGTATCGTCCGTAAAGGTTCTGCAATCCAATCCAATCCAATCCGGCTCGGAAATCTGGGTGCATGGTACGCACCTTGTTACCTTCGCACGACATGCCGCCATTAACAGAACCCCAACCAGAATGGGGTCCAGAACAGAGTACCGGGGGTAGCAAAATTCCCTCTGCTGAACGTCACCTCCTATCTTAGGGACAATCCGGAGGTTCAGAGAAGAGGTCAACGCCGAACGTCTCCAACGAGTGGCACTAATCGTGGCAGCGTTATGTTGCCTCCTGCTGTGTTGCCATTGTGGCCTGGCGTGCCCAGAAAGCCAGGAGATCCGCCAGATGATTGGACGTGACGCTCTCATCGACGTTCAATACGATAAGCAATAACTTGAAGTAAATGCCCTTCGCTCAACTAAATGCTGGTATTGTGATGGCGCGGGTCATCGTTACCACGCTTGTTTTAAACCCCGTCGAGTATTTTGTTATGGATGTGGAAAACTGGACCCGTACAAGCCTCGCTGTCTGGACTGTAAATTGCTTTATTTATTGAACCTTCTTATTTTTTAGATTAACAATAAGTGTATCAAATCGTATACTATAACCTAACTAGCAGTCATGTAGACTGGAACAGAAAAAATGGACTTGAGATATTATGGCTGGTTGGAAGGTCGGTACGTTGCAGGCGGGTTCGGTTGGAAAATCGTATCAAGACCCTTGCGAGGGGATTTGTGTATGTGTAGAGAGTTTTTCATTGTAGGACGCTATTTGCTTGTCTATTTCATCTTTTACTGCGAGAATGCCCAGGTCCGTGTGGACGTCTTGGTTTCAAATATACCATGGTGGCCGCTGGATCATTGGATCTTGGATATTGCGCGCTGTATGATGTCTACGTTGGTTCTGATCGCGTTTCCCCAAAACTTCCAGCTTGGCTTAAGAGGGGAAGTGTAGAACAGGATCTTGTCCAGACCCCCGGGCGATCGCGCATTTATGATCCAGTGAAAGCTGCTGGCTATCAGTATTAGGTATAGCTTCTTGCATTTGATGTGCATACGGCATGTTCGGCGTCTGTCGATGTAGATACCTAGATACGATACTTCTTGTTCGTGTTTTTAATACACCAGTCAGATAGCCACTTCTCGATGTGATTGATTGATTTATTCATTCATTTATTTGGGTAGTAGCCGAGATTTATGATGACCTCAAAAGCACAATGTAGAAGTTTCATTATGAAGTTATTAGGCCACCTCCTGGAGCTAGCTCCCTAATGACTTGTGTAATTTCGTTTGGCGGAAATGAAGCTGGCGTAGATTTCATATCCGAGTGGATTTGAGTAAGAACATAAGCATTTGCAGGGGTTCGGCTGAAAGACGCCCCTGAGATGTAAGGTAAATGTTTCGGCTCTGTCTTTGTCGCTGCGGGCCCATCAACCTAAACAATTTCTTATCGGAATGACTGTTTCAATCGGAGAGCTTAGATTTGGGTGAGCCCTCCACATGCGATTCTTTTTATTAGTTGGCGAGAGCTTTTCAATATATTTAGTTTCTAGTCGATGTCCACTTCTATATTTAGTGTTCAGTAATTTCTGGGCTTTGAAAAAGGGCTATCAACAAAGCCAAGTGGTCAGATGAGAAATCAAGTAGGGCCATGGCACTTATTAGATCACGTGGAATGTTTTCTATCACCTCGAAATCAATGAGATCTGGGGGATTTTTCTGGGATCTGCAGGCCCATATGTGGGGCTATCAGGAGCAGTGCATTATACAGTTGCCTTCCCTTCGGATTCGAGGGGCGTGATCCCCAGTGCATGTGTTTGACATTGTAGTTTCCTGCAGCTATGAAGTGATCCTTAAGTGTGTTGTAGAAGTCCATAAATTGACCTTCAGAGATAGTAAAGCTAGGTGGGCAGTAGACAGCGGCAATGCAAAGGTTGCCGTTTCCTAACTGCACTTTTATGGACGTGGCTTGCAAGTAATTAATTTTTCTTTACGTGGTGTTCTATGTTTGCTGGGCAGTTTGCGGAGTTATGAAAGTCTCCGCAGACTACGCAGACTGCCCGAAGTGTGCACTATATCTCGGTGTGTCCAAACTCCAGGCAGTTTGTGGATTGTACAGGGCCGTTGCGTTTGTGTGCTTCTTTCACGGCAATGCAGTAGGAGCTACAGCTTGTACATCGGGTGCACTTCGTTTTTCATTAGGGCTTTGCTATTTGGTTTGAGCTTGACCTAGAAGAGTGGTTGCGGCTTTTTGTTTCTGGTAATAATATTACTAACATTTTGAAACAGCAGCCCTTGGCTTTAAGGGCTTCTTGAATCTGAGAGGGGTCGTCGTCAGGTTCCATTCCTTTTATTACAACTTACATCCTGTACTGTACTTTATCTGATTCCTCCACGTGTTCTGGCTTCCTTTTCCTTGTCTCTTTCGTCTCTAATTTGCAGATCAGGCCATCGCGCCAGTTACTATCACATAGAAAACAAGAGAGAACGCAATAGTCGAGTTCCCCGACTATCTAATACCCGTTACTCAGCTAGTGGAAGTGCAAAGGAGAGTCTTCAACACTGACAGTTTTTGGCGGTTTGTGGGCGTTAGAGTGGGCGTGGCAAAAAGTTTTTTGGCAAATCGATAGAAACTTACAAATAAAAAAATTTAAAAATATTAAAACATTTTCAAAAGTTTGGACGTAGCAGTTTTGGGCGGTTTGTGGGCGTTAGAGTGGGCGTGGCAACCTGAATCGACAAATTTGCGCTGCTTCTATGTCTCTGCAGTCTGTATGTTTAATCTCAACTTTCTAGATTTTGTAGTTCCTGAGATCTAGACGTTCATACGGACGGATAGACGTTTTATTGATTTATTGTGATATATTGTGAAACATTGTGATGTGAATAAAAACCATCGGAAATATCGAATGTTCCAACCATCCATAGTTTCCCAGCTCTACTAAGCGTATAACATTCAATAAATGGCGAACACGAACAATTAGCTGTTTCAATAATAAAAACAAAGGTTAAGGGTGTATCCAGAAATTTAATCGGATATGAAACTTCTATTACTGAAATTATTTATCGATTGAAGAACAATGTCAAAGGCGAAACTGTTGAAGTATTGACAGCCAAGCTGATGAACTTACAGCAACGTAGCAAAACCACAAAATCAAAGACTGTTCTTTACTATATCAATTACCCGTGGTAATTACAGCGTGGTAGATTTCGTGGTCGTGAAAATTTTAAAGGTAACTCTCGTAACAATTACCATTACCACAACAAGCACAATAATGGTGGAAGAGGCCAATCAAGAGGAAACCCTAGAGGCCGTGACTACTCGAACAACAATAATAACAATCAAGGAAATGTAAGAGTAGCCCAAAACTCAGACTCACTTGTGATCTCGAGGTGAACGGTCTACTTTTTGCGTGCGCCTATAGTTCCACAAATCTCAGCAAAACAAAACAAAATCCGCTTATCAGTGCGTAAAATCTTTCTAACTTTCTAACTACAGAAGAAACTATTCAAACTGAGCTGCAACCGCATAATGTATACGTCAGGAAAATTTGCGCAGTATCGACGGTTCACTAACCGTCGGCCTACACATCTTAACCTTTTCTTCTACGATTATGATCGGGTACGAGAAAACCAACATTAGACCGTACATTCCAACCCCCCTACGATGCAACAATTGTTATCGCTTTGGGCATACTTTTAAGTTGTGTAAAAACGATAAAACTTGTGCCAAATGAGGGGACAAACACCATGTAAATATAAGTACAAATGAAACTTGTGGGAACAATACTAACTGTATCAACTGTAAATCTATCAATCTAATCTCAAACACCCATACCTCGACTACCTCAAACAACAAGAAATAATAGCGATTAAAACTAGTTTACAAGTTGACAATAAAACCGCCTATGAAATATAAAACAAGAGAGAACGCTATAGTCGAGTTCCCCGACTATCTGATACCCGTTACTCAGCTAGTGTAAGTGCAAAGGACAGTTTTTGGCGGTTTGTGGGCGTTAGAGTGGGCGTGGCAAAAAGTTTTTTGGCGAATAGATAGAAATTTACAAGACTAATACAAAAATGAAAAAATATCAAAACATTTTTCAAAAGTGTGGGTGTGGCAGCTTTGGGCGGTTTGTGGGCGTTAGAGTGGGCGTGGCAACATGAATCGACAAACTTGCGCTGCGTCTATGTCTCTGGAGTCTGTTTGCTTAGTCTCAACTTTCTAGCTTTTGTAGTTCCTGAGATCTCGACGTTCATACGGACAGACAGACGGACAGACGGACAGACGGACAGACGGACGGACAGACGGACATGGCCAAATCGACTCGGCTATTGATCCTGATCAAGAATATATATACTTCATATGGTCGGAAACGCTTCCTTCTGCCTGTTACATACTTTTCAACGAATCTAGTATACCCTTTTACTCTACGAGTAACGGGTATAACAAGAGAGAACGCTATAGTCGAGTTCCCCGACTATCTGATACCCGTTACTCAGCTAGTGGAAGGGAGAAGGAGAGTCTTAAACACAGTTTTTGGCGGTTTGTAGGCGTTATAGTGGGCGTGGCAGAAAGTTTTTTGGCAAATCGATAGAAATTTACAAGACCAATGCAAAAATGAAAAAATATTAAAACATTTTTCAAAAGTGTGGGCGTAGCAGCTTTGGGCGGTTTGTGGGCGTTAGAGTGGGCGTGGCAAAAAGTTGTTTGACAAATCGATAGAAATTTACAAGACCAATACAAAAATGAAAAAATTTCAAAACATTTTTCAAAAGTGTGGGCGTAGCAGCTTTGGGCGGTTTGTGGGCGTTAGAATGGGCGTGGCAAAAAGTTTTTTGACAAATCGATAGAAATTTACAAGACCAATACAAAAACGAAAAAATTTCAAAACATTTTTCAAAAGTGTGGGCGTAGGAGCTCTGGGCGGTTTGTGGGCGTTAGAGTGGGCGTGGCAGAAAGTTTTTTGGCAAATCGATAGAAATTTACAAGACCAATACAAAAATGAAAAAATATCAAAACATTTTTCAAAAGTGTGGGCGTGGCAGTTTTGGGCGGTTTGTGGGCGTTAGAGTGGGCGTGGCAACATGAATCGACAAACTTGCGCTGCGTCTATGTCCCTGGAGTCTGTATACTTAATCTTTCTAGCTTTTGTAGTTCCTGAGATCTCGACGTTCATACGGACAGACGGACAGACGGACAGACAGACGGACGGACAGACGGACATGGCCAGATCGACTCGGCTACTGATCCTGATCAAGAATATATATACTTTATATGGTCGGAAACGCTTCCTTCTGCCTGTTACATACTTTTCAACGAATCTAGTATACCCTTTTACTCTACGAGTAACGGGTATAAATAGATCCCCCCTCTGAATGCCCACCATACTCTGAAATAACCTAACCTACTCAACCAGAACAGATAACCTCTGACAATTCTAAACCGAATGCAGGAAAATTAGCTCCGAACGCGGTCGACTACATCGACTTAAATGAACTTTTTACCAAAAAAAAGGAAAGTTCAATTAAAATATTAAAATCAAAAAAAAAAGTAAACAGTCAAATTAATAAAACAATTGTGTGATAATTCAATAGACAGCTCTGACAATATGGAGTGTCTATAGATTTCTTCCACAATTAAAATTACAAAATTACAAATCACAAATTACAAAATCTACATCACCTCCTTTCATCTACCCTTCTCATTCATATAAATTATAGTTCAATGATACATACATACGTGGATACTAAAACAATTACAGTGAACCTCAACTTATTATTGAAATTATATTCAATTCAAATATTATTCAATTTTCAAATTAAATTCAAATCAGCTAATTGGAATTTATTTAGAATAAAACTAACCACTTCAATAATTTAATAGCATCCTCCAATAACACCAATAAAGAAGCAACATACCATACCTACGCTATCCCAAATTACAAGCACTCAACACACAAAAAAAAAAAGCGGCGAACAAACTAAAAAAATATATTACCAATGCGAACATAATCAATTTTCGTAAAACTGCAGCTAAATTTTGGAGGGCACTTAAAGTAGCCAAGAAGGAAACCCTCACAGTTTACCAAAAATATTAGCCCACTGTCACAATCAGCCAACATTTGGTCCACTATTAGGGCTTTTTGTGGTTTGCATAATAGGAAAGACATTTACACTCTACATTTTCCGGATTCTCCATCTCCAATTACCAACGACACAACAATAGCCTACACATTTGCTAGTTTTTGGTCCAACCAAGCAAGCGACTCTAATTTCACTCAAACATTTACCAACAACAAATATAGTAAAACAAACCCGTACAGCGCAACAAATTGGAACTGACATTTCCCTCATTGAATTATACTGTCCAATTTCCAGTGTAAAAGGAGACACACCCTGCTTTGACCGTATTTCCTGCCCCATGATAGCAAATTCATCAACTTCAGTTAAAACACGAATTCTTAAACACTGTAACAATATTTTTCATAACACTATTCCAAAACAATATAAAACTTTAATCAATTCATACAGACTTATCAGACAAATTACTAGACAAAGTCATAGCCAAAAGGTTATGGTGATTCGCATCAGTGAACAGGCTACTGCATATTAATCAAGTAGGTTTTCAAAAGGGTACATCCGTTTAAGATAATCTAGCTTGCATGGATCATCTTATAATGAAATCTCTGTTACACAAACAACACATTTTAAACATTTAACTTGAATAACGCTTTAGACTAGTCAAAGTATTTTGTAATACCACAATTTTCTATCACCCGAGCCCGCTTTAGCGAAGTTTAAGCTCGAATATAGTCTCATGAATGAAACTGAATGAAGCAGAACTTATGCCCACGACGCCCCCGCTTCTTCGTGCTTCTTCAAAACATTGGTCCTTCAAGCCAGGATAATCTTCCCGTCTGCCAGCAGTTCCCGGCTATTTGTTCCGCCAAGATAAGTGCGAGCCTTCTTAAAATTTCTTACTGCCGGTCTTCAGCAGAGCTCTGAACATTCAATTTCGGTCGCACTGCTGCAAGACTATTTTCCGTATCAATTCCACATCCGTGAATTTTCCGACACAACGGCAGGTGAAAAATTCAGTTTTCCTCATCGATCGACATTTTTCGTTTCAATCCGTCTTCGCCTTTATTCGCGACGCCCTCATATACATACATTCAAATAGTCATATGTTCATACATCATACATATCTACATATGTTCATATGCTCATACATAGTTACATATAAATTAATTCCATAAATCGTTGCACATACGTATGTACATACATATGTACACAATTATATGTCGACGCAATTCTTACTCCGCAAATTTGCAAAGTGAAATTGTGTGGTGAGAAAAAAGGCAAAATTCATATCGGCCAACTGGTGTGCAATGTGTTTGGGAATTTCCCTGTTTGCCGAACAGTCCGCCGCGTTTGCGATATTTTTTTTCTCATCTTGGTGTGTGCAATTTTTTGGCCACATAATTTTTCTGTCCTTTTACAGACACTCAATACATCCAAATACAGTCCACTTCACGACGCTTTACTGTGCCCTTACATATGCATGCATGCCCATATATTCCATATACATATATTATCTGCCATATTCCAGGCACTAACTTTCGGTACGAAATTAATATAAATACAAATTCAAAGCGACCCAAAAACAAGAGAGAACGCTATAGTCGAGTTCCCCGACTATCTGATACCCGTTACTCAGCTAGTGATAGTGCGAAGGAGGTCTTCTACACTGACAGTTTTTGGCGGTTTGTTGGCGTTAGAGTGGGCGTGGCAAAAAGTTTTTTGGCACATCGATAGAAATTTACAAGACTAATACAAAAATGAAATGGCAGTTTTGGGCGGTTTGTGGGCATTAGTGTGGCGTGGCAACCTGAATCGACAAACTTGCGCTGCGTCTATGTCCCTGGAGTCTGTATGCTTAATCTCAACTTTCTAACTTTTGTAGTTCCTGAGGTCTCGACGTTCATACGGACAGACAGACGGACGGACAGACGGACAGGCGGACGGTCAGACGGTCAGACGGACATGGCCAAATCGACTCGGCTATTGATCCTGATCAAGAATATATATACTTTATATGGTCGGAAACGCTTCCTTCTGCCTGTTACATACTTTTCAACTAATCTAGTATACCCTTTTACTCTACGAGTAACGGGTATAACAACAAACATTAAAGACGAAGCATTATTACATAAGGGCGGGACCGCAATTGATTTTTTTGCTTAAAGATTCGATTTAGCCGCTGCAGAGGCCGCGGTGTTGTTGTTGTTTGTTCTCCCGCTCTCTTGCGTCCCTTACGCAAACACTGCTTGCCGATAGCATAACAGCTAAGGTTTTAATTCCACCGCTCCGGCTTCGCAATTATTAAGTTGGAGAATAAGTGAATTTTTGCGACAAATATTTTATGAATTATTAATTAATTTTTTTCGGATTACGGGACAAGATCAATTCTTCGTGGACCTAATTTGGTTTTCTGACCCAACAAAATATAAGAAAGATCAACGTTCCAGCAACGAAATATTAATATTTGTATTCACATATTCATGTTCGACGACATCGAGATCTCAGATCTTCTTGCCTACACGCCCATTCCCAAGTCCACTTCCCAACTGTTGTCCATTCCGCATAGGGCACCATCCGCCCCCGCAACTTTCGCCAGTTTCAAATTCGCTCCGGATTCGCGGCGCACATTTATTCGTGTGCCACACAGGTCGTGCCATAGTCGTTCGGCACCTGCTAGTATTTTTTTTTTGCCCGTTGGGTTGTTGGAGTCAAGTTATTTGCGGGCAAGCGTTTTCTGAACCCTTTTATTTTCCTTTGATTTTACCGCCGTTTTAAAGTAACCCAGTTGTTTCAACCGGCTTCAACGGCCGCGTGCCATTTCTTCTCTTCTTTCGGCGACGACCAACAATACCTCGTCAATACCTCCCCCGGTCCCTCATCAAGGTTTACTCGATCGGTCGCGAAAATGACGCAAAGTGCGGTAGATGTCGCCGAAGGGTTTAGTTCAGCGTGGCGAGGCCTTACGGATTGCTATGAAAATAGACGCTTGTTGGTTAACAGCCACTTGAAGATTTTACACAGCCTCCCAGCTGTCCACCAAGAGTCCGGGCTGTTTGACAGCCTTGAAGACGTTATCCATTCCAGTCAAGGCTTGGGATTGCCTCTTGGTGTTTATGGTGTTCGCAAAGCTTCCCAAAACCACACTATTCTTGTGGGAGCAATCCATCCATAACAACGTCGAAATTCCAACTTAGAATAAGATGGATGCGTTCCTGACCGAGCGCCATCGTACTCTGGAGGCCGTCGACGATGTCCGGCCTAGCGTTTCAGTGCAATTTCCGCCGGGATCGCCAACTGCGAGCGCCCCACCCCGCAGGCTCAACTCATACGAGACCAGGGTGGCTTCAGCCCCCAAGGGGTGTGATCTCTGTTCCAGGGAGAACCACCCTATTCGATTATGTCCACGGTTCCTCGAAATGGATGTAAATGGTCGCTCCGACTACATTAGGAGAAGGCAGCTCTGCCCGACCTTTTTCGCACGGGAGCACCAGCAACGCGATTGTAATGGTGCCTACAGCTTCTTCACATGCCACAGGCGGCACCACACCCTTCCAAGCGCGAGTTTTGATTAACCCTGGGTCCAAAGCAACATTCAATACAGAACGGCTGTTCCACTTAATCAGACTCCCTTTCAAGACTATCCAGGCCCAAGTGTCTGGCCTAAACCAGACCGTGACCGGTTACGTCACTAAGGTGTGTAATTTTTCAATTCGATCGCCTTTCAGACCTGGGATACAGTTAGAGACCGCAACCTATGTTCTTCCGCACCCGGGCGGAAATCTGCCCTCGTATCCAATCCCACAAGATCATCTTTAGGATCTTCCGGACATCCCTCTTGCGGACCCCAAGTTCTCCCAAATCGATGTCTTGATAGGACCAGACATTTTTCCGTCTATTCTCCTCGGCAACTGCAAAATAAACATTTGTGGATCACTTTCCGGCCAGGAAACCATTTATGGATGGGTGTTGGCAGGCCCAGTCCATTCGGCAGACCCCCGGAGGGTGTCCGCCTTCTCCACGCGAGTTACCTGCGCCCTCGAAGACTCCCTGGACCAATCTCCTCACCAAATTCTGGGAGGTGGAGGAAGTGTCTATACAGACTGTCTCCGAGTCTGATTCGTTTTGCGAACACATTTCGTAAAAACCACCAGAAGGGACCATCGTGGGAAGTATGTTGTGACGCTCCCCTTGCGGGACCCCGAGCACAAGGCTGTGGCTCAGTTCCTTCGCAACGAGCAGCGGCTGAAAAGGAATCCCTTACTCAAAGCCCAGTATGACGCTGTGATCCAAGAAAACCTTGACTTAGGTCACATGGCCGAGGTTTCTATGACAAGCAGTTCCGCCACTTACTATCTTCCACATCATGCCGTTCTCAAGCCCGACAGTACAACCACTAAAGTGCGGGTAATTTTTAATGCTTCTAGCCCTTCTGCAAACAGGACCAGTCTGAATGACATCCTTTACGCCGACCCGATCTTACAGACCTAACTATTCAAATCCTAAAGTGGCGATACTTTAAGTTCGTCGTCAATGCCGACATCGAGAAGATGTACCGGCAGATTTGGGTAGACCCCAAGCATACTCCTCTCTAGCGTATTCTGTGACTAAGATCCGTGACTTGATCCTTCGGGATCAATTGTGCTCCATTCCTGGCGATACGTATCCTACAACAGCTCTCCTAAGACGAAGAGTCGAGATATCCGCAGGCGAGTCAGATTATCCGACATTTCATGTACGACGACGACGTGCTCGCTGGGGCAGACTCAAAGACGGAGGCGCAAGCAGCCATCCGCGAGCTCCAGGGTACCTGTGTTTAGCGGGGTTCTCACTTAGAAGGGAGATGTCCAATAGCAAGGCGGTTTTGACAGAAATCCAGACTGACCATCTCCTTTGGGCTGATTCTCTCGAAATCGACGCAAAAAGCACGGCCAAGACTTACGGCGTGCGGTGGAAGGCGACGTCTGATGAGTTTTTCTTTACTCCTCCAGAATTTTCCTCGGGGTCGTCGTTCTCAAAGCGTCAAGTCCTTTCCCAAATTGCCAAGCTATTCGATCCAGCCTGATTACTCGGCGCTCGATCAGATCCGCATTCCCCGCTGGGTCGCCTGCCGACCACACTTGAACGTAGAACATCTTGGGTTCTGTGACGCCTCGCTAAAGGCGTATGGCGCCGCCATTTAGGTCGGCTCCACGGTAGCGGTGAACTTGCTAACGGCAAAAACAGGGGTGGCCCAGTCAAGACGGTGTTGCTCTCGGGGCTGGAGTTGTGCAAAGCCGTTCTATTGTCCGAGATGGCCAACGCCATTCTTCCGAAAATGCCCGGGCCTGCGTCCGCCCTCTACTGTTGGAAGGATTCAAATATTGTTTTTGCCTGGTTGCACAGGCCGGCGTGTCATTGGACAACATTCGTGGCTAATCGGGTCACTCAGTTCACGAAGATCGAGAAATGGGCACATGTCCGCTCCGAGCATAATCCGGCTGATCTCGCTAGCCGGGGGGTAGGGCTTCAAGGCCTCGCGGACAGGCGGCTGTAGTGGCATGGTCCTGCCTGGTTGCAGGGCCCGCGTTGGGAGTGGCCCACTCAAGGCAATGACTCCCCCGAGACGGAACTCGAGAAGCGAGCAGTCAAGGTCCATGTAGCTAGGGCCCCTCCGGAAGATATTCTTGAGCGATTTTCCACCCTCGAAAAGGCGTTGCGAGTCCTCGCTTACGTTCGTCGCTTTATCCAGCGCGCGCGAAAGATCAAGGATTCGTTTGAGAACCACTTGACGTCGACTGAGATTGCGTCGAGCGTCTCCTAATTTCCTTCGCGCAACGCAGGCATTTTTTCGCAACGCAGGCATTGGATTCCGAAGGTGAGGAATTTGGTCAAGTCCGTTATCTATTCGTGCAAGGTATGCGTTATTCACAAAAAGAAGTTGCAAACTCAACTCATGGGAAGGTTTCCCAAGGAACGGGCGTCCTTCTCGCGTCCCTTCAACCATACCGATATGGACTATGCCGGACCCTTCGACTTCAAAAACTACACCGGACGAGCCAGCCTCACTACAAAAGGGTTTGTGCTGGCATATGTGTGCTTTTCAACCAAGGCCATCCATTTAAAGCCATCCATTTCCCGAAGAGGATGCCGTCAAGTTCAGTCGGACAATGGAAATACATTTGTGGGTGCGGCAGCCCAACTCTCCCGCGATTTTACCCAAGCACTCAAAGGGGCTGTGACGGGTACCTATAGTCACCAGCAGCTGCTTTGGGAATTCATTCCTCCAGCGGAATTCATTGCGCTCGCGCCAATGTCCGAAGATCCCACGGACCTGTTGTCGCTTACGCCTAGACACATTCTTGTTAGAGGGCCCCTTCTTGCAACGGTTGAACGCTAGATAAAGGGGGATACAACGCCCATCATAGCCTCTGGCAACACCTGAGGGCTCTCCTTCAGCAATTTCGACTGCGATGGAAGAAAGAGTACCTTAAAGAACTCCATAAGCAAAACGAGTGGCGAGTCCCTACTAGAGACCTCTAAGTCGGGGATATGGTTTTCAAGAAAGACATGGGACGGACATGAGTGGCGATTAGGCAGAATTGACGCGGTGTTTCCAGGATCCGACGGCTATGTCCGTGTGGTCGACATCCGCACATCGCGGGGGCTCATCAAACGTCCCATAGCAAAGCTCGTCCTTCTTCCGAGGGAAGCAGCCAGCTGCCATCGATAATCAGTAGCCTGTCCACTCCAATGTTCCTCGTCACTGTGTGGTTTTGTAGTTAGTCCAATTCGTAGTTTTACCAGTACTGATTTCCGATTCTCTCTCCGTCCTATTTCTCCAGTCATATCAAGCACGATGTCTCCACGTCCGCGCAGCGCCACCGCATTGGAAAGCAGATGTGCTCGAGGTACCAAGTCCTACCGTTGCCGAGTCTGCAGTGGGATCCACGCGTTACGGAAATGCCGAACGGCATTTCCGCGGCCCTCGTCCACCTCACCACGGCATTCCTCGGCCTCTCATGAGGATGCGTCCATTGCGCCTAGGCATTTTTCCGCCGCTCGTCCGAGTATCCTGCCGAGCGCGGCCTCCGCTCCGTCGCTGTCGTCCCTGTTACAGCGACACAGCGTCATCCTGCTACCAACTGCTCTGGTGCGGATTAATACCGGGACTCAGGTCTTCGACACGGCACTCATCGACCCGTGCACGCCTACGAGCTGCATTGACACGTCGCTGAGTCCAGAGTTGGGGATGAGCAGATTTCCTCGGTCACCATAAGCTCCAAACGGGACAACAGCGTCCGGTTCCCCACGTGCGCACTCGCATTCCAATCCGGGAGCTGAGCGAGAGAGTGCGGGCTCACTTTCGGGGCACTACCTTGGCCGACGAGCGTTTCTATCAACCCGCTACGATCTCCGTGGTTCTGGGAGCGGACTTATTTCCGCGAGTGAGCCAGGCTTACTGAAGATCAAGGACGGACTGCCGGTGTCCCAGAGCACCGTTTCGGATGGGTCGTGTCCGGAGCCTGCCACCAGCCATAGCAATGACCATGTTGGAACTCGGGGGCGCGGAATGTTAATTTGAGGGGCCACTGTATCGCTCACGTTCGCGCTCGCCCCTCTTTTCAGATTCGAATTAGCCGATGCAGAGACCGCGGTGTGGTTGTTGTTTGTTCTCCCGCTCTCTTGCGTCCCTTACGCAAACACTGCTTGCCGATAGCATAACAGCCAAGGTTTTAATTCCACCGTTCCGGCTTCGCAATTATTTATTGCACACATTTATTCGTGTGCCACACAGGTCGTGACATCGTCGTTCGCCGACGGCGAGTATTTTTTTTTGCCCGTTGGGTTGTTGGAGTCAATTTATTGGCGGTCAAGCGATTTCTGAACCCTTTTATTTTTTTTTTTTTTGATTTTTCCGCCGTTTTAAAGTAACCCAGTTGTTTCAACCGGCTTCAGCGGCCGCGTGCCATTTGGCTGTTCACGTAATTCTTCTCTTCTTTCGGCGACGACAAACTGGTCGCGCCAAGAGCATTAGTGTGACTTCTCGACGTTCATTCGGACAGACAGACGGACGGACAAGGCCAGATCCACTCGGCTATTGCTCCTGATCAAGAATATATATACTTTATATAGTCGACAACTTTTTTTCTGTCTTTTACATACTTTTCAACGAATTTACTATAACCTTTAACTCTACGAGTAACGGGTATAAAAATAACTCGGGAAACTCCGAACAACCTTTAGCTGCTCAACAATAAATATTTACAAGGTTCACACAATCAATCTTCGCCAAAAAATATTTGTTACTTTTGTCAATCTAGAAACAAATAAAAAAATTGTCTTTTTAACAGGTGCAGATATTTCCCTTCTAAAAGAAAATTCTGAAACCTTTTATGATATTTAATACAATATTGTTGCCCGCGACGCGTGATTATGTTTAAACAATAAATATTTCTTAAACATATTCCGTGTCGGTCGCGAAATACCCTGCTTCCGGAATTGCCGCCACCACCGAGGGAACTTTTAAGGAACGTGGCCGCTAAAATTAGCATTAGAAACCACAGGAATTTGTGCAAGAAATTGAAAGCTAGAGTTATAGACAAATTTAATGTTTATTGTCTTGTGCTGGAATATTGCACCTCGCTTTCAGTTCTTGGCACATATGTACGTATCAATATAGTAGAGCTAGATTGCATGCAAATTATTCAATTTATTGAATAAATTTATAAAATAAATACACATACATATATTGAATCGCTTTGGACGCAACATTTATTTATTATTTTGTACTGTATTATTGCAATCACTGTCGCCCCCCTTCCCCCTCTCGTTTGTTGAAACTTGCATTAATAGTGGGGAAGTTAATCCAAGCTTGCGCACTAATACACAGACAGCCTTATATACTAGCAGCTGCAGCGGTGAACTTTTCGTTTTCGCTTCGCTTTTGCACCGCTACCTGCGTTGTTGTTGTTTGGCCCTTTTTCGTTGACGCGCTTAGATTAGCGGACCGTCAAGTGACGCTCTACCCTGTATTCTGCGGGTATACCCTTTTCGGCGTCATTTCGCACCCACTATTAATTGATACTGCGTGACTTGAATTTTAATTTAAATAATTTGTTTTCGTTGTTCTCATCAGAAAAATATTTAATATACATTTCGAACAATAAATTAATAATTTATGAAATTAAAAATAACCTATATTTTTGGTTTAATAAATTTCTAATTATTGATTCGAAGGTTATTAAATTATATTGTCGGTCTGATTTGAGATAATTTGTTTCGGCCATTTATTTAGCTAATTCGGAAATAAAATTTAATTAATTTAAATATTTAATTTAAAATGAGCCTAAAAACCAAAAATAAATCGATTCTGGAAGAGCTGAAAAGCAAGCTTCAAAGTCGGGTCAAAAAAATTCGCCGATTAAATGAGCGATTAGAAACGGGATCGATTCCGATATTAGAGGAAAAATTGAAATGTCGACTAGAAAACTTTAATGCTTCAATTAGTAAGGCAAATCAATTACAAGAACAGATAGAGGACATAGATTGTAGCGATGAACCAAGGCAAAAATAATGTCCCTGTTGTCTGCCTTGAAGGTGGCAAGCGTCAGCGAAGCTGCGGGGTCAGCTGCTGTAGCTTCAACTGCCCGACTTCCGAATTTGGCATTGCCAAAATTCAGTGGAGATTATTCGAAGTTCAAAAATTTCATCAGCCTTTTCGAAACTTTGGTTCATAAAGACGCCAGCATTCCAGTTATTGAAAAATTTAACCATTTAATTTCATGAAGCTTTAGGAACAGTTAAAGCTTACCAAGTCACCGAGAGCAATTACGAATAGGCACTAGCCAGTTTAAAAAAGGTTTACGATAACGAATGCCTCATCTTTATGAATAATATATCAACATTGTTTAGTCTGCCTAAAATATCGCATCAGTCCGCTTCCTCCTTGATAAAACTTATCGATACTGTTTCTTCGATTTATGGTTCTCTGTTTTCGATAGGAGATGATACAAAAATTTCGAATGCAATGTTGATATATTTGGTATTGAATAGAGTCGACCCAGTGACCAAACAAAAATGGGAGGAACAGCTCGATTATGAGACTTTGCCGCTTTGGGCTCGATTTTGAAAAAATTTTAAATCGCCGATATCAGCATTTATCAGCTGAAGAATCGACAAAGCCGAAGCAAAATAAAATTGTGTCGAGCAAGCCACATAATCGTAGCTCATTCTCGTTTTCTCCTCCAACAGCAAGCCTTAGCAAACTTGTAGCTATTGCAATGCAGCAGATCATTTGCTACAGAATTGTAGCCCGTTTGGGCGTCTCTCTGTAATGCAAAGGTTCGAGTTTGTTAAGTCTGCCTACTTATGTATTAATTGTCTGCAAACAGGCCATACTGTTTCGAAATGCAATGGCAAAAAGTGTCGAGCTTGTGACCGCTCACACCATATTCTGCTTCATAGATATACAGTGCCTGAGAACAGTTTAGCGTTGCCACCCCCGCCAGAGACCATGTATCCTCCTTTTAACCAAGATCAGCCTTCCACGGCACATGTTATGCATGCCACGTCCTTGGACAGGGTGATTTTGGCTACGTCAATCGTAAGCGTCCGTACGAAAAACGGAGAATACGTGTTAGCCCGAGCTCTGCTGGACTCTGGGTCTTAAACGAATTTTATAACAGAAGAACTGGCGAACCGCTTACAGATTCGTAGAGAGGAGTCGTGTATCAACTTACTTGGTATTGGCGAGTCCAATTCTCAAGTCAAGAAAAAGGTACACACAGTGGTGAAGTCGCTAATAAATTGTAGTGAGTTCTCGTTCGATTTCTGGATCTTAAAATCGATCTCCAGTTACCATCCTTATCAGTCGGTGAACGTCAGTGATTGGAAGATCCCGAAGAACTTACCATTAGCAGACCCATATTTCTACAAGTCACAAAAAATTTAGGTCGCTGGAGGAAATGCCAAATCCAAAGAAAATTCTGTCGCCAGAGCACAAGTTATGTGAAGACCATTATAGGAAGACTACTCAGGTATTGCCATCAGGTCGGTTTGAAGTTAGGCTGCCGTTTAAATCTGATCCAAATGGATTAGGCAACTCCTTCGAGGTTGCAAAACGGCGGTTTTTGTCGCTTGAGCGAAGGTTGTCTCGAGATCCTAACTTGAAGACCATGTTCTTGGAAATCATGGAAGAATATCTCGCCCTAGGTCATTTGTCGCCTACAGACAACAAAATCCCTTCCACTCCACATTATGTCATTCCCCATCAATGCGTGTTAAGACCCCAGAGTACGTCAACAAAGTTGCGCATCGTGTTCGAGAGGAGCTAAAGACAATTAAGTCTGAAGTGTCCCAGGTTCTTCAAACAGCAGGTTTTGAATTGACAAAGTGGTTTTCAAACTCACCTGAGGTCACTGCATCTAAGAGCACAGTTAGGTCGATACCTATCTTGGATTCAGAGTCAACTAATGCGTTAGGAATATCGTGGTTGCCTAGCGAAGATGCCTTCAAGTTCAAAATTGACACTTCTGTCATGGGTCTCCGAGCGACAAAACGAAACATACTATCGGTGATATCGAAGCTGTTTGACCCCCTCGGTAGTTAAGTCCCATTGTGATTAAAGGAAAGATCCTATTGCAGAAACTCTGGCTTAATAAGCTAAATTGGGATGAGTCAATTCCGATGCATTTGGAAACAGCTTGGAATATGCTAAAAAGCACTTTGTCTCAACTGGATGAGATATCGATTCCTCGGTTCGTGCATACCGACCCATTGTCACCGGTACAGCTACATGCCTTTGACGACGTCTCCATGAGAGCTTATGGAGCTTGCGTCTATATTCGTAGCAAAACTGCCGAAGGTTTTAAATTATCGTTGTTGACTTCAAAGTCAAAAGTAGCGCCGCTCAAGACCAAAACGCTCCCAAGGCTTGAGTTATGTGCCAATAACCTTCTCGCAGATCTCTGCCATAGAATCAAACCCTTATTAAAAGTTCCTATCGAACGAATTGTATACTGGTCGGACTCTGAAGTTACTCTTCACTGGATTCGATCTCATCCATCTTTGTTGTCGATATTCGTTTCGAACAGGGTAGCGGAGATTCAAGAATGGTCAGGAGAAGCTACATGGCGGCATGTTCCCACAAAGCAGAACCCAGCAGATTTCGTTTCGAGAGGTTGTGAAAAACTGGCCCAAAAATGCGCATTTCGAGCCGGATGAGGAAGTCTTGCGTCAGGAAGCTAGAAAGACTGTGGTCGGGCTGACCGCTGCTGTGCAAATTTCCGATTTGCTGGATGTCGTCGAGGGGTTTTCGTCACACCTCAAACTGCTTAGAGTGTTCGCTTATATGTTCCGCTTTATAAAAAAATGCAAAGACAAGAGTATAGTTTTCGAAGAAACTCTGTCGCCGACTGAACATAATGAAGCGTTTCAAAAGATTGTCGAAATAGTACAAAAGCACGAGTATCAAGTAGAAATATAAAAGGTTCGTAAAGGCTCTAAGGTCGGCCCAAGTCTTCAGCGATTGAACCCATTCATCCATGAGGATTCAGGCACTTGGTGTAACTTTTCGTTGTTGCTAGTTAGAGGGCGACTAGCAAACGCTCCTATATCATATGATGCCAAGTTTCCCTTGCTGTTGACGAAACGCTCGCATTTTGAGCAGAGCTACGTCCGGCATTTGCACCATTCCAATTTTCATGTCGGCCCTCCAAATACAGCGTATTTGGACCGTAAACGCTCAGGAACTCTGCAGTCAGACAGTTCGATCATGTGTGCGCTGCTTCAAATGCAAGCCTCGACTGATGACACAAATTATGCGAAATTACCCGCAGATAGACTCCGTGCTCTCCGCCCATTTGCGATATGTGGCGTTGATTTTTGTGGCCCTGTCTATACGACATTAAAAATTCGAGGAAGGCCCCCGTATAAATCCTAGTTGCTTGTCCTAAGATTCATTGGTCGACGAGGATGTCCGCAGACGGTGCATTGCGACAACGCGACGAACTTCGTCGGAGCGAGTCGCCTTCCTGGCTCTTCGCGATCGGAGGGAGCAGACGGATGCAATTCGCGAGTTCGCATCAAAAAGCGGATGCGAATTTGCGTTCACACCCCCTCGGGCTCCGCACATGGCCGGACTATGGGAGGCAGGTGTGAAAATTGCAAAGCACCTACTCCTACGAGCGGTGGGCAGCGCACTCCTAAACGCCGAAGAGCTGGCAACAGTCCTCGTCGGGATCGAGGCCACGATGAACTCGATGAACTCCCCTCGGAGCGCTCAGCCAGGACCCCAGCGACGGAGAGGCGCTAACTCCCGGTCACCTGCTGACAGGCGGGCCGCTCATCGCAGCACCAGCACTCCGGACCCCGGACCAGGCGGGTCTCAGTTGCTTGCGGCGATGGGGGCTTGTCTCGTCAGTCAGGCAAACGTTCTGGCGGCGATGGTCCCGGGAATATGTCCTGGGCCTTCAGGTTCGGGGCAAGGGGCACGAGGAGAAGGCCAACGTCGAGGATGGCCAACTCGTCGTCGTGGCAGAAGACAACCTGCTGCCTCAACAGTGGCTCCTGGGAAGGATCGTCGCGACGCACGCAGGAGAGGACGGCAAGGTCAGGGTCGTCGACCTTAGGAGGAGTGATGGAGCCATCTTCCGGAGGGCGATCCACAAGCTGGCGCCGCTGCCGGGGCCGGTGTTGGTGGAACTCAGATTGTCGGTTATTGTTTATTGTTTGTTTTTTATTGTTGGATTGTGAAGTAGAAAAAATCTGAAGTCTAGTGTAAGTTAGATTAGGGCATAATAAAGTTCTCTCTCGCTCTTTGCGAATTCGCCCCGTCTTCGCCAACCTCTGTTAAGCTAGGCCTAAGAACACATATGTTAAATAGAAATGAAGTCGAAAAATTGAATTCAACACGAGCACACGCATTTTTTCGTTGTCGTAGTTCCGAGTTTAAACTAATTATTCCTGCCACCAAAGTTAAATATTTTTAATAAACTAATTAAATTCTTCACAACCCAAATCTCTTTGAACCCAACAACCCAAAATATCTTTGAACATGTTTCAATTGATACTTTCAAAATAATGGGCAATAAAATATTAAAATCATGGAATGGCGCTAATCAACCCGGTGACCCTAATAGAAAAATTTAAATTATTTCTGGAAAGGTAGGTATAAAGATATAACTGAGTACACCGCCGTCGATCACCTGAGCCCGCGTTAGCGAAGTGAAGCGGGTAGGAGCGTCGCTCTAGTTTAAGGTCTAACTTTAGTCGCATGTATGCAGCTAAATAAAGCATAACTAATAACAACGACGCCCCCGTTTCTTCGTTCTTCTCCTTCGACCACTGTGTGGTGTTTTTTCGGATTTTGCTCTGCGCTGAGGGAATTTATCTGTTCGCCAACAGCTCGCCGCTTATGCTTGGAGGATGATCGATCCCTACAAACATTGGCCCTTCGAGCCGGATAGTCTTCCCGACTGCCAGCAGTTCCCGGCCATTTGTTCCGCCAAGATAAGTACGAGCCTTCTTTAATTTTCTCACTGCCGGTCCTCAGCAGAGCTCCAAACATTCAATTTCGGTCGCACTGTTGTAAGACTACTTTCCGTGTCAGTTCCACATCCGTGAACTTTCCGATACAACGGCAGGTGAGAAATTCACTTCACCTCATCGATCGACATTTTTCTTTTCAACCCGTCTTCGCTTCACTTCTATAAGCGCCGCCGTTCTATTTACGTACATCAACGTGCAAACGGTCGCAGCATATGTATTTACATATTTTTATATGTTCATACATCATACATATTAACATATGTTCATACATTATACATAGTAACACATACATTCATCCCATACATCCTTGCACATACATGTGTAGATACATATGTACACAATTTTATATCGGCGCAATTTTAGCTCCCCGCTTTTGCAAAACGAAAAGTGAAAATGTGTGGTGAGAAAAAAGGCATAATTAATGTTCGCAAAATTCCTTGTTCCCCGGAAAGTCCGCCGTGTTTGCGATATTTTTTTCTTATCTTGGTGTGTGCCATTTTTTTTCCACGTAATTTTTCGGACCTTTTACAGACATTCAGTACATCCAAATACTGTCCACTTCTCGACGCTTTACTGTGCCCTTACACATACATGCATGCCCATATATTCCATACACATATATTATCTGCCATATTCCAGGTACTAACCTTCGGTACGAAATTAATATAATACAAATTCAAAGCGACCCAAAAACAACAAACATTAAAAACGAAGCATTATTACAAATCCATAATAGCGGGACCGCAATCGATTTTTTTGCTCAAAGATTCGATTTAGCCGCTGCAGAGGCCGCGTTATTGTTGTTGTTTGTTCTCCCGCTCTCTTGCGTCCCTTACGCAAACACTGCTTGCCGATAGCATAATAGCCAAGGTTTTAATTCCACCGCAGGCTTCGCAATTATTAAGTTGGAGAATAAGTGAATTTTTGCGACTAATATTTTATGAATTATTAATTAATTATTTTCGGATAACGGGACAAGATCAACCTTTCGTGGACCTAATTTGGTTTTCTGACCCAACAAAATATAAGAAAGATCAACGTTCGAGCAACGAAATATTAATATTTGTATTCACATATTCATGTTCGACGACATCGAGATCTCGGATCTTCTTGCCTAAACGACCGTTCCCAACTCTCTTGTCCATTCCCAGTATTTTTTTTGCCCGATGGGTTGTTGGAGTCAAGTTATTTATTTATTTATTTTTTTTTCTGCCGTTTTAAAGTAACCCAGTTGTTTCAACCGGCTTCAGCGGCCGCGTGTCATTTGGCTATTCACGTACGACGTCTCTTCTTTCGGAGACGACAAACTTGTCACGCCAAGAACATTAGTGTGACCTTCTGGCCGCTTCTTCCAAGGCACCCGTTGTTCAAGTCAGGTGACAAGCCCTGATCAGCAGAAGTTGATTCTGAGAATGCCCACGGGAGACGACAAGAAGCCGCGTACGATTCCTTCGTACGTATAAGTATACATATGTACATAAGTATAAATAACAGCGACTAATATTATTAAAAAGTAACGGAACGGCTTAGGGCTATCGATAGTTAGTAAAGTTTCAATTTAGAGTCGCCAGAACTTGGAGATATTTGTGTTAGGATTTTGAAGTTTACGTATTAGGGCACACTAAATCGGGTGACGCCAAGCTTTATTTCGGCGGGCTAAATCAGTTCTTTTTTTGCTATCACATTGAGAAGGAAGGGAAACTGCGGTATGTAAGATTAAGACTGTATTTCAGATTAAGTTCAATCTATGTATATTCTACAGAATAAAACAACTCCAATTACTCTGTTTGTTATCGAACACGAGTTGTTTTTCTTGGATGTTTGAAGGCATCTCCTCGTGATAAGCCGAGCGGCGTCATTTTCTTTTATTCGCACTCTGCGAGATGATGCCTACTAAGCATTCGCCCCGGCGGAGCCCCACACTGGATGTATCGGGAGTTCCCGCAACTGCGACCACCACGGCCACAGCAACTGGCAACCCGGCCAGCTATGCGAGTGTGGCTGGTGATCGGCAGCGGCCACAGACTCCGAAGGAAAGTGGAACAGCCGCCAGGAAAGCGGCAAGTAACCTGCAGCCCGCAGCAACGGGGCAGCTTACGGAATCCACGACTGTACAAGTGGCGGCCCTAATGGAAAGGATCGCACACGTAGAGTCGGAGCTGGTGAAGGCAAGGGCGAGTGAAAGACACGCAGAGGCCAATTGAGTGGAATTTTGGCGCCGACTGCCTGATCTTCCCGAGTTTGAGGGTCAGCCAATATTCCTGTGCGCGTTCACGGAGACAACGGCAGCTTAGCAGTGTACAGAATTGGAGAACAATCAGAGGCTAGTGAAAGCCCTGAAGGGCGAGGCCCGAGCATTAGTGAAGTCGCTGCTCATCCACCCCAGCAACGTGCAAGCTGTTGTGGAGCAGCTACGATTCCGGTATGGACGTCCGGAGCTACTGATCCGTAGCCAACTGGAGAGCGTGCGCGATGTGCAGCCAATTCAGGAGGCCAACATCGCAAGGATCGAGCCGTTCGCCAGAAGGGTAAGCAACCTGGCAGCGTTCCTGCAATCAACCACGAGCGGCAGCCAGCACTTAAGGAACCCAACCCTAATGGAGGAGCTGATTGCCAAGTTGCCTGTGAGTAAGAGGTTGGACTGGGCGAAGCACGCGGCTACGATACAACCGTATCCGACAGTGGTGCACCTAAGCGAGTGGCTTCATGAATTGGCTAAATTGGTGTGCACTGTCACAGACGTCGGAAACAAGGAGCACCCAAAGCGAAGGGTATTGCACGCGAATAGTGCTCGAGAGGAGGAGCGGTATGCAGACCGCCCCAGACGTTGCCCCTTGTGTGAGGAACAACAGGAGATCAAGGACTGCAAGGAATTCAACCACGCTTCTATGGCAACGCGGATCGAGTCCGTAAAGAAGTTGAGGTTATGTTTTTCGTGTCTGGAGTATGGACATATGGCTCGGCTCTGCAGGAAGGGCCGCGAATGCAACGTCTATGGATGCCGGATGAGGCACCACTACCTACTCCATGATCCACCTGGACATCCCAGACGGCCGCCAGTCGCAGATGGAGGCCGCAGGAGGGATCAGCGGAGCAGCCAAGACCGGCAGCTGTACAGAGACAGCAGATGACAGATACGATTGCCACAGTCAGTGGATTCCAACGAGAAGAGCCTGCCTGCGTCAGCTGCAGTTATACACGCGGCATGCGATCGCCAGGAATTATCGCATCGGAACTTGAGTTGGGTCTATTCGGATTGAGGGCACCTGCTATTCCGGATTTTGCCCGTTACGTTGTACGGGGAGATATGCTGGATGAAGGATCGTCTGTTACGCTCATCGACGACAAACTTATCCGCAGCCTGAACCTGAAAGGTGAGAGTCGACAACTGAACGTGCAATGGTTTGGCGGAAAGTCCGTCAAGGAGCGCACGAGGATGGTTAGCCTACGGAGTAACCAATTTGAAACTGCCGATGCAGAGTTTGGGTCGGGAAGATGTAAAGGCGGTGAGGGCGAGTGCCCGCCTGCCTTTAAAGCCGTACAACAATGCGACGCCAAGGATCCTAATTGGATTGGATCATGCGCACCTAGGAATACCCCTCAGAGCCAGAAGCTATGGATCTGGAGGGCAGCCACCGCACTTGGATGGGTGGTATATGGACCGGTGAAAGGAAAGTCAAGTTCATCGCTTCAGAGATCGTGCCTCCTAGCCGTGCCACAGGATAATCTTCTGGAGAAGATGGTCAGCGATTATTTCGAGATCGAGAATTTCGGAGTAAAGCCGGCACAGCCAGTAGCAGCTGGCGGAGTGGAGCTGGCGCCGTCACTCGCAGATGACGGCAACACGCGGGCCCTGAGTGTCCTGGAGGAGACGACCAAGCGAGTAGGTCGACGATATGAGACCGTGCTGCTATGGAGAGACGACGAGGTGAGACTGCCAGAGAGCTACAGTATGGCACGTTGGCGGAACTCAGATTGTCGGTTATTGTTTATTGTTTGTTGTTTATTGTTGGATTGTGAAGTAGAAAAAATCTGAAGTCGATTTCAACACGAGCACACGCATTTATTTCGTTGTCGTCGTTGCGAAATTAAAACCTAATTATTCTTGCCACCAAAGTTAAATCAATCTTTTTAATAAACTAATTTAATTATTCTGCACTCAACAGAACTTGTCAACATTGAACGGAAAATGAGGCGCGATGTGGACTTCGCGCGGGCCTATCCTTACAGTCATCTTGACGAAACTCAAGCGCAGGTAGAAAAAATTTTTGATAACAAAATAGTCGAATTGTCTTGAAAAATATCTTTGAACATGTTTCAATTGATACTTTCAAAATAATGGGCAATAAAATATTAAAATCATGGAATGGCACTAATCAACCCGGTGACCTAATAGAACCTAATAGAAATTTAAATTATTTCTGGAAAGGTAGGTATAAAGATATAACTGAGTACACCGCCGTCGATCACCTGAGCCCGCGTTAGCGAAGTGAAGCGGGTAGGAGCGTCGCTCTAGTTTGAGGTCCAACTTTAGTCGCATGTATGCAGCTAAATAAAGCATAACTAATACCAACGACGCCCCCGTTTCTTCGTTCTTCTCCTTCGACCACTGTGTGGTGTTTTTTCGGATTTTGCTCTGCGCCGAGGGAATTTATCTGTTCGCCAACAGCTCGCCGCTTATGTTTGGAGGATGATCGATCCCTACAAACATTGGCCCTTCGAGCCGGATAGTCTTCCCGACTGCCAGCAGTTCCCGGCCATTTGTTCCGCCAAGATAAGTACGAGCCTTCTTTAATTTTCTCACTGCCGGTCCTCAGCAGAGCTCCAAACATTCAATTTCGGTCGCACTGTTGTAAGACTACTTTCCGTGTCAGTTCCACATCCGTGAACTTTCCGATACAACGGCTGGTGAGAAATTCACTTCACCTCATCGATCGACATTTTTCTTTTCAACCCGTCTTCGCTTCACTTCTATAAGCGCCGCCGTTCTATTTACGTACATCAACGTGCAAACGGTCGCAGCATATGTATTTACATATTTTTATATGTTCATACATCATACATATTAACATATGTTCATACATTATACATAGTAACACATACATTCATCCCATACATCCTTGCACATACATGTGTAGATACATATGTACACAATTTTATATCGGCGCAATTTTAGCTCCCCGCTTTTGCAAAACGAAAAGTGAAAATGTGTGGTAAGAAACAAGGCATAATTAATGTTCGCAAAATTCCTTGTTCCCCGGAAAGTCCGCCGTGTTTGCGATATTTTTTTCTTATCTTGGTGTGTGCCATTTTTTTTCCACGTAATTTTTCGGACCTTTTACAGACATTCAGTACATCCAAATACTCTCCGCTTCACTGTGCCCTTACACATACATGCATGCCCATATATTCCATATACATATATTATCTGCCATATTCCAGGTACTAACCTTCGGTACGAAATTAATATAAATTCAAATTCAAAGCGACCCAAAAACAACAAACATTAAAGACAAAGCATTATTACAAATCCATAAGGCCGGTACCGCAATCGATTTTTTTGCTCAAAGATTCGATTTAGCCGCTGCAGAGGCCGCGGTATTGTTGTTGTTTGTTCTCCCGCTCTCTTGCGTCCCTTACGCAAACACTGCTTGCCGATAGCATAATAGCCAAGGTTTTAATTCCACCGCTCAGGCTTCGCAATTATTAAGTTGGAGAATAAGTGAATTATTGCGACTATTATTTTATGAATTATTAATTAATTATTTTCGGATAACGGGACAAGATCAACCTTTCGTGGACCTAATTTGGTTTTCTGACCTAATAAAATATAAGAAAGATCAACGTTCGAGCAACGAAATATTAATATTTGTATTTACATATTCATGTTCGACGACATCGAGACCCGGATCTTCTTGCCTACACGCCCGTTCCCAACTCTCTTGTCCATTCCGCATAGAGCACCATCCGCCCGCGCAACTTTCGCCAGTTTCAGATTCGCTCCGGTGTCGCGGCGCACATTTATTCGTGTGCCACACAGGTCGTGCCATAGTCGTTCGCCGCCGCCTAGTACTTTTTTTGCCCAATGGGTTGTTGGAGTCAAGTTATTTTATTTTTTTTTTTTTTCCACCGTTTTAAAGTAACCCAGTTGTTTCAACCGGCTTCAGCGGCCGCGTGCCATTTGGCTGTTCACGTAAGACGTCCCTTCTTTCGGAAACGACTAACTTGTCACGCCAAGAACATTAGTGTGACCTTCTGGCCGCTTCTTCCAAGGCACCCGTTGTTCAAGTCAGGTGACAAGCCCTGATCAGCAGAAGTTGATTCTGAGAATGCCCACGGGAGACGACAAGAAGCCGCGTACGATCCCTTCCCCTTTTTTCAATTCCTATCTGCCACTCGTTCGCTAGTACGAGTTGGCAGCCTAGCGCAACAGCTGTTATGTTAACATCATTCAAAAAGCGCGGAATTCAAATATACAAGATTATTCTAATTGGGTTTTGACCCAACATACCGGCCCCCTTGAAAGTATGCGATTGACTTTCAAGAGACAGGTAATAAGGCGAGTTTCCGTAAAGGGCGGCCCCTTGGCAGTGCGTACGTCGGCTACACGCACGATGTTGTCCGCTCCTGGAATCGTGCTGACTATGCGCCCAAGAAGCCACCGTTGTGGGGGAAGATTATCCTCGTGAACGATGACCATGTCGTTGACAGCCAAATTTGGTGAAATCTTCGTCCAGGTTGTGCGAACTTGGAGCTCGTTGATGTACTCGTGGCTCCAGCGAATCCAGATGTGATGTTTGAGTGCGCTGACCCTTTTCCATCGATCCTACTTGTCCAGGTTGTCGTCGATTGGTGGAAGTTCCGGTAGTGCTCGGAGTGCGTCACCCACTAAGAAGTGGCCAGGCGTGAGAGCGGCCAGGTCGTTTGGGTCTGATGAGAGCGGCGGTAACGGGCGAAAGTTCAGGATCGCCTCGACGTCAGCAGCTGCTGTGGCTAACTCCTCGAAGGTTAACCTGGTGTCTCGAAGAGTGCGATTGAGTAGTCCCTTGACACTTTTTACTGCAGCTTCCCATATGCCCCCGAAGTGTGGAGCCCTGGGTGGAATAAATTGGAAGTTAATGAACTCTGAGCGACAGAAATAGTGGATTGTTTTTGTTGTTTCGTCTTTAAACAGAAACTGCTTCAACGATTCGAGCTTGTTGTTAGCTCCTGCGAAATTTGTAGCGTTGTCACAGAATATGTCCGAGGGAAGTCCGCGTCGGGCAATAAAACGCTTTAGTGATGCAATGAAGCTATCCGTCGTGAGATCCGATACCACTTCGACATGTATCGCCTTCGTGGCAAAGCAAACGAAGACGGCTAGGTAGGCGTTGGTAGGCGGCTTACCCCGGATGCGCAAATAGACGTTGATTGGTCCGCAAATGTCTATTCCGCATCTTGACCCATTAGCTGCCTTTCGAGAGTTGGTCGATAGCGGCGACAATGTATAAATGAGCGAACGACTTGTCGCGCCAAGTCCCTTGCATTCACTATCCAGAACTGTTTTCTAATTAAAGCGACGAGCGTCCGTGGCCCGGCGTGATAGTTCTGTAGATGAAGATGGTGAGCGAACTGTGACACAAATGGATCCTTAGCTGGGAGCAGCACAGGATGCTTTTGGGTTTCTGGGTAGTCTGCTAGCTCCAGGCGCCCTCCGACCTTTAGCATTTGGAAGCCATCTGTAACCTGGAGGAAGAGACTAAGATTTTTAAGGTTAGTGCGAATCGGATGGCCCTTCAGGGCCGAGGACATCTCTTGAGCGAAGTGAATAGTTTGAATATTCCAGACGATGCAATGTAGCGCCCGCATCAGTTCTGCTGGCGTCGACGAAGGTGATTGGAATGGCGTTAGTTTACGGCAGCGCTGAGTAAATCTGTACATCCAAGCGATAACTAGTAGGCAGCGATGATGCGAAACGATCTTGTAGATTCCTTCAAGCAGTTGATTACTAGTCGTGTGTACGGCAAAGGCTTATTTTCTCTTCTCCAGTTGGACAGTTTCCATATCAATGTCACTGTTGTCTCGACTGTCCTTTGGCCAATGTTGATGATCTTGGCCTAGGAACTCAGGTCTCTCGAACCATATCGATTGTTCCAACTCGGTGATAGTGCAGCCCCTGGACAAGATATCAGCCGGGTTGCAGTGAGTAGGAACATGTCTCCAGTGGCAATCTGACGTGAGTTCTTGAATTTCGGCAATTCGATTGCCGACAAGGGTTGATCAGGTGGCCGAGTGTTGGCGATTCCAATGTAAAACAATTTGAGAATCGCACCATAAGAACGAAGTCGGCTTTCTGTCAGCGAAGATTCTAATGATTTTTTTGTAGAGCTGTGGTAACAAATGTGCTCCACACAGTTCTAATTTCGGCAGAGATAGCTTCTTGGTGGGAGCAACTCTGGACTTCGATGTGATTAGCTGTACCTTGGTCAGCCCATCTGATCCGATTGTGCGAGCGTAGATGCAGCATCCATACGATCGAATGGAGGCGTCACAAAAGCCGTGTATTTGAAAGGAATGTATCGCTGATTGGAGGCAATATCGTGGTATTGCTACAGACTCCAACGACGAAAGCGATGCAAGCAGGGACATCCAAGCTGTATGAATGCCTTGGGGTACTGACTCGTCCCAATGTAGTTTTAGGAGCCACAGCTCCTGGAGGATAATTTTTGCCACTATGATGATGGGAGTAACTAATCCCAACGGATCAAACAGCGAAGAGGCTATGGACAAAATCGAGCGCTTGGTGACGTGGTCCGAATCGAATCTTGGCGAGAACGAGAACATAAATGTGTCCCGTACTTGGTCCCATTTTAGGCCAAGCGTGCTGGTTAGCATTTCGTCGTCCAACTGCAAATGTTTGACTGTAGCGTCATCGACAAACTTGCAGTGATTTGAATGCCATTTTGCGAGTTCTAATTGGCCATCCTGTAGAATAGCTGTAACTTCCCTTTTGTTTTGATGTAGCTCCTCTACCGTATCCGCTCCACCTAGGAAGTCATCCACATAGAAAGACGATTTGATGGCTTTAGCTCCAATCTCCAATTTGTCCATGAATTTGTCGGCTAGATATGACAAACTGCGTATGGCTAGATACGGTGCAGCCGCTGTGCCATAAGTTACAGTATTCAATTCGAAGGAATCTCCTTTTGGCAATGTCGAATGAGGCTCCGAGAACGGTAGGTTCATCTTTAAATGGAAGTCGTACTTCCAATCGACCATCTGAATTACGTCGTACCGTTTTGGTGTAGAGCTCCTCACAGTTTCGCTGCTCTGGCGTAAGTGTGATCTCAGGAGGCTCCACATGATCGATGCGCCATAGCCGTTCCATTTTTTGGTCAATTTCTGTTAATGCGATAGATGAGTACTGATGGAGTGTTCTGGGATGAGCTTGACATCGACCAGACACTATCCATCCAAGTAGTGTTTTTTGTAGTACGGGCAGATCCTTTCCTAATTTAACTTGGCCGACATCCAATATATCGAAGAAGGTTTCCGTCCGCAAAAGCAGATCGATCCGACGAGACTTGTTGAAGCTCTCGTCAGCAAGAGATGAGTGCTGCGGAAGGTTCCACGCAGAAATGTCAATTTCCGATTCTGGATGATAGGCGATGTGGGATGGCAAAAATCAAGGAGCAACTCGAATCCATTGTGCCTCTACTTGATATTGGTGGTTGCATGGTCTGGATTCTGGATGATTGGCGATGTGGGATGGCAAAAATCAAGGAGCAACTCGAATCCATTGTGCCTCTACTTGATATTGGTGGTTGCATGGTTTTTCGCGTTTGTGTCTCACCAATGCTACGAATCTCGAGGTTGGGCTTGCTCCGTGGCAGTCGAAGTCTTTGGTAAACTCCTCGGATATGAAATTCACCTGAGAACATGAATCCAGAAGCGCTCTTCCTATTTTGTAGCTTCCAGATGCATCCTTGACCAGAATCAGTGCCGTGGCCAGAATGACACAGTCGGAACGAGACTCCGTGTGAGTATGCGCGACTGCGTCCGAAACTTGTACAGGCTCCGCTTGAGGGAGTGGCAAGGGACCTGCGGCCGATCCTGGCGATGGCCGATGAAGCAGCGAGTGATGCGGTAGTGCACATGAGTGGCACCTCCGCGTCGACGGGCAGTTGGCTACAAGATGACCCCTGCTAAGGCAATTAATGCATAGCTTGTGGCGCTTTACTGCATTGAGGCGATTATCTAGGGCGAGATTGATTAGTTCTGGGCATCTAAAGGTCTTGTGGTCTGTCTGTGAACAGATGTTACAAGTTTGTGTGGTGCAATTGAAGGACAGACTTGCCTGATTCCTCTGCGAGCGCGACCTATGGCCACCTGGTTGACTCATAGGGGCTTCAGCAGGAGGCTTCTTATCCGATTCCAAATATTGACAATGACGTTCAACGACTCCAACGCATTTGTCCCACGAAGGCAACGTAGTGTAGTCCAGCGACTCATTCCACTTCCTCTTAGTCTCCTGGTCCACTTTGCCCATAACTATGGAGATGAGCATGGCCTCGCAAATCTGTGGCTCGGTGCTCAACGAACGCAACGAGTTGTATAATGCGGATGCATTATCGATTAGGCTGCGCAACTGCTGACCATTTGACTTGGCGACAGTTGGCAATGCGAAGAGTGACGATATGTTATCCAAAAATACGAGAGTCGGGTTGTCATAGCGCTGCTTTAAGCGGTCCAGAGCCTTTGTGTAGTTGTCTGCGGTCACCTGGAAAGCTCGAACCGTTTCAAGGGCTGGTCCTCGAAGACAGTTTAACAACTGGTTGAACTTCTCGATCTTAGACATGGATGGCTGGTGGCCAATAACTTGGTTAAACGACAAGATAAAGTTTTGGTACTCGCAGTATTTGCCGTCAAATGTCGGCAATGATAAGCGCGGGAGCTTAACTGCAGATGTGTGCCCAAAATTAACCGTAGATTCATGAATGCCGGTGCTGTTAGCGTCTGGTCCAAGTTGCTCCTGAACGCAAACCTTGGCGTGGATAAACAGTTCCTCTATTTCGAAGCGAGTATTGCGCTGCGCCTCAGCTGGCTCCATCTGCTCTATGGCTTCCTGGGTAGATAAAGCGAGTTTAAAATACGATTCCAAAATCGACAAACGGCAAGATAATTCCAACGGAGATAAATTCAAACCAGGTTCCACTGATTTGCTCATACGTGTAAGGTTTTTTCGAGCACTCGTTCGTTGAGCTTTAAGTTGCTCCAGCGAAGACATTTTTGCAGATGTTTGTTTACTTTATTTAATTTCGATCTGGATATTCCTTGTTTGACAAGGTCTGTGAGAGCGAGCGAGACGACGAGATGTAGTGGAAAATTTTCGCTCGCCAAGCCTAGAGTGCAACCTAGAGTGTTGCGACAGAATGAGGTTATGTATGGGGGTGCTCCTGGGGGCAATATGTATGGATGGAGGACCGAGATGTCGACTCCAACTATGGCGATGACACTTGGAGGATGTCCAACGATGTCCAATGATGCGGCGGGAGACCCTTGAGTATAGCCGGCAGCTGCGCTGTATGTAGTTGTGCGCAAACGCACTAGCGAAAATCCTATGCGGACGCTGGGTAGACCGGCAGCGAACGCGATGCGCGAATGTACGAGAGTTTGGCAGGGCAAAGGTCGTAAATGCGCGTGCGAGACTTAACTAAAACGTAGCACAAGTCCTGTCACGGTTGCCAAAATTTAAAAACAAGAGCATTTTCTTGAGTATAAATGATAAGTCGGATGGTGCTAGTTTAATAGTTAAATTTTAATGACAATTCTTGATTATTTCTCCTCACTTAAACTCCTCGTGGCTATATCTTCAACTTCAATTTTTCATCTGTTTTTGTTCTATTCTCTCTTTTTTCTAATTCCTCTCTGCCACTCGTTCGCTAGTACAAGTTGGCAGCCTAGCGCAACAGCTGTTATGTTAACATCATTCAAAAAGCGCGGAATTCAAATATACAAGATTATTCTAATTGGGTTTTGACCCAACATTATTAATTAATTATTTTCGGATTACGGGACAAGATCAACCTTTCGTAGGCCTAATTTGATTTTCTGACCCAACAAAATATAGGAAAGCTCAACCTCCGAGCAACGAAATATTAATATGTATTTGTATTCACATATTCATGTTCAACGACATCGAGACGATCAGCCGGCGAGTATTTTTTTGACCGTTGGTTTATTGGATTTAAGTTATTTGCGGGCAAGCGTTTTCTGGACCCTTTTTTTTTTACTTTTTCCGCCGTTCTAAAATAACCCAGTTTTTTTAACCGCCTTCAGCGGCCACATGCCATTTGGCTGTTCACGTAATTCGTCTCTTCCCTCGGCGACGACAAACTTGTCGCGCCAAGAGCATTAGTGTGACCATCTGACCGCTTCAGCCGAGGCACGCGTTGTTAAAGTCAGGTGACAAGCTCTGATCAGCAGAAGTCGATTCTGAGAATGCCCACGGGAGACGACAAGAAGCCGCGTGCGATCCCTTCGATCCGCTTGGGCAGGTCACAATCCGCATCTCCGCGGCCAAGTTCGCTTATTCGAAGCGAACCTCCACACTCCGGGCGCCTCGGAGCCTGAGAGATTTTCCCCGCAGATGTGCCGAGTCCATCTGGACGAAATCCGGCCTTATGGGAAAATGTGAAGAAGGCGAGACCGTTTCACCGCGATAGATGTCCAAAGTCCCCGTCTTACACCACTGGAAAGGTTGTTTCACCTCTTGCCAAGACAAGTGGCGATGCTCACATGATTGTGTCAAAGGCACCGGTGACGAACAAAGGGTTTAGTTCCGCGTGGCGAGGCCTTACGGATCGCTATGAAAACAGACGCTTGTTGGTTAACAGCCACTTGAAGATTTTACACAGCCTCCAAGCTGTTCACCAAAAGTCCGGGACCGCCTTAAGAGAATTACAAAGCACAATTCAAAGCTGTTTGACAGCCTTGAAGACGTTCTCCAATCCAATCGAGGCTTGGGATTGCCTCTTGGTGTTCATGGTGTCCGCAAAGCTTCCCAAAACCACACTATACTTGTGGGAACAATCCATCCACAACAAGGCCAAAATTCCAACTTGGAATGAGATGGATGCGTTCCTGACCGAGCGCCATCGTACTCTGGAGGCCGTCGACGAAGTCCGTCCTAGCGTTTCGGTGCATTTTCCGCCGAGATCGGCAACTGCGAGCGCCCCACCGGTAATCCATTTGCAACGGCTTCAAGACCGTCTGCTACACACAGGACTCGGCCTGCACCTATTGCAGAAGGCACGGGGGCCTCAGAGGTTACCTCAGATGTGCAAGTATGCTTCGCTTCCGGTTCATGAGCCCAAGTATCCGGCCCGAACCAAACCGTGACCGGCCAACTGACTTAGGTGTGTAATTTTTTGATTCGATCGCTTTCCAGACCTGGGATACAGTTAGAGACCGCAGCCTATGTTCCGCACCTGGCCGGAAATCTGCCCTCGTATCCGATCCCACAAGATCGTCTTAAGGAACTTCCGGACATCCCTCTTGCGGACCCCAAGTTCTTTGAGAGCTCCCAAATCTATGTCTTGATAGGACCAGACATTCTTCCGTCTATTCTCCTCAGCAGCTGCAAAATAAACATTTGTGGATCACATTCCGGCCAGGAAACCATCTATGGATGGGTGTTAGCAGGCCCAGTCCATTCGGCAGACACCCGGAGGGTGTCCGCCTTCTCCACGCGAGTAGTGTCCACACAGACCGTCTCCGAGTCTGATTCGTTTTGCGAACACATTTCGTAAAAACCACCAGAAGGGACCATTGTGGGAAGTATGTTTTGACGCTCCCCTTGCGCGACCCCGAGCACAAGGCTGTGGCTTAGTTCCTTCGCAACGAGCAGAGGCTGAAAAGGGATCCCTTACTCAAAGCCCAGTATGACGCTGATATCCAAGAATACCTTGACTTAGGCCGCGATTTTGGCAGACATCCAGACTCTCCATCTCCTTCGTGCTGATTTTCTCGAAATCGACGTAGAGAGCACGGCCAAAACTGTCGGTGTGCGGTGGAAGGCGACGTCTGATGAGTTTTTCTTCACTCCTCCAGAATTGACCTCGGGGTCGTCGTTCTCGAAGCTTCAAGTCCTTTCCCAAATTGCCAAGTTATTCAATCCAGCCGGCTGGCTAGCCCCCTTCATTGTCCGAGCAAAGATGTGGTCGATGTGTTTAAAATTTCCGTTCCATTGAATGGTATGGCTACAATTTGGTATAATGTATAATTATTTGGTGACAAAATTGGTATCCTGATCTTGAACAGGAGTGTCTTATTGTTGGGATGGGATAACAGATCGTAGACCTCGTAGTCTGTTATTCTGTTCATTACTTCCTGTTCCTTTTTTATGTGAGCTGTTATTTAGCTGTCCCTAATTATTGTCTCATTTTTAAATTCATTCGTTTTTTCTGCGACGTTTTTTAGATTTGTGTATTTATTCCGTCTTCGTCAGTGGCGTCCATATTGCCACTGACAATCTTTACTATTGAGCCTAGGCCGTTAATTAGGTCTCTCCTAGTTCTGCTGCTGTTGTTGTTAGGTAGCAGCGAAGCCAACTTTTCATTGATTAAGTTGAGGCTTGCAGCCTCTGAGTTTCAGCAGGTTTTCAGCTGCGTTTTCGTATTCACTGAGGTGGATCGTATGGCGTATTGTTGAAAATGATACCACCGTTCTGGCGGTTCCCAGTTCGATTTTGACGATGGTTTGGTCGTTAGTTAGCGGGTTAATTCTAAGGTTCTGAGCGTATGTCATCGCCAATCTGTAAGAAATAGTCGGTAAGTGGTTCTAATTAGTCAGTGGTTCTAATTAGTCCTTTGTCACGTAGTGTTTTGTGTTTAGTGAAACGAGGCTTTATTTTACTCCTTTTGTTCTCCTTCCGGAAGACCGAGCTTCCCGTCGGCAGGTCAGGGAGGTCTTGCCTCGTTTCGTTCAACTAGGTTTTTGCGTTTTTCAGCGATTTCTTCTATGTGGGATTTGACCTCTGGGTAGAGTCTATTACGGAACAAGTGAAGTCTGCTTAGGAAGTAGTGTTCGCTGTCGAACTTGGTTGTTTTTTCAAAAACGTGAGGGAGCCAACTCACGTTAGGTTCGTGCTCGAGTGTATCGCAATGTTTTATGTTATAATCGTTTCTGAAAGAACCTCCTCATGATCCAGGTCTAGTTGTGTATCTTCCCCTTTGCGAGGACGATCCGATATATTTCCCTTAGTGTTGAGTGAAGCCTTTCAACTGTTAAATTACAACTCGGCTGTTGAAAGGACTTCTATGTCGTTTTGATATGGGAAGTCCGTGACAACGGTTCTCGCGAATTCGGCTCCTTGGTCGAAGATGACCTTTTTGGGTATGCCAAATTAGCAGAAGAATATTTTAAATGCTTTAGTGAGGCTGAAAGAATTTCTATTAGGCAGTGGAAATGCCTGTGCGAATCTAGAGAATTTCTCTTTAATTGTGAGATTGTAGTTTTTGTTGATCGTATAGATATCTTTATGCAAGATATCTAACGGTCCGTTAGGGATTTCGGGCATTTTGTAAAGTGGTTTCTGCGGTTGTCTGTCGTACTTGAGGGTAGACAGCTTTCGCAGTCCCGAATTGCCTGTGATTATACTTTTTAGGTGGGGCACGTAGATTTCCCTTTTTAGGTGGGCGTACATCTCGTCTACCCCTCGATGATTTGTGTTTACGTGAGTTGTTTTAATGATCGATTCTAATTCGCTGCTGCTTGAGGGTTCCCTCAGGAATGTCAAGCACCTGATGATTTTGTATTGGTTCGTTCCCGCTAAACGTTCGGAATAAGCTTTTTTAATTATATTTGTCTTCTTATTTTGAATTTAAATAGGGCGCAGACCAAGCTTTATGGGTCTGGTGGAACCGTATAGGTGGCTTGTATATTAGAGTGAGTTGAGTGGGCTGTGAGATACAGGGATGTGATCCGGTTAACTTGGCATTTAGATATTTACGTGGGTGTTTGGTTCCACCCTGTTAAGTGCGTCTGAGACAACATTTTGGGATCCCTTCTCATGCTAGAATTCATAAACTTATTCGCTCAAGGCATCCCTCCAGAGACTAAGTTTTGCGTTATGGCCATTAAAATTTTGGAGAATTTTTTATGGCCATTTGAATTTTAGACGTAGAGGTACGGTCGGAAGTATTTTACTGGCCAGACGATTCCTAACATCTCTTCTTCTACCGTTGAGTAACGGGTTTCGGCCTCGTTGAGGGTTCTACTCGCGAAGCAGATAGGTCTGTCGCAAGTTTTTTGTCCTTGTGACAGCACCTCTCCGAATGCGACGTTACTCGCGTCTGTTGTCAAGGTGAAAGGCGTTGTGAAATCTGGGTGTTTTAAGATGGGGTCGATTATTACCGACGTACCACCTTTTAATTGTTTGGTAAATGGTTTAGGTTTTCGCCCAAGTTCTTTTATAAATTTCCTGTAATAGCCTACAAGTCCCAGGAAGGACTTAATTTGTCAGCGAGTCTTTTATAGCCGCTATTTTGTTTGGATTCGGTTTGATACCTTCCTGGGTGACCATGTGGAACCAAAAAAAAACAAGAGAGAACGCTATACTCGAGTTCCCCGACTATCTGATACCCGTTACTCAGCTAATGGATGTGCGAAGAAGAAATTTCAACACTGACAGTTTATGGCGGTTTGTGGGCATTAGAGTGGGCGTAACAAAAAGTTATTGGACATATTGATAGAAATTTACAAGACTAGTACCAAAATGACAAAATATCAAAACATTTTTCAATAGTGTGGGCGTGGCAGCTTTGGGCGGTTTGTGGGCGTTAGAGTGGGCGTGGCAATATGAATCGACAAACCTACGTCTATGTCTCTGGAGTCTGTATGCCGACAGACGGACAGACGGACATGGCCAGATCGACTCGGCTATTGATCCTGATCAAGAATATATATTCTCCGAAACGCTCCCTTCTGCCTGTTACATACGAGGGTCGTTTGATAAGTCCGTGACTTTTTGAATAAAATATATTTTTTTCGTCAAAGAAGCGTTTTATTTCTCAACATAATCTCCTTTTAGCTCTATACATTTAGTCCAGCGTTTTTCCAATTTTTTTATTCCTTCCAAATAATAGGTTTTCTCAAGGCCCTCAAAATAGTCGTTTGTTTCTGTGATGACCTCTTCATTTGACCCGAATCTCTTACCGCCGAGCCATTTCTTCATGTTTGGAAACAAAAAATAGTCACAGGGGGCTAAATCTGGAGAATATGCTGGATGGGGTAGCAGTTCGTAGCCCAATTTATGAAATTTTGCCATGCTGACTACACACGTGTGCACCCGTGCATTGTCCTGATGGAACAGCACTTTTTTTTCGCCAAATGCGGTCGTTTCTGCTTCAAATCAATATCGAATCTGTCCAAAAGCTCTGAATAATATTCGCCGGTGATCGTTTTACCCTTTTCAAGGTAATCGATGTGAATGATACCTTGTGCATCCCAAAAAACTGTGGCCATGACCTTGTTGGCCGACAGACCCACCTTGGCCTTCTTTGGTGCACGTTCACCCGGAGAAACCCACTGTCTTGATTGTTCTTTGGTCTCTGGTGTGGTGTGGTGGATCCATGTTTCGTCTACGGTAACGAAACGGCGCAAAAATTCGTTTGGATTGCGGTTGAACATCGCCAAACACTCCTTTGAAATGGTCACACGGTTGCGCTTATGGTCGTGTGTGAGCAATCGCGGCACCCATCGCGCGGAAAGCTTTTTCATGTCCAAATATTCATGTAAAATGTGATGTACCCGCCTACAGCCTCAGCTACCTCACGCACTTTCATTCTCCGATCATCCAATATCATTCCATGGATTTTGTCGACGATTTCTGGCATGACGACCTCTTTTGGGCGACCTGAACGTTCGGCATCACTTGTACTGGTACGACCACAACGGAACTCAGTAAACCATTTCTTAACCATTGAAATTGATGGTGCAGAGTCCCCATAACATTTATCAAGTCTTTCCTTGGTTTCGGTGATGGATTTTTTACGCAAAAAATAATGCTTAATTAGCACACGAAATTCACTTTTTTCCATTTTCGTTAAAATTCACGAGATCGTCTGCTTTCAATGCCTATAAAACGCAAACCAAAAAACGCAGCTTTCTCAAAATTTTACAGTCAGCTGTTAATCGATAACTGCTGACAGGAGCAGTGTTGTATTTAGAGCAGGTGCGCGGCAAATACAAAAAGTCACGGACTTATCAAACGACCCTCGTACAAACGAATCTAGTATACCCTTTTACTCTACGAGTAACGGGTATGTTTCTCTTCTGATGGTCTTTTTTAATGTAGTCGATCGGCAGTTCGTGTTCGTTGTAGGGCGTAACATTTACCGGCTGATCCAGTCAAAGTGTGCGTTCGTTCTCGGAGTTGTTTGTTACCTCCAGGAAACTGTGATAGTGAGGTCGGAATCGATTTCCAAGTATTTTTTTAACTTAACTGTTTTAACTTCTCGATATCTATTCTTGCCTTGTGTTTCGTGAGGAAGTCTATACCAAGGAGCCTTTTGAAGAAAGGATGGAATTTGAAGAGCAGGAGATTTATATCGCCCTGCTCCCCAAATTACCTTGGTATAGGCAGAGTAGTTGCCGTTTTTAACGAGTAACTGTCCATGACGGTGGTGATTCGGATGTCTTCGTCCAGTGTTCGGGTTAGTTCGTTTGGAATAATTTTAGGGTCAATAAAGAAGTACAATGAACCGGTGTGGATGAGGAATTTTAGAGGATTAAAAGAGTCGTCAAATGTAAGCGTTACGTAAAGAAGGACTGAACCGTGTGTTCTTTTACTTAAGTATCCTACCTGTCGGTCGAGGCTTCTAGTTGAAAATTTACACTGTCATCAATATTGTGAAGATTGGGTCGGGTACCCTGTGGGGGTCCGTTACGCCGGTCAGGGTTACTTTGTCCCGGTTTAGATGGTTCTGCTCTAAAATTCTCACGGTCCCTAGTGTCGTTGTTGCGGTTAGGCTCCTGTCGGAAGGGATTGTTTCTTTAATACGAATTCCACTGGTACGAATTCCTTTGGATGTCTTGTCTGTAGTTAGTCGGCGTATAGTTGAAGTTCCGCTCAGAGCGTCCGCTTGATCTGTTCTTGAACGCCCTATTGCGGTCAAAGTTGGGGTTATAATTATTGGTCTTGTTTCGTCCTTGTTGCATAAAGCTCTGTTCTATTTGGCACCATTCTTCTATAGTCGATGGGTTTCTAGTCCGAATGATTGTCCTAGGTGAGTCACGGAGCCCAGCTAAGAAGGCGTTGCGAGGGCTCCTTTTGAAGCTGCACTGACCCCTTGTTTTGAATCAGGGGCCAGTGCAAGCAACTCACTCCGGAGCAACTCACTCGGACGGCTTGGTCGGATTTGCTGACAAGCTGGAACCCCTGCTTTTTGAATCCAGGGTCAATTATTGTGGCTATCCTCGGAACTGTCCTCGTTTCATATTGGTCGAAACGCTTCATAAACAGGCCACTTAAATCGTCAAGGGCGGCAATAGCTTCTTGGGTTTTAAATACATTTGCAAATGAGGAAACTTCCATACAAATTTGCCATATCATAGCGATATGGTGGCATACTTTCCACCTGATATTTTTATTGTTGCTTTATCAAATGGCCGAAGTAAGTGGCACAGCTCATCCAAGGCATTAATCTCCATTGTGTTACCCACGTATTGGATCCCGTCCAGTTTGCGTTTCAGGTTTGTTCTTGGCATAGTGACGAACCAAAAACATCGATACATCGAAGTTAGCATCGATGTTTCGGCCCCTCTAGTTCATGGACGTGTTCAGTAGGGTACTAGCGTTGGCCATGTTGTTTGCATTAGGCGAAAGCGTAGTAGTCCTAGAACCCTAGACTCTGCGGAGAAAGGCAAGGGAGCCTTTGAATTCCCAGTGCGGTATTTATGAGTAAAATTAAAACGCACTGTCCCACGGGGTTGGTACCTCTTGGATGAGTGAGAGAGGGTCAGCGACGTTTTGAGCATCTTTGAATTTCGCCATAGCCGTGGAGTTTCGCTTCATAAATGCAACAATAGCTTTGCATTTATTTATTAAAACTTGGAGGTTTTCCATTTTTAATATATCCTGCACCAACAAGTTTATCGTGTGTGCAAAACACGGAATATGTTTAATTTCCTTTTTTATAGTGGCGTCATTGTCGATGACAATAGTTACCCCTTTTCGGTGAAGCTCCTAGTCAATAAGAATCTTGCGAACTTTGTCAGCTATGTTTACTGCTAAGTGATTGGTGGCGGTCAAAAGTGGTGCCGTTGACAACGTGGCTGAAACAAGCTTAAAATCTGCGTCAACAAAACTGCAATTCACAGTTATAAAAGCTTCGTTTGCTCGGGAAATCCATCCATCCATTGTGATACCCACGTATTGGATCCCGTCCAGCTTGCGTTTCAGGTTTGTTCTTGGCATAGTGACGAACCAAAAACATCGATACATCGAAGTTAGCATCGATGTTTCGGCCCCTCTAGTTCATGGACGTGTTCAGTAGGGTACTAGCGTAGGCCATGTTGTTTGCATTAGGCGAAAGCGTAGTAGTCCTAGAACCCTAGACTCTGTGGCAAGTCACCGTCCCCTAAACATTCGATCACTTGGCGAGCCAACTAAAATAACAAAAACTTTCGCCCACGCAATCGTCTCAGGATTCTCCAATTACTCTTATATTCGGGAATTCTCTCTTCACGAGAGAATAGACATTTATAACATAATTCTCTTAAACTTCGCTCTTCAGCAATCCCAATCTGTCTATATAAACGCAAACATGTCTCAATGAAGTAGTTCAGTACTGAGTACGCTATCAATTGCGGTAGCTTTGCTAAGCCCACTTTAACATCGAAGTCCATTATCCAACCTAGTTATATTCCAAAGGCTATAGTTCTTTCTTTATTGGAATTAATAAAAACGTTTAATTATACATAAAAAAACCACCCGTAATCCATTTTTTTTTAATTAACTCTCGTTCTGAACTCGTAAATGGCGCAGCCGGTATGATAAAAAGAAAATATTGTGCGATTTGTTTACAAATATCAATCTAGTGACAAAAGATCCTTGTACGACCGAGCGTATCTCTTATGATTAAACCACGCGAATCGGCGCTAAAGTGAACATAAAATCGTAATACAATTAACTCTTTTTTATCCACAAAAGAACTACGTATAATCAGTGGTTGAAACTCAACAGTCAACCCTACTGCATACGATCAATAAAAGTGTAAAAACAACAAAAAAAAACCTAAAACTCAAAATAACTACATGTAATCGGTGGTTGACACACAATAGTCAAACCTACTACATATGGTCAATAAAAGTGTAAAAACAAAAAACCAAGAACCAAATACTCAGCTAAAACAACCGAACAAGTCCAACTGTTATCAGAAACCCATCTAAATCAATCCCTAAGTCAAATTAGGCAAATACCAACATTCAGTGGTAATACCCAAGAGATCAGTGCCTTTATCCGAAGGATCGAATTCATACTTCAACTTTACCCAACAACCGACAACAGACAAAGACATGTAGTGATGCAACTTGCAGGAGATGCCCAAAAAGTTTCCCAGTTATCCGGAGCAACAACCTGGCCAACGCTAATGAACGCGCTCATCAGCGAATGCAAAACCCAAACACCATGTGAGGAACTACTCCGTCGTCTCTACAACACACCCTTCAGCGGAAGTATCCGTAAGTTTGTCGAAGAGTTAGAAATTAAATCATTCACAATATCGAACAAACTTATGGTAGAACACTCAAATGCATTAAATAATACAATCAAAGATGTAATCATGAAAAAATTGCCCGATAGGTTATTTATGACTCTTGGTAGACATGACATTACGACAGTATCTAAACTTAAACAAATAGCACAATAAGAAGGTGTATACGAAATAACATTCAATGAACAAACAAAACCCATAATAACTCTTACCCTAACACAACCCAACCCCAAACTCCTAAGAACAAAGGAAACTATCAAAATTTCGTGAACAATGCTATGCATAATACAAATAAACCAAATCCAAACAGTAATTCAAGACCCGCTTAAATAAACCAAAGGTTAGCAAGAGAACTCGCACAAAAACTAAACACAGGTAGAGTTCAGAATCATTTCAATTTTCAACAACGAAGTAATAGTGCACCAAACCCTCCCGTCAAACGACAGGGATAAAGTGCTAGTGACCAATACAGAACGGACAGAGGATGCGAAAATTTTCTTCAACCAGCCTCGGAATCAGAAAGCCATTCAGAGGAGGAGAAACCCATTCTTAAAAATTAAAATGAATGATATTATTCTTAAATGCCTAGTAGACACTGGTTCATCTATTAATATTATGAAACAAATTGTTTTAATTTCCCAATCAAACCTTCTAAAGTAAAAGTCCACACTATATATGGCGTTATAACATTAAACCAAAACGTTTCACTGCAGTCAAGAAACCTTTGTTCCATTAAGCAAACATTTTATATTTAAAATTTTTCAGAAATACATGACTTACTATTGGGCAGAAACTATTTAGAGCCAACAAACACTTAAATTAATTATTCAACAAAAACAGTCACTATAAATGGCTATACATTCAAAATGTGGTACGACCACATCTAAACATCTCAACATCATGTTACCCAGAGGAAACCCCTCTACATACCCCGAAAAAGGGAAAAACACCCGAAAAATGAAAAGGAAACCCCACTTAAAATCAGATGAGTCAAAGAACACCAATGAGTGCCCCAGACCGTCTAATTCAGAAGAGACCAAGGTTGCCTATGAGTATCCCAAGGAAAACCCTCTTATTACCTCTTACATATAAAAAGCCCTTCTAGTTACATCCTCTAACTACGCCGTAGACGACGAGTTAAGAGAATCTAACGTATTCAGATTAGAACATCTAAATACAGAAAAAAGAGAACAACTTTCCCACATTTTACTTGAAATCAGTGATATTCAGTGCAAAGAAGGTGAAAATTGGACTTTCACAAATACGATTAAACATTCTATTCATACATAACCCGAAGATTTATAAAAAACCATGTGAATACCCCCGAGCGTTCGATCAAAAAGTCAACAAGCAAATTAACGAAATGATAGAACAAAAATGTTGGGTCATGCAGCCGCCAAAACTGTGCAGTAGGTTAATTTTATACTCTTAGTATTGTAAGCCGAAGTAGTCAGTAATAGCAGTTGCGATGCCCATAGTGCAAATCGCTGTTCTCGCACGAATTTATCTGTACTCTCTTTTTGTTATCTACCTACATTAAGCTCGGGCGCTGCATTTCGGCTGTCTGTCCCGCCAATTGTCACTTCTTCGTTTTTCGGCAAAGACTCAATTTGGGAATTTGATATAGCTCTTAGTCGGCCCTAGCTGTCAGTATAATAAACAAAACAAACAGTATCGGAAAATATTCGGCTATTTATTATTCGCAACAGCTATTGAAAAAGCTCAATAGCTAAACATTTGGTGACCTCGACGTGATCGTGTTAATTTGCATGCATTAATTAATGCACTTATCCCGTTTATAAATAAATATATCAATATATTAAAACGCAATCGGTTGGACAAGTTAGTGGTGATTTATATGATAATGGTTGTGTTTAAGCGAGCTAGCATTATATACATTATATTATACATTATATACATACATTGCTACATATATCATTTTGTGCTCATCTTCCCGCTAAACCGAATTTAAAGCGATTTGTTGCTATGCCAGCTGAAAGTGACAAAAACAGGGTGACCTTTTTAAAGCGCAAAGCCAAAGCGTTGTTCAGCAGGTTGCATAGGCTACAAACGTCGCTGTCTAGTGAGACGCTAAGCGGTTACGACCAACCAACTCTTACAGTGAGGCTGGATTAGATTGATGAACTGCAAAGTGCCTTCAATGTTCTGCATACAGAACTGGAGGAATTAGCGAGAGTTTCGATGAATTCATCGTAGAATTCAAGGCTAGTGTGCGCGCGGAAATAGCCAAACGCAAAGTGCATTTCGCGCCGCACTCGACGCTTGCGGAAGGTGTTGTGCCCCACCAGTGCAGTGGTCATCACCGAGGCCGATGCCGTTGCCGCCTGTGCAGCTGCCAACGTTTGGCGGAGGCTACGCAAACTGGGCGGATTTTTCACGATGTTCACGAGCATAATCGACAGCCATCCGGACCTCTCCAACATTAAGAAATTTCATCATCTGCGGTCATGTTTGAGGGACTCGGCGCTGGAAACTATCCGATCATTGAAGATCTCAAACGGCAATTACGAAGCGGCTTTAAAGTTGCTTCAAAAAAGGTTTGATAATCGGCGTCTCGTGTTTCAGGCACACATCACCGAGATTCTGGGTCCAAAGGTAGTACGGAATGGTTCAGTGTCATCGCTTCGGGAATTGTCGGACAAGTTTAACGCTCACATTAGTGCGTTGAAGGGTTTGGGCACCACTGAGCAAATCGCTGGCTGCATCATAGTGCAAGTGCTGCTGCAAAAGCTGGATGCGGCGAGCCAAGCTATATGAGAGGAGCGCTTGGAGGATCCGGTCTTTGTCAACCTTATTCCGTCGTAGAAATCGATGGCTGCATTGCTGGAGCAGCGATCAGGTGCGCAGAAATCGTTTGACGCTAGTTGCTACCACCCAAAATTGTCTTGGTTGCATGCTGTGCCATAGTGCAGAGCATGCCATATATTATTGCCCGAAATTTAGGCACTTAGCGCCAGTAGATCGTCTGCGCGAGGCAAAGAGACTTGCACTTTGCCTAAACTGCCTAAAGGTAGGTTATCAGCTACGGCAATGCAGCTCGAGGCGCTTCCGCACCTGTTGAATCAGGCATCAGATGGTCCTCCTTCCTCGCAGCCACATGTTCCGGTGTCTTCAAGCTCCCACACCGTGTCTTCTGCCTCGCTCTCGACTTCTTTTACTCTAATTGCCCAGGATCTCGGTAGTGACGTTGTGCTGCTAGTGCGGAATCGGTCGGGACTGTTCGTTCCCTGCAGGGCCTTGTTAAATTCTGGCTCCCAACTGCACTTGGTGACCTCTCGGTTTGCAAATCAACTGCACCCTAAGAGGTCAAGGTCGTCTGGATAGGCCCCCTTTAACGGTTCATCCCTCTAGTCTCCATCAATCTTCTTCCCACATTCCGCATTCTCGTCCTTTTCTCATCTGGTCACACAACTTCCATCGATCGATTGTTCCCGATAGATCCCGATAACTCTCTTCCACCCGTTATGTGGTGCATGTTCCGATATTTTTGCCCATCGATTGACACTTTCGAGTGCCGATCGACCGCCTTGTGATCGAGGCGCCCCCTTCCCTAAGCTTTTATGACTATAAAAGAAATTTTGGCGGTAAGTTTGAATATAAACAAAAACTTTTCATCCTTGTTAATCCTTGACTTTCTTCCCTGCAGCCTCATTTGGCGTGCCTTGCGGTACTGCTGTACCGCCCCTCCCCTTTCCACGGGAGTATGTGGGTTCCTTGGTCGCCTCTGCTGCTTGTATTTGAGTGTGCCTGTGCCTGAGGTAAGTCGGGGAAATCTGATGTCCGCGTGGAAGATAGAGTACTCCGGTTTGCTCGCTGCATGGCCCCGTTTACTCTCGCCTTGGCCTGACGCTGAAACGGGTGTCGTGTTGCGTCCGTTTCTCCATGCCGACCGTGGTGGTCTCACCTTTCCCCGGTGGTAGGGCTGTTGGCTCTACTGCATGCTTCCCCTATTTCCTCCCGACATATCCACATCCACGTTCTCGACATCAATCTCCTACAGATCCTCCTGCTTAAGGTCGCAGACGTGTAGCGTGCGTTTCTTTTTGTTCTTCCGGTGGCGAATCTTACATATCACTCTCTATATGAAATCCACAATTTGGTACGGCCCATCGAACCTCGGTGCTAGTTTGGCCGCAAACCCTTCAGCCGCTTTTGATAAATGGTGCTCTTTGGCCCACACCACTCCAAAAATGCCGGTAAGTAGCCTGTGGAATCTGACACACTGAAATTCACAGCCAGCATGATTTCGGGCGATCTTTCATCCCAATTCCTCTGGTTCTGTCCGGCAAACTGTGCTATCATTGTCTTTACAGTGCGATTGGCTCTCTCCGTCGGATTCTCCTGCGGTGTGTACGGTGGCGTAAACTGCTGCTTTATCCCCATGTCGTTGAGGAACTTCTTGAAGTCCCGGCTTGTAAACTTCACGCCGTTGTCCGTAATCACCACCTTCGGTACTCCAAATCGTGCGACAATACGTTCCTTGAACGCTTTCTGCAACGTCTCTGCCGTGGCTGTTCGCAAAGGCACCAATTCCGTCCACTTTTAAAACCTGTCCATCAGCACCAACAACATATTGTTTCCATGCTTCGATCTTGGTAGTGGTCCGACGAAATCGGCGCACACTGTCACTCAGGGCTCTTACGGGATCTGTGTTAACATCTGTGATTCGGTTTGAACCATTTCCGAACGTAAGTCCTTGCGTCTCTCTGCATTCCTGGCCAGTAGTACCGGGCAGCAAGTCGCGCAATCGTCTTACGACTGCCTACATGACCAGCTGCCGGGGAGTCGTGGTTTTCGCGCAGAAAAGTTTCGCTTAGCTGCCGCGGAACGCATTGCTTGCATGTCACTACACCTTCGTTCCCTGCTCTATGCGGAATCTGACTGTAAAGGGTGCTACCCTCCCATATGTAGTCTGGGAACTTTTGTGGATGCGCTTTTATCTTTTCTCGCATTTCCGTGATCCAGCTATATTCTGATTCGGTCTCTGTGTCTTGCGCTCAACTGGTCGCTGTGACCTCGAAGTCATACTGCTGTAGCTCCAAAGCGCATCTGGCAATTCTTCCCGAAGGCCTTTCTATGTTGTTCAGCCACTTCCGTGCTATATGATCCGTCACTACCTTAAATTGGTAGCCCTGCAGGTATAGATTTAGCCCACACACATTGCCCAGCACTTCTTCTCTTTTATTGAGTAGTTCTTCTCGGCTCCGTTTAGGGTCCGGCTGGATTATAAAATTACCTTTTCGCCATCTTCTGTGTCCTGTGTGAGGATCGCGCCAATCCCGTAGTCACTGGTGTCCGTTGGCAGGATAAACATTTTTCCGAAGTCTGGGCACGCCAAGACTGGGTCGGTAACCAATCTGGCTTTTACCTTCTCGAAGGCTTGCTGGTGGTCCTGTGACCATGTCCACTTGATACCCTTGCGGAGGAGGTCGTTGAGTGGCTTATCAGTGGGGTTAGGCGAAGTTAGGCACGAAACGTCGGTACCAAGATGCGACTCCAAGTTATTGCCTCAGCTCGCGGACCGATGACGGTGGTTCTAGCTGGGCTATGGCCGCTACCTTCTCTGGGTCCGTGCCTATCCCTTGGCTTGTGACGCGTTGCCCTAGATACAGTAGTTCTTGCTTGAAGAACTTGCCTTTTTCCGGGTTTATTCTTAGGTTCGCGTTCTTTAAACGACGGAAGACTTCCCTAAGGTTTCTTTTGTGTTCCCCTAGGGTGCGACCAATCACGATGATGTCATCTTAATACGCAAAAGCATTTGGCGATATTTCCGGTCCAATCACCTGATCCAGGGCCCGTTAAAATGTGGCCGACGCGGAGTCTAATTCAAACGACATCACTCTCCATTGGAACAGCCCTTTCCCTGGGAACGTGAAAGCCGTGAAGCCCCGGCTTGACTCTTCCAACGTTATTTGCCAATACCCATCCTTTAGGTCCAGACTACCTATGAAGCGCGCCTCCCTTAGTTGGTCGAGGATGTAATTTATCCGTAGCATCGGGTAGGCAACCTTTATGGATTTCGCGTTTATCTGCCTGAAGTCCACGCATAGTCTCCATTTTCCCATTTTCTCGTTTTTTTCTTCACCATCACTATGGGCGAACTGTATGGGCTTCTTGCATGTTCTATCATTCCCATCTCCAGAAGTTCCACCCTTGCGTTGATCTCCCCTTGAATCTTTGGATTCTTGTGGTAGTATCTCTGCTTAATTGGTTTATCATCTTTCATGGTTATCGTGTGCTCGACTATACTAGATGTTCCGGTCATGGAGTGAAACTCTGTTGCCCTCGGCAAAACTCAAATCTAGACGATAAAATAGGAACATGTGAGTTGGCTTTTTGTCTAAAGTAATTCGCCAATAGAAAAGAGCTAAAGAATAAATTCTGCCGATACTTAAAATGAAATTAAAAAAAAAATAGATGTGAATATTTTTATTTACTGAGACCCACTGATAAAAAAATATATCGATCTTTTTTCATGTATAGAGAGAATGACAACGCCTTGTCAGACGAGGAAGTGTTAGAAGAGTATAAGAAACTTTTACAAACAAAGGTACAAAAACAAGCCAACAGGGCTGCACACATTCGGGACAGCATTCTCGACAATAGGAATTCAGGAAAGCAGCAAGTTTTAGGAATGCAAGCAGAACAGATTGCAAATATGGAGGCCGCCATAGGCGGTGCGCTCCAAAGGCAGGGAGAGATATTCGAAGAAAAATTATCCGCTATTGCGGGGGAGTTAAATTTGCTTAAAGGCAAAACTCCAAAAGTCCAGATATACCGCGAAATTGAAATTAGACCAGGAAGCGAGTGCAACGAACCTCTCGACATGATAAAATCCGTCCCGGAATTTGACGGGAAACAAAAAAATTACGTCTCCTGGAGACAGGCCGCAACTGCGGCATACAAAGTATTAGAATCTTACGAAGGCAGCAGACGACATTACCAAGCTGTCGGAATTCTGAAAAATAAAGTTGAGGTCCAGCGGCCGCCGTGCTAGCCTCAGAACACTGTGTTCAATTTCCATGCGATAATAGCACGCTTAGGGTTTACATACGCGGACAAGACTCCGGCACATGTAATTACCCGCCTGTCAAATATTACAGAAGCTAACGCTTTTAACAAATAAAACAGTTATGACACATGACGCGGCCACAGCAGCCGTCCTCAACGAACAACACAGAAATAACGCTTTACATGCGTTCGTATCTGGCCTAAAGAAATCATGGTTTTTCCGGCACAACCACAGGACTTGCATTCGGCATTGGCATTAGCTCAAGAAGCCGAATCGAGTAACGATAGAAGTGTTTTCGCGGCAAACTTTGCCCGGCAGGAAAAAAATTATAAACCAAACAATCAACGACAGGCAGGGTGGAGAAATCCATCACAGCAAAATTCATATAACTATATTGAACAGGAACAGAACCTAGAGGCAATTAAAAAAAATCCCCATTTCATAAATACCCAAAGGGAAGGAAACCACCAAACTGGCTCGCTTAGGCAGCAGTCTCGTCCGTATGTGGGAAACACCCAGAGCCAGCTACCCCCACCCGAACCAATGGAGGTTGATAATACAGGGGTCATAGAACAGGGGTCAGGATAGGGAGACTATAACCAGAGGGTTGAACTAATAGAAGACGACCTCGACACAGACGACGTCTGCAATTTTTTAGGGTAAGGAAGCAGGGAGGAAATTAAATTACTTATTGATACTGACACTTCAACAAAATTATATAGCACCATGCCCAAGGCTTAAAGGCATTGTGGCAGTAGAAAAACCATTTAGCGTTAGGTCAATTTATGGCAATACAAGAATAGAAGAAAAGTGCCTAATTGCTCTGTTTAATGCACGGTCACATTTTTTATTCTTAAAGTTCTTAAGGACTTTGATGGAATCATCGGGATTGACTTCTTTTCCAGTCCTTTTGGACTACTGCGACCGGCAACTTCTCCTCGAGCCACCCGTTGCGAGGATTTCATGTTCCTGGGTCTGCGTACCTAGATCTCCTGAGTCCTCACACATTCTACACGTGACGTGTGTTGCGGTCGTGCCTTTGTTGCTTTTATGCTCTTCCGCAAAGGCTTCCCGTTCTCTGTTTAATTCCTCATACTCATCTGTCAGGATCATGAGTGCCTCTAGGTCGTCCACATGGTAAGATCTCAAAGCTATTCGGAGGTCTGGCGTGCAGTTCTTGATGAGCTCTTACGTTTCCTTTTTCCCATACCAAAGGGGTCTTATCAGGGTCTCCATCTCGACCTTGAGTACTTTAATGCTTCCCTAAACCCTTGCTTCCATTGTTTTACCTTGTTAGCGAGTTTCGTAAAGTATTCCCTGGGCAGGAAATACATTTGGAAACTATCTATCATTTCAGAGCCTTTCCCTGCATCAATTCAGGCATGACTCGGGGAATCATGTTCAGGTCCAAACCACCCTTGCTCCAGGAAATCGAGGGGTTTTTCTTCTCCGTCAAAGCGAAAAGACCATTCTCTGCCTTGTTTCGCTTCCCGCTGCATCTCCTCCATGCTCAGACTTGCTATGAAGGGTTCACCCTCGGGGTTCGTCAGCTTTACGCTTGGACCTGGTCTGTCTGGATATGCCGCCTCCAATTCTGTCCACATTGCTTCGAGCTTTGGGTCGTCTTCCGTATCTGCGTAGTACTCCGCTAGGGCCTTTGTCCTCTGTCCTTCCGGACAGCAATATGCCCAACCTCTGTGAGACATATGCGAAGTCTTCCTTTTTAAGCTAGATCCAACTTCTACTGCTTTATTTGTGTATACTGCCGGGATAATCACGTTTTTTTGCCAGATGTAACGAACTGATTCTATTTGGTCTACTCGCTACGGAATACGTGCGGCTAGCTCAGTAGAGCTAGAGCTGTGCGTTCGTCACACGAAATTTATATTATAACGTGATCAGCCGGTCACCAGTAATGACACTTGCAGTTTTCGTTTCTTGGGTATTTATACGTACTTAGCTTTACAATGCAATCTGATTATCCGGACGTCTCTGCTCTCCCGTCGTAGTGCTGGATGATCTGTCCAGCGGCCTCGTTCCTTCGGTGCTTTTGCAAAAAAGCCCGCGGGCGGGTTCGTGCAGGCCCCGGTCCTAAGAAAAAAGCTCGGAGGCCCGCAAAAGCCCGGAGGCCCGCAAAGTCGAACCGCACAATCGGTGGGACTCGTGATATGATTGTTTTCAATGTTTCAAATATTTATCGCCTTGTGCCCTTCACGTTTGCTACCAAATTGCACATCACTTATATAAAATATCAGTGAAGTGAAGGCATATAAAATGTCGCGACAAGAAATACAAAATTCAATTGATATCAAAAGTGATAAAACTAAATTAATTCCAAACGATTCCTAAAACTAAATTAATTCCTTAGTGAGCAGTAATGTGTGGCAAACATTCGATTTAATCAAATTCAACAATAAACAAGAGAGAACGCTATAGTCGAGTTCCCCGACTATCTGATACCCGTAACTCAGCTAGTGGAAGAGCCTGACAGTTTTTTGGCTGTTTTTTGGCTTTAGAGTGGGCGAGGTGAAAAGTTTTTTGGCAAAACGATAGAAATTTACAAGACCAATACAAAAATGAAAAAATATCAAAACATTTTTCAAAAGTGTCGGCGTGGCAGTTTTTGGCGGTTTGTGGGCGTTAGAGTGGGCGTGGCAACATGAATCGACAAACTTGCGCTGCATCTATGTCTTCGGGGTCTGTATGCTTAATCTCAACTTTCTAGCTTTTGTAGTTCCTGAGATCTCGACGGCCAGATCGACTCGGCTATTGATCCTGATCAAGAATATATATATATATATATATCATTCAGATGTTGTGAATGATTTATTTTTTTCAATTAGCAGGCAATGGCTTTCGCGACTATTACCAAGAGCTTTTGGATATTGGATCAGTGTATGGTATCAGTGTATTGTATCAGTGATTTAGTCACATCGCGCAAACGGTTGTCATCTACAATTATGAGACGAGAGTACGAAAGCCTAAAAAGTGAAGTGCGGTCCAAAATAAAAGGTCAACAGTTGGCATTTACAACAGATATGTGGACGGACGACTACACGAAAAGAAACTTCATTTCGCTGACGGCCCACTACGTGGATAAGTCATTTAAGCTGCAAGTGGCTTTGCTAGAGATAAAAGAGTTCACTGATTATAAGAAGAAAGACGAGAACATCCTCAATAAATTTTGGTAGAGTACAGTTTGGATTTTAAAATCGATAAATTTGTTTTTGTTACGGACAATGGGGCAAATGTGGTAGCTGCCATTAAAAGCTAAAAAAGATTATCGTAAGCATGCCACAATTTAAACCTGGCTATGGATGATATATTTGAAAAAAAGAAATACGTACGCGTTGGAACTCGGTTTTTATTATGTTAGACAGAATTAAATCAGTAAAAGAAGAAATAAAACTAATTTTATTAGAAAGAGATGAGCTCAATCGAATATCCGGACTAGATCTTTCATTGCTCGACAGCTTACTGCATTTTTTAAAACCGTTTAAAAATTGTTCGGAGGCACTAAGTGCCGATACGCAACCTACCATGCACACTTTTTGTTTGTGGGCGGAGAAATTATTGAAAGTGTGCGCCATTGAAATGCTCGATTGTGAAAAATAATACGTTAAATTCTTTAAATAAAATATTTGCACCATCAACGTCACATTACGTTGGCCTCTTCTTGAATCCTCCCCTTAAGGAAATGCGTTTCTTAGCGCCAAAAGTTAAGGAGAATGTCAGAAATGAGAAATGATGAGGAGGCATCAAATGAGTTTGTGGAATTAAGAAGTACAGATGAAAAGAGGTCAGAACTGTTTGCAGAATTTCAAGATTACAAATTTTCCAAAAAACCAAAGTTACAATTAAATTCTTTTGATATTGAAATCGATAAATATTTAAATGGCTGTGCAGCCATTTCAGACCAAAATGTGTTAGAATTTTGGAAATGTAGTGACCTCAAAATAATATAAAAGACGTGCCCGTTACATTTTAGCCATTCCGGCAAGCTCAGCGACGAGCGAAAGATTATTTTCTACCTCTGGAATAATATTAAATGAGCGTCGTACACGTTTAAATAGTTCAAAAATTGTATTTTTAAATAAGAACTTGCCATAAGTTATGTTTTAAACACTGTATATTATAACACTGTAATAATTAATAAGTATATTGGACTTAAATAAATTTCTTTATATATAAACAATACTATACAATACTTTATACTATAAACAAAAAATTGCATTGGTTTTTTTTTATTGAAATTTTCGTGTTTGGCTTGGGCCGGGCCGTGCTTTTTCAAAAAAAAGTCATGCGGGCCTCGAGCTTTTTTTTGGGACTAGGTTTCGTGCTCGTGCCGGGCCTGGCCTCAAAAAGTAGGCACGCGCCCACCTCTAACGCCAACACCACGTCTGTTCGGAGTGGTGGCGCCGGTACCACGCCTGCTCGGATCGCACGAACACACCAGGCTATCGCCGGGTTCAAATACGCATTTCGTTTTTTCACGTTGTTGACTTGTATACTCGTTCTCCTTGACTGTGTCCAGCTTCCAGCGTTTGGCCTGCTTATATAGGCCCCCTTTAACGGTTCATCCCTCTAGTCTCCAGTCTCCGAATCCAAAGTCCACGATTTTATTGTTGGCCCGGTTCAACTTGTACCGTTATTCACCATTAAACCTTCTGTTTCTCCAAACTCTCTTTTCTACAGATTCAGAGTCTCCACGCTCTCTTTCTCCAGTTTCAGAGTCTGCAAACTCTCTACTCTCATGTTCAGAGTCTCCAAACTCTCTTTCTCCAGTTCAAAATCTCCAAACTCTCTTTCTCCTTGGTTTCACACTGCCATTACTACGCGTTGACTTGTTGCGTAACTGGCAAGGCAGGCCCTCCTCTTGCGATCACCATCCGCATTTGTGCGGAGTTTAAACTCCTCACAACATTCAGACAAAAGAAATAATCGAACAACACAACAAGACGAATGATGTCTTTCAAATAATAACACAACATATACCATAATTGTTATAATTGCATTATTGTACTTTGTCTATAAATAAAAGACTTTACCCCAAAAGTTAATTGTAAAACTAAAAATCCAACCCTACAAAACGAAAATATTATACGTCCTGAATCAGACAATATTTTATCACAACTCCGCAACCACACACACTATTGTAAACACACACATATTAATGTCTAATTACAATCACACACTCACATTAATGTCTAAGTACGAAATGTAATCAAAGACCGAGAGCCCTTGGATTAAGCTTAGCTGTTATTTAAGCACAGCTGTAAGGTAGCTTGTCTTCGAGCTCGGCTCGAAAATGTTAATTAGGTCGTCATGTGGAACATTTCTCCAACTGCATTTTTGGAGTTCAGACTCGGGGTCCTGACCCGAAGCAGTAGCAACTGGGCATTAATTGAGTTTAAGCCAGCGCAAAACATTTAATTGAATTTACCAGCTTTACTTTATCTACATTTTATACATATTCTACACTTTCTTCTTACACCGCTTTACACCTTAACGACTGCTTGTTAAGGAGAGCGGCAACCAGCCAAGCAGAACAGTAAAGTTATTCAGATCAGAAAATAAATTCCGCCTTATGTTAGGAAACTAATTTAAGTTATTTTGTAAGAGAAATAGAATTCATATAGGGAAATTCCTTTCTTTTCTTTCCTTCTCCCTTTATTACATTTTCCTTCCTCTTCCTACATAAGCAAAAAATAGAATGAAGTAAAAAGAAGAAAGAGTACCGCAGTAGAAGAGCGGCTCAAAAGAGCAGATCAAAAAGAATTAGCTCTCTTAGAATTAAAAGGTGGTGTAAGCTGACTTCTCTTTCACAGGCATTCACTTGAAGCGCTTCATAGTGGGAAATCCAGAGTGAGTAATATAAATGGTTTTATTTAAATGAGAAAGCAGCTGCCGGAAGAAAAATCAAATAATTAGCTACTGCGGTCATTTGGCTCTTACGCCGCTACCGAATCAGAACACATATTGTTTTATTATTATTATTATTATTATTATATTAAACTGTCCTATTGTCTGCTGGAAGAGTTTTAGCTATTTAGCTTAAACGCCGCGTCATAATTAGTGCATTTAATGTTTTAATAATTTATTTTGTTATTTTTATTACTTTTAATTTTGTTATGTTCGTTAATCTTTTGTATAAAATTAAAAAAAATTAAATGTATAAATTGTACAAGCCAATTGTTGTTTTTTGCCTTTTGTGTTTTGTATAATTTGTCATTTATTAATGAAATTCAAAAGATTAAAGTACATAGGATGTTAAATGTAGGACTAGTGAAAAGTTCACTAGGCATTCATAAATTCAAGGAACCACTTGTTGCCTTTTGCCTTGTGTTGAGCCAAGATATTTGTTTTCTATGTCTAAATACAACATCCCTCCATTCTAATTATTTTATGTTTTAAATCAGTAGTGTCAAGAGCGTACATTTAAACCACGTCAGGACTTTAGTAACAAGGAATTTTACACAACGATACCTGAAAACGATTGCATGGCAACCCGATTTTTATTTTCTTATTTATTTTCTTTTACCTTATTTTTGTGCTCTCATTTATTTATTTAATAGGATAACTTTTTTTTATTAATAGTCCACATTATTTATTTTTTATATATATTCTTGAGTGTTTAGTATAGGTCAGTGTAAAGCATAGGTTTATTAGAGATGCCACTATCACACAGCACCGAAGACTTAACTAAAATTGTCGAAAATATATGCCACATCTGCGCTAGAACTATTTCTTATAATAGCCAAATTCTAACCACCAGTTGCGGACACAAATTTCACTGAACTTGCTTTACTGCGAAATCGGGTAAAAATAAAATCTGTCCTGTCTGCTCTAGCTCCCTCTCATTACCGTCTACCGAAAACTTGTCCGGGGAACTAGAAAGCTAGGGTCAAAACCTAAAACTCCAAGAGCACAACCGAACGTACTAACAAAAAACCACAATGTCCAACCCAAAGAACCAGGAACAGCCGTCACCACCGACTGAGCCCACAATCGATTTTCAGACAGCAATGGCTGAAAGCATAAGATCGGGTATCTCAGGAGCCATTACGGCCGCCTTGGCCCAACAAACAAAGTGTTTTGCAGATGCTTTGGACCAATACACAAATAGCCTGTCCCAAGTGATCACTGCGGGCTTTCAAGCTCAGGCATCATGCCTTTCGTCTAACCAAGTAGTGCTAGAACCAATATACGACAGAGGTAACGCAGTTCCACAAGGCTCACCAAATGTAGGTCCAACCCGAAGCGTAAACCAGTCACCTGCATCAGCAATGACCTCCTTAAGACCGGATAATATAGCCAAGATAATGTTTAACTGAAAACTACGTTTCTCAGGAAAGGGTCCGATGGCTGTCGAAGACTTTATTTACCGAGTCGAAGCTTTAGCCGGTCAAACATTGGACGGTAATCTTCAACTCGTGGCTCAAAATGCCAGTACGTTATTCGAGGGTATTGCGAGCGAGTGGTATTGGCGTTACCACAAAAGTGTAACCGTTGTGCGCTGGTATGAGTTATGCGCCGCACTAAAAGGGCAATTTAAGGAAGACCGAACTGACAGGAAAATTAGGGCCGAGATAGACCAGAGAAAGCAATGCGGAAAGGAATCATAATCGCAACTCTTGCGGATAGACTATCGCAGCCCATGTCCGAAGAAGCTATGGTTGAAACCTTACGAGCCAATCTCTAACCCGAAATTCAGCACGCGTGCCGACACAGTTTTCGAATTAAGAAGGTTGGTTAGGACTCGGAAAATTTTCATGCAAAGCGTAGGGAAGCCTCAGGGATTTTCACAACGCCAGGTACCCAGGCGACAGGTTTGCCAGGTCCAATGCCAGATCGAGTCAGAATCGGAACTCGAAAATATAGAGGAAGATATAGAGTTAGCGGCCATGGAATTGCAGTGCTGGAACTGCCGAGAAACGGACAGACGTGTCTTCTGTTATGGCTACGGTAAAGCAGATTCTTATAAGACGACATGCAGTAAATGTACTAGTTACGCTCCAAAAATCCAGCAAGGGCGTGCCACAAAGGCACGCAGACAGATGGTTTCGAAATCGATGACCAATTAAGCGATTTTAACCAAACAAGTAGCAGTGTATCTACAACCTTTGAGGTGGACCAGGTCCAACAAAAGCTCGATTGCAAAGATACAAGCCGATCAAAAGTTCGCAGGGAGAAAAGAAAAAAACTAAGAAAGGAAGATTGGAAGCTGCTTCTCTCAGCCATGGTGAAACAACTTCGCGACGTTAGGCCGTATGCTCAGGTGCAAATGCTGGGAATAACAGTAGTGGGCATCTGTTAGCTGCATAGGTGGTGGTCTGGCTACAAAGCTGCCAGGACTAAATATTTTATGCCAGAAATTTACCGCAGATGTTAGAACACCCGATGGACAATCTCAAAAAATTACCGTCCGAATAACCACTGAAGTGTCCTTCCGAAACGAGAACAAAATGAAATCCTTCTAGGTAGTTCCATCTTTAGCAGGGGATCTCTATTTAGGAATAGATTTTTGGAAGCACTTTTAGCTGCTACCCGAAACTTTCTGTGGCAACAACCAAGTAATGGCAGCCTTAGAAGAGCCTTCGGATCGAGAGCTTACTCAAAGTCAGCGGAAAACGCTGCTTCAGGTTGTACAACTTTTCCCGTCGTATGAGATAAAAGGATTAGGAAGGACCCAATTGATCACCCACTGATTGATTTTGCTCAAGCAAAGCCAGTAAAACAAAGACAGTATGCCGTATCGCCTGCAACAAAAAAACTGATGTACGCCGAGTTGAATAGGATGCTCAAGTTAGGAGTCATTGAAGAGTCATCCAGCGCTTGGTCCTCCCCAGTAGTCCTGGTGCAAAAACCAGGTAAAGTTAGGCATTGCATCGATAGCCGAAAGTTGAATGAGGTGACGGTAAAAGATGCATACCCCATGCCCTTAATAAATGGAATATTAAGTAGACTCCCTAAAGCTGAATTCATTACTACCTTAGACCTCAAGGATGCATTCTGGCAGATCCCGCTAGACCCGAGCTCCAAGGACACGACAGCGTTTACCGTGCCAGGTAATTTGTGGTTATGCTCTTTGGGTTATCAAATTCTCCTCAGACTATGTGCAGGCTGATGGTTAAGGTGATACCCGCAGACTTAAAAAACGAGGTGTCCGTATACCTGGACGACCTACTAATAGTCTCAGACACGTTCAAAAGACATATAGAAGTTTTGCAGGAGGTTGCCTCTCATCTTCAAAAAGCCAAACTAACCATAAATGTGGAGAAGAGCAACTTTAGCATCAAAGAAGTAAAATATCTAGGACATGTGATTGAATATGGAACTGTAGGGATAGACCCAGATAAAATATCCGCCATTCTCGAGTTTCCAAGACCGCGATCAATGAAGCAAGTTCGTCGATTTTGAGGGATGACTGGGTGGTACAATAAGTTCATAAAGAACTTCGCCGCGCTAGCCTCCCCAATTACGGATACCCTTAAAAATAGACGGAGATTTGTTTGGACCAAGGAAGCTTAGGAAGCCTTTGAGGGGCTAAAGAAAAAAATGGGCACTGCCCCAGTCTTACACAGCCAAAGTTTTGACGCACCTTTTTCCATTCATTGTGATGCAAGCAATACAGGAGTTGGTGCAGTCCTAATGCAGCAAGACTCGAAAGGAAACGAGGTTCCGATCTCCTTTATGTCTCGGAAGCTGAACAGGTGCTAATCAAATTACACGGTGACTGAAAAGGAGAGTTTGGCAGCCGTGTTGGCAGTAAAAAAATTTAGGGCATATGTAGAGGGTTAAGAATTTAGCATAATCACGGACCACGCTTCCTTAAAATGGCTTATGTCCCAGGGAGACCTAAGTTCCCGTCTGGCCCGCTGGTCCCTAAAATTACAAGGGTTTAAGTTTAAAATAAGCCATAGAAAAGGCAGTCAGAACGTGGTGCCAGACGCCCTGTCAAGGACCTTTACAGACTACCTATCCGCTTTAGAAGTAGCAAGTTAAGTGGATATGGAGGCCAAAGCATTCAAGGGAATAGAGCACGAGAATTTAAAGTCAGCTGTCTCTTCAGGAACACCAAGATTGTTGGATGTCAGGATCAGCAACGGGTACTTGTATCGCCGCGCGGAACAGGCTGCAGACCAAAAGGTTGGAGATGAATCTTGCTGGAAACTTTGGCTTCCCAAAGATTTAGTTCCCGACTTGCTAAAAAGAGCTTATGAATTTCCCATGGCAGCCCACTGCGGCGTAGCTAAAATGTTGGAAAAACTAAGAAGATATTTTTATTGGCCAACTTTAGCACCAGATGTCAAGCAATTTGTCAACAAGTGTGAGGTGTGTAAAATTACTAAACACCCCAGTCAGATCTTTAGGCCACCCTTAGGAAATACTGGTCATTCAGACAGGATTTTTCAAAGACTTTATGTCGATTTTTTAGGACCATACCGCGTAGCACAGAAGGGAATATAGGATTGTTCATAGTCGTTGATCATGCTTCGAAATTCCCCTTTCTTAAAGCAGTAAAGAAGTTCACAACGGAGGCAATCCTTCCCTTCCTGGAAAAGGAAATCTTTCACTGTTTTGGCGTTCCGGAAACCATCATTTCGGACAATGGGGTACAATTTAAATCAGTGGCTTTCAATTGCCTTTTAGAGCAATATGGCGTGGGGCATTCTTATACTGCTATTTACGCACCGCAAGCCAACGCTTCGGAAAGGGTCAACAGAGGGATATAATCATGTAAATATTGGCATCTACCCAATTTATCCAATATATTCGAGGAATGGGAATTTGTCATTAACAGTTATCTCGTTGAGATTCCTGTAATCAACTACCAACCTAAATTGTTAGGATTTGTTTTCCAGAGGCGTCTTCCTTCTTGGGGACCACCCAAATAGGAAAACAATAAGGGGACTTCTATTTGCGAACGATCCTTTGTACTATAATTTCTTTGATTTGTTTGTTGACTTCTTCGTCAACACTTTGGGGGTACTTATAGGTTTTACGGTATACTGGATCCTCATGCTGAGTCTGGTTGACATGTTTAATAGTACTTGTGAAGGTCAAAATTTCGGCTTCCTTGTACTGAATGTCTCTATATTCGTATAGAACTTTCTTTAAACATTCAATTTCCTCTACATTTAGAGGCTCGAGTCTATACTCGTTACATTCGCGTAACTCATTGTTGATCGCGAAGTTGACTATATCGTTGTCAACGGACATGGGATCGAGATGTGTTACATCATTGTCCACAGTGTCACTAAATACTTTTGAAGTGAGGCATTTTGGTAATACGGTCTCCTTCTTCTGTTGTTGATGCTTTGGTTTAAGGCACTTAGGTGCGGTCTTAAGCTTTTGCATCTTTTGATTGATTTCCTCCACTGGAGCAGAATCATCCTTTTGCTGTGGGTCGAGGCATTTAGATGCGGTCTTAACCTTTTGCATCTTTTGATTGATTTCCTCCACTGGAGCAGAATCATCCTTTTACTGTGGGTCAAGGCATTTAGGTGCGGTCTCGCATTTCTTTTCTCCATACAAAAATTTAAAGGTTCTTGACACTAGAGTTACCGTCTCGTTATCATAATCTATCTTAGCTATCGTTTCCTCTAGATACTTTCGACCTAACAGGAAATCATAATTGTCGGTAAATTTGTGGATATAGAATTTCTGAACAGACGGACATACTGAAGTGGGTTTCATGATTATACATACTTTTCTTTAATTTTATTGCCCCTTTGATGGTATACACTGTTAGATCTTCTTCATTCTCTTATGATATTGATTGATGAGCCTGTGTCGATCATTCCCTTGTAAATTTTGTTATGATAACCTATTCGCACATTGGGACTTGTATGTCCTACTGTGTCACTTGAGTGGCAGTTTGATGAAAATTTACATCCATTTTGCTTTGGCTACTTCGACTGTCGCTTTGCCTTTGTGTTAACTCCCTTCTAAACGTGTAATAATTTTCCCTTTGACTAACCGGTATGGGACGAGTGGAATAGTGACTTTGATTTGTTGTAGGTTGATTTAAATTTTGAGGTTGCGTATTAATTTTCTGATTCGTTCCAGGATAATAATTGCTATAATTGTAATTTCTATTATTGTAATATCTTTGATTATTGCTTTGACTATGATTTGCCCTGTTCCTGCGTCTGTTTTCTTCTGATCTATTAGAACGCTGATTTTCTGGACTGGCGTCATAGAGGCCTAGCTCCATTGAAGCTTGTTTTAATTTATAAATAGTATCAATATCTTTGCGTGCCATTAGCAATTTTCGATCTATTACAAATTTAACAGTTCTTTTTAAGATTTCAGTGTAAGTTGATTTATCGACAGGGTCGCTTTCTAATTCTAGCTTGTCAAACATAATCCAATATTGTGATTCGAGCTTCTCGATGAACTTACAGATGCTTCCTCCAGTTGTCTTATAAGTGTTATGTAGGGTCTGCCAAGGCCGTCTTTGTATCCAGCCATGTATTTTTTCTTTCTTTGGTCACGACCTCCAATGCTTCATCCACTAGTAAGCGTTTTACTGATCCGTAGATAACATGTGCTTGCCTAGCATCTTGGGTAGGGTATAAGTTAAATAGCTACTCGACCTGGTTAACAAACCCAGACAGCTTGCCTGGTGTGCCATCGTTGTAGTTCAGTTCTTTAATTTGATTCAATAATTGATTTAGGTGGGTTTCTGAAAGTTGCGGAACTGTCATTTTAAATTTGGTTTTAAATTACGGAATTAAAAATTTTAATTAATTATACCCGTTACTCGTAGAGTTAGAGGGTATACTAGATTCGTTGAAAAGTATGTAACAGGCAGAAGGAAGCGTTTCCGACCATATAAAGTATATATATTCTTGATCAGGATCAATAGCCGAGCCGATTTGGCCATGTCCGTCTGTCCGTCCGTCTGTCTGTCCGTATGAACGTCGAGATCTCAGGAACTACAAAAGCTAAAAGTTGAGATTAAGTATACAGACTCCAGGGTCATAGACGCAGCGCAAGTTTGTCGAATCATGCTGCCACGCCCACTCTAACGCCCACAAAACGCCCAAAGCTGCCACGCCCACACTTGAAAAATGTTTTGATATTTTTCGTTTTTGGATTAGTCTTGTAAATTTCTATCGATTTGCCAAAAAACTTTTTTATAATTTTGTTTATTGAAATCGAATACTTCTGGTTATCGGGATTACGAGTCCGAGCTTTAATTTGAGTATCTCATATACCTACCCTGGATTCTTTTTCACAGTATCCTATATATATATATATATATTCCTATATTTTATTAATCTTATTATCTCATATATGTCGGGGCGAAAATAATGTGTATGCGCTTAGTCGCTATTTACTTCTTCTCCATGTTCCTTGTGCTGTTATGCGTGTTCCTATTCATTGTCAATGTGAGAGGATGAGTAGATGAATTATCTATAAACAGGACTCTGCTAGAATGAGAGCGATATAGCTGTTGCTGAACGTGGCCACTTGCGCTACTTGAATTGTGGGAAAGAGACATAATGAAAAGGGAATGTCAAAAATTGGGAAGACAAATAGCAGTCTGTACGAAACGACACATTGACCTTTGAGAAGCCAAAGTAGACGCAAGTGGAGTCGTTAAACGCGCGCAGCTTTACAAATTAAGTAGTGAAAAAATCATTATAAGTAACGCCGATATGAACGTACGAACGGACGACGAGGCTCCTGGCATCAATAACCCGATATATACATACCCTGGATACACTTTTTCGCAATATCCATATATTTACGAATTCAGACTGAGAGTTTAATAAGAAAAAAGAACACGTGTGTTTTGTTTATGTATTTTTAACGTTTTTTTATTTTTTTATTAAACGAAAAAAAAATTAAATTAAATTATCTACCCTACCCATAATGCCCAGCCTAGCGTAAATACTCCTTAACAGCTGCTGTCGTACGAGTGTGCTATGTCCTTGTTTGTCCTTAGTCCTGTCGTCCGTTAGTCCTTTAGTAGTTTTTTTGTGGAGATCATTTTAAAACCGCGCTATATAGATAAGGGTGTGATACGAGACGAGCAAGCAGTCGCGATGCCAAATATTCCCCTCCTATACTCTACCGAGAATTGGTAGCTGGAACCAGCGCGTGCATGATCGCCCAACTGCAATTTCCCATCTGCTCGGGGAAGCTATACTCGTAGTTCGCTACACAGCATTATATTCCAAAGTCTAGACTCTGTGGCAAGTCACCGTCCCCGAAACATTCGATCACTCGACGAGCCAACTAAAATAACAAAAACTTCCGCCCACGCAACCCTCTCAGGATTCTCCAATTACTCCTATTTTTCGGCAGCTTCTCTTTTTACGAGAGAATAATTCTCTTAAACTATCCCAATTTGCCTAAATAAGCGCAAACATGTCTCCATGAGCTAGTTCAGTACTGATAACGCTATCAATTGCGATAGTCGAAGTCCATTATCGAACATAGTGATAATCCAAAGGCTCGTGTTCTTTTTTTTTATTAAACTCTCGGTCTGAATTCGTAAATATATGGATATTGCGAAAAAGTGTATCCAGGGTATGTATATGTCGGGTTATTGATGCCAGGAGCCTCGTCGTCCGTTCGTACGTTCATATCGACGTTACTCATAATGACTACTACTTCACTACTTAATTTGTAAAGCTGCGTGCGTTTAACGACTCCACTTGCGTATACTTTGGCTTCTCAACGGTTAATGTGTCGCTTCGTACAGACTGCTTTTTGTCTTCCCAATTTTTGACATTCCCTTTTCATTATGTCTCTTTCCCACAATTCAAGTAGCGCAAGTGGCCACGTTCAGCAACAGCTATATCGCTCTCATTCTAGCAGAGTCCTGTTTATAGATAATTCATCTACTCATCCTCACACATTTACAATGAATAGGAACACGCATAACAGCACAAGGAACATGGAGAAGAAGTAAATAGCGACTAAGCGCATACACATTATTTTCGCCCCGACATATATGAGATATAAAGATTTATAAAATTTTGGAATATATATATAGGATACTGTGAAAAAGAATCCAGGGTAGGTATATGAGATACTCAAATTGACAAATTGTAGGAATATATATAGGATACTGTGAAAAAGTATACATGGTATTCCCCCTATCCAGGGAAATATATATATAGTGACATATCCATAAGTCCCTAAGACTTAAGCACATGCCTACACAATAATACACATACACCCTACACTACTCTGGATGTACTCATTAGGTACCAGATAAGTCACTCACTGGTAAACTGAACATCCGTTGCCTAATTTAAACATTCCTTGCTTAAGCCCTCGCATCGTTCAAATGGATCACAGACCCTACATAACACTTATAAGACAACTGGAGGATACATCATAGCCCGGAAGCATCTGTAAGTTCATCGAGACAATATTGGATTATGTTTGACAAGCTAGAATTAGAAAGCGACCCTGTCGATAAATCAACTTACACTGAAATCTTAAAAAGAACTGTTAAATTTGTAATAGATCGAAAATTGCTAATGGCACGCAAAGATATTGATACTATTTATAAATTAAAACAAGCTTCAATGGAGCTAGGCCTCTATGACGCCAGTCCAGAAAATCAGCGTTCTAATAGATCAGAAGAAAACAGACGCAGGAACAGGGCAAATCATAGTCAAAGCAATAATCAAAGATATTACAATAATAGAAATTACAATTATAGCAATTATTATCCTGGAACGAATCAGAAAATTAATACGCAACCTCAAAATTTAAATCAACCTACAACAAATCAAAGTCACTATTCCACTCGTCCCATACCGGTTAGTCAAAGGGAAAATTATTACACGTTTAGAAGGGAGTTAACACAAAGGCAAAGCGACAGTCGAAGTAGCCAAAGCAAAATGGATGTAAATTTTCATCAAACTGCCACTCAAGTGACACAGTAGGACATACAAGTCCCAATGTGCGAATAGGTTATCATAACAAAATTTACAAGGGAATGATCGACACAGGCTCATCAATCAATATCATAAGAGAATGAAGAAGATCTAACAGTGTATACCATCAAAGGGGCAATAAAATTAAAGAAAAGTATGTATAATCATGAAACCCACTTCAGTATGTCCGTCTGTTCAGAAATTCTATATCCACAAATTTACCGACAATTATGATTTCCTGTTAGGTCGAAAGTATCTAGAGGAAACGATAGCTAAGATAGATTATGATAACGAGACGGTAACTCTAGTGTCAAGAACCTTTAAATTTTTGTATGGAGAAAAGAAATGCGAGACCGCACCTAAATGCCTTGACCCACAGTAAAAGGATGATTCTGCTCCAGTGGAGGAAATCAATCAAAAGATGCAAAAGGTTAAGACCGCACCTAAGTGCCTTAAACCAAAGCATCAACAACAGAAGAAGGAGACCGTATTACCAAAATGCCTCACTTCAAAAGTATTTAGTGACACTGTGGACAATGATGTAACACATCTCGATCCCATGTCCGTTGACAACGATATAGTCAACTTCGCGATCAACAGTGAGTTACGCGAATGTAACGAGTATAGACTCGAGCCTCTAAATGTAGAGGAAATTGAATGTTTAAAGAAAGTTCTATACGAATATAGAGACATTCAGTACAGGAAGCCGAAATTTTGACCTTCACAAGTACTATAAAACATGTCAACCAGACTCAGCATGAGGATCCAGTATACCGTAAAACCTATAAGTCCCCCCAAAGTGTTGACGAAGAAGTCAACAAACAAATCAAAGAAATTATAGTACAAGGGATCGTTCGCAAACAGAAGTCCCCTTATTGTTCTCATATTTGGGTGGTCCCCAAGAAGGAAGGCGCCTCTGGGAAACAAATCCTAACAATTTAGGTTGGAAGTTGATTACAGGAATCTCAACGAGATAACTGTTAATGACAAATTCCCATTCCTCGAATGTTTGAGATATTGGATAAATTGGGTAGATGCCAATATTAACAACCATTGTTCTAGCTAAGGGTTTTCAACAAATCCAGATGGACGAAAATTCTATTGCTTTTTCAACTAAGCATGGACATAACGAATATACACGTATGCCTTTTGACCTAAAGAATGCTCCAGCTACATTTCAGAGATGTATGAAAAATCTTTTGGAAGATTTGATTTACAAAGATTGTTTAGTCTATTTGGACGATATTATTGTTTACTCCACTTCATTGGAGGAACATATTTTATCTATTAAGATAGTCTTTGAGAAACTGAGAGACGCCAACTTGAAGTTGCAGCTAGACAAATGTGAATTCATGAAAAAAGAAACTGAATTCCAGGGACATATTGTCACAACAAATGGCATTAAACCAAACCCAAAGAAAACTAATGCAATCACAAAATTTCCTTTACCTAAGACCCCTAAAGAGATAAAATCCATTTTGGGATTATGTGGGTTCTATCGCAAGTTTACTCCTAACTTTGCTAAGAAAGTTAAACCCATGACCCTCAAACTAAAGAAAGGTGCCGTAATAGATATAAAATGTAAAGACAACATCGAATCATTTGTAAGACTAAAGGTTTTAATAACTTCAGATGCGATATTAATCTACCCTGATTTTTCCAAGCCCTTTTCTCTAACAACTGACGCGAAAAATGTAACTATTGGTGCAGTGCTATCACCGAACCATAAGCCCGTATGTTATTTCAGCAGAAAGTTGAACGAACACGAAATCAACTATGCTACCATTGAAAAAGAATTGTTAGCTATAGTTTGGGCGACAAAATATTTCAGGTCATACTTATTCGGCAGGCCATTTGAAATAATGAGGGACCACCAGCCATTGGTATGGCTCAATAATATCAAAGACCCGAACATTACAAAGGTGGAAAATCAAACATAACGAATTCGATTATAAAACAAGAAAGAACGCAATAGTCGAGTTCCCCGACTATCTGATACCCGTTACTCAGCTAGTGGAAGTGCGAAGGAGAGTCTTCAACACTGACCGTTTTTGGCGGATTGTGGGCGTTGGAGTGGGTTTTGCAAAAATGGCCCATAGCTGTCCGAATGTATCTTTATGGACCTAGAGAATGTTTTCGCGGTTTTCGCAATCTTTTAGGATCGAGGTATTATTCAAGAAGGCAAGTGGTTCACCTGGCTTCTTCCTGGAGGCATCTTTTAGCGATGCCAGAACCGGAGCGCCTAGGTAGTTTATTCTTGCCCTTGTTGCTGGTCCAAGGTGAGATGCTCCAAGGTTTTAATTGCCTCGGATTCGTCACATTTCCGGCATCTGGCGTTGTCGGTAATGCCCAGTTTGACTCACCCACCAACAGTCTGCAGTCTTTCCTTGGCCGCGTTGGCTGCTTCTAGGCGGTCCATTATAGCGTCTGTGGTCTCGTTGTTGAATGCTCCGGATATATCGACAAACACTCCGAGAGCATATTTTTGGTTATGCAGGGCTTTCTCAATGGTGGCTACTAATGCGTGTAGTGCCGTCTCCACTGATTTACCTTTCGTGTAAGCATGCTGGTTGGATGACAGTAGTCGTCCTGCCTCTATTCTGATGTATATCTCCAGCAGCTTTTCAAGCGTCTTGAGTAAGAAAGAGGTGAGATTAATGGGCCTGTAATCCTTGGGGCTCATATGGCTGCACTTCCCTGCTTTTGGCAGGAAGACAATCCTAGAGGTCATCCATTCGATAGGGATATAGCCCGTGCTTAGGCAAGCTGTGAATATAGCGTGTAACCATGGGGTGATCACTTCTTTGGTCACCTGTAGGAAATATTCCATCTAGTCCCGGTGGTTTTATTCCCGCAAAGGAGTCTATAGCTCATTGGATTCTTCTAGAGGATATTAGATCTGTTGGGAGATGCTCTTCTCCAGTTACGAGTTCCTGGTCCTTGTTATCTCGGTATATCCTGGGAAGTGAGCATGCATTAGTGCTGTTAGGACCTCTTCGCTGCCCTCAGTCCACTGTCCGTCATCGCGTTTGAGCTGACTCTCTATGGTTGGCTGCTTTGATAGCAGCTTTCTGAGTCTAGTCGTTTCTGGGGCCGTCTCGATATTGGAGCAGAAGTTTCTCCACGAGCTTATTTGTGCCCTGCGTATTTCCTTCTTGTAATCCCTGAGTAGGATTTTGTATTTCCCATTGATTATATTATTATTCGCAGCTTTGGTGATTTTTAAAAATTCTCGGAGGTTATTGCGAAAGACTACCATTCCACCAGGGTGCCCTGGTCCTCTTCTTGGCTCTAGATGTCGGGCATGCTGCGCATCTAACAATTCCCTGGAGAGGGTCTCTAGGGACTTTTCTATGTCTTCAGCGAATTTTACTAGGCTCGGGCAAGTCGCGAGTCGTGTCAAGATTTTCTTCTTGAAGAGGTTGGTTTGGGAGAGTGTTCGAATTCGCATAGGAATTGTATGTACTTATGATCTGAGAAAGATGGTCTCTAAAGGACTCTCTATTCTGAAACCATAGTACTTTGTCCCCTTACGAGTGTTAGGTCTAGCACGTTCGAGGAGGTGGGACCTACAAAGGTGTGCTCTTCCCCCACGTTAGCTATGCATAGGTTGATTGATAGTAAAAAGTTTAGGACTGACTCACCTCAGTCGTTGATGTCAGGCTGCCCCATACACAACGATGCGCGTTGGCGTTCAGGCCACGATCAGTTGTTGGTCGTTCGGGCTGGCTTCCACCATGCTTCTGAGTTCCTCCGGTGGGGCCGTTCTGTCGTGTGCCATGTAGCAGGAAGCTACCAAAAGGCGATTCCTCTCGCTCTCCAGCATCACAACAGTCAGGTCATCCGTGCTGTAATGAGACATAGGGTTAGCATGCAGGCCCTTCCGTACAAGTACGGCAGCTCTGTTTCTGCTTACCGATGGTGTGCAGAAGAGGTTGTAATTGGAGGACTTTATTCCGGCGACGGCATTGCCCGAGGCAATCCATGGCTCTTGGACCAAAGCTATGTCGGCGGACCCTTGCTCCAGGGCGATGAGGAGATCCGCCGACGCGACCTTGCTTTTATAAAGATTGTGCTGCAGCACCCTCAGTTGCATGGGTACTGGGCTCATCTCCATTCGACGGGTTGACTGTCAACGTCAGGTCAACGTCCTCCTCATCCGTCTCGCCTGGGCAGCTTGTTTCGCGATGGTTTCCAGTCCTAGGTCCTTCTCCACTTCTCCTGACTTCAGGGTGTGAGCATCCTTATCCCCGGGATGGCGTTTTATGGCGCAGGTACACGCTCCCCACGCCATCTTCCCGTACCTCGGATAGAGGATGTCCTCCGCCTCCTTTTTTATCTGGAGGACTGCACTATGGCCCCCCTCCTTGGGTAATGGGGTCGCAAGGTGCAGAACCTTCCAGTCCGCGGTTGGTATATCTGGATTCTGCAGTAGCTTCAGCGCCCGGTCCCCTTGGATTACGATGGGGAAGAGAACCTTCGCCTTAGGAATGGACAGGATTAGCTCCCTGTCCACCACCTCCAGCTGGGCCCCCTCCCACAACGCCTCCAATTAGCAGACCGTTTGCTTCCGCCACTTTCTCGTCGGGTCATCCAATCACTTCAGGATTTGGACCCCCTTCAGCCACCCATCACCATCAAATGTGGGCATGGGGACCTTAGTAGCTTCCTCCATCCGTCCAAACAATAACTCAACGAGTCGCGCATGCACCAACTTCCATTGCGGCTCAGTCATCTTGCCGGCTTCATCGCTTCTGTCAATGAGTGCCACGATCAAGTGCCGTTTGGTCGCCTCACTAACTTTTAGCATCTTCTGGAATTTCTTCCCAGGAGGCTTCTTCTGGGGCCTGCCTCCTTCGGCCCGCGTCGCCGCTTGCTCCCCGGTGCGTTCTTATAGGCGCTATCGGCTGAGCGTTGCCTCTTGTTGGCAAGAGACTCCTCCACCTTGGCGAATCCGCCCGTTGATGCCATGTTGGGGAGGTTGGCGAAGTGCAGCCTGCCCTCTGCGACCCTTTGTATTGCGCCTTAGCCTTCATCCCCTCGCTTGAACGCAAAAAGTTTTTTGGCAAATCGAAAGAAATTTACAAGACTAATACAAAAATGAAAAAATATCAAACAATTTTTCAAAAGTGTGGGCGTGTCAGTTTTGGGCGGTTTGTGAGTGTTAGAGTAGGTGTGGGCCCGTCCACTGTACGTTTTAGTGTCCGTTAGCAATACTTTTTCGGACTTTTTTTGAGGGAAGCCAAAGTTTTGATTTTTGTCCGTTTTAGCGCCCGCTTTGATCATTCAACGAACCTAGTGCGGACTCCGATTCTAGGTTAATTTCTTTAGCGGACATTTTTCGAATCCATCCGCATTACGTCCGCTCTTTGTCTGCTGGGTACCTACAATATGTTGGCACACGTATATATGTATTTAAAATTCCAACTTCTTGTCTTGTAACACCCAGGATCCAACGCGTCGAAATCTTATCGCTCAGAATTAGAATTGGGTTAGTTTTACGGAATGTATTGAAAACGTCACTGGTTGTGGTTATTTGTATTTTATTATATTTTTTTTATTTTATTGATCGTCACTGTTTTTATGATCTTCATTCAAAGGTTTCTTAGCCTAATTCGAGGAGAAGCGCTGCCGGCGTAGACTGATTACAGTGGTACATTGGTTAACCGATACATGTGCATACTACATCTTCCTCACTTTAAAAAATAACGTAATATTATGAAGTTATTATTTTCAATCATACTATGAATATTAGATATTATAATGTTATAATTTTCTCCTATTTGTGTTACTTTATACGGATCAGTATATTTAGAGTCTAACCTATGACCTGTTTCCTTTTTTAATAGAGCTTTATCACCTACTGATATATCTAAGTTTCTTGCTTCTAATCAAAAAGTTTCTTATTTATTATTCTTAACGTTCATCTATTATAATTCTAGCTTTTATATAGGCTACTTCTAATATGCTTTTGATGGGGTTGTGTTAAAACAGCATACGAAATGTTGAAGCCATTCGTCCCAATCAGTTTTATCAACCGATTTGTATGAACTTATATTATATATTCATTAAAAGTTCGGTGACTTCTTACGACTGTTCCAACTGTCTGGTAATGGTGTGCAGTTGATGTTATATTTTTTATTGTAAGATATTTGCACAAGTCATTTATAACTAAATTATTATATTCTGTTTTCATGTCCGTAATGTGGCCCCTCACATTAACATTCCGCTCCCCTTGCAATCATCCGTGTTGCAACATGGTCCTTGCTATGGCTGGTGACAGGCTTCGGACACGACCCATCCGAAAACGGTGCTCTGGGCCACCGGCAGTCCGTCCTGGATCTTCAGGAAGCCTGGCTGCAACACTCGCGCATACAGGTCCTCTCCCAGGACCACGGAGATCGTAGCGGGTAGATAGAAACGCTCGTCGGCCAAGGTATTATTCTGGAAGTGGGCCCGCACTGTATCGTTCAGCTCTCGGACTGGAGTGCGAATGCGCACGTGGGGTTCGACCTTGAAAACCAGATCGAACCGGACGCTGTTGTCCCGTTTGGAGCTTATGGTGGCCTAGCACATCTGCTCATCCCCAACTCTGGCAGTCTGTCGCCAGTGACGCGTCGATGCAGCTCGTAGACATATACGGTTCGATGAGTGCCGTGCCGAAGACCTGAGTCCCGGAATTAATCCGCACCAGAGCAGTCGGTAGCAGGTTGAACCCTGTCAAGCGCTCCCAGGACTCGCAGGACAGGACGGCCTCGCAGATGCCAGGCCGTAATAAAAAATAATAGGTGCACTAACCTAAGCTAACAAATTAAAATAATTTTTGGAGTTCAGCAATGTTTTTTTAACCAATTCCACTATTAACACAGCTGCATATTCACTCTTCATATAAAAAAGCTTAAGCCGATCTTTTGGAAAGATTCACTCTTCAAAAGCCTTATAAATAACATTCTCCCAAGATACGAACCGCTTAACAGTAACGAGCTTAATGATCCGGTAAGCTTGACATATAAAGCTAAGAAGAACTTAAAAGGCTTATGTCCAAGTAACCTTTTCTGATTGTACCCGCGAATTGGCCGCAACAAAGAGATTTCGGTTCGTTTACAGTGACTAAAATCGGTATCCGCACAAGAACCTGTGCCATCGGAGTTAATTTAAAGACCTAATTTTGTGGACCGCTTCGTGAAGTAAGACCTCCACTAAGGTGTAATACAATTAAAAGGCGCACAGTGCAGTTCACTAAGACATAAGTCTCGACATACTGTAGCAGTCTATGAACCAAAAACAGTGGCCCACTAAAATCAAAAGTGCGACCGCTACTATTGTATAAAACAACAAAAAGTTAAAACAGTGCAGTTCACTTCAAGCATAAGTCTCGACATACTGTAGCAGTCTGTAAAAAAGAACAGAAACTAATTTATAAATAAAACTAAAATGGCGGTAACAGCGGAAAATCTATCTCAATTACTTCGGCAAATACGACAAGGACCGCAATTCTCTGGAGACCCATCAAATCTCAGTTCGTTCATCAGACGTATCGAATACCAGTTGAACTTATACCCTTCGAACGACGTCTGACAGAAGGCGTTAGAGAATGACCGAAATAATATAGTGGTTTATACACAAGCAATGGCAACTACTATAAAAAATGCAATTAAACGCTCACTCCCCGATAGGTCGTTCATGACCTTAGCGAGGTAAAAATTAAGATAAACCGCCCAACAAGAAATAGACCTTCGAAGACGAAGACCCAAATTCAAAAACATCCGATAGTCAACCAAGACTTAACTCAAATTCACCTAACACCTATAAGCATACTAACATTAATCAAATCAAAAACTCTCACCCCAACCAACGATTTATTCGCCCCTTCTACCGGCTTCTGCAAATAAGCCTCCACCACAGTAAGGCAGCTTCTGCTGCTCTTTAGCTCCATCTGGCTGAGGATGGAGTCGACATAGTCCTGATCCAGGAACCTTGGATAGTGGGAGGAAAGGATTTCAGGATTAGGAACTAAGGAATATAAGCTTCTAACAGCTCCCAGCGAAGGTAAAGTAAGGGCCTGCATCTTAGCTAAAAAGCACCTTAGCAGTTTACTGCTCCATAATTACAGCGATGCAGATAACGCGGCAGCCACCGTGGAGAGTCAGCCATCTCCGTTTCGAGTGCTGTCATCGCACATGGCCTACGAAAAGCAAGAAAGTCGGATGAGCTGGTAAGGAGACTGGTACAAAACAGCGAAAAGCAAAAAGCATAATAGGCTGTGATGCAAACGCCCACCACACACAATGGGAAAGTACAGACACAAAAGACCGCGGTGAGTCTCTCTTCAACTTTATCTTTAGTTCAAATATCTTCATATGCAATAAAGATAATGACCCCACATTTATCATTAAGAACCGAAAAGATGTAAAAGTCCTAACTCTCGTCTCTAAAATACTGTTAGAGACAGTAACTCACTGGAGGGTGCTAGATAACCACCCTTTTTGCAGCAGTTTTCTCAAACCTAAGGGAAACAGACTGTGCAAAAATACATAATATTTTAAGGGAAAAAATCCCAATGGTTCCCCCTCCATACACGCAAACAATTTCTAATCTAAACGAGCTAGTTTCAATTTTCACAGAAACCTGCAACTATGCACTTAAAAAGGCCTGCCCCAATAGCAAGCTCAAAAGGAAAAGAAAACCTCCCTAATGGTCAGCAGAACTATCCCCCCTCCGAATGGACTCAAAACCCTTTTTAACAGGGCCAAGGCAGGAAATAAGGAGGCCCTGTGGACCGCCTACAAGATAGCCCTTGCAAACTACAAAAAAGCCATCAGGAAAGCAAAGCGATCCTCGTGGCATTCCTTATGCTCAGAAATTGAAAATACAACTGAAGCAGCCATAATTAGAAAAATCCTCTCCCAATCGGCCACAACCCTAGGCTACCTTAAAGGAGCAGATGGCTCCTGAACCAGCACAAGTGAGGAATCTCTGGAGATACTTCTAGACACTCACTTCCAAGGAAACAGCCAAAACGCTCTCACCTTCCAACAAACAAACGCCACACTGGCAAGTATCGAACTGTGCATAGACCCAAAGGTCCTCCATTGGGCAATACACAGTTTTAAACCATACAAAACTGCAGGTACAGACAATATCATACCCGCACAAATCCAACATGCGGGAAATATAGCCATAAACTGGCTTCTTGACATTTTTAAACGGTCCCTACTTCCTGGACACCTGCCACAATCATGGCTAGAGTCCCGTATAGTCTTCCTCCCCAAAGCTGGGAAACCATCACACTCGACCGCCAAAGATTTCAGACCAATCAGTCTGTCATCCTTCCTACTAAAGACCTTTGAAAGAATCATCGGCCTGCATCTGAGATCAACTCTCAACCCTATTCCCATCACAGACACGCATGGCCATACAAAAACTTCCTCTCTGAAATGCTTTTCTAACTCTTAGAAAGTATTCTTCCACATAAAAAATGCCTATTACAACAACTTTCGGCATTTTTCACTTGCCCCAGCGCCCCACCCCCCCTCCTCAATACATGGGAGAAAAAAAACGGGGCCACCCACATAGTACCAAGCGCATCCTGTGTTTTTCTGCGAACGGCAACAACACCCAGCAGGTCGAGCGCGTTACCAGACTGTTCGCTTTTCTACGTATAACAACACAACACCGTAGACGCTAATCCCCGATGGCGACAGGTGGCAGCCCCACCAGTGGGATAAGCCACATCTGGCCAATCACCAGATCGGTCGAAAAACGATTACTGAAACTAATATGAGAAATTCAGCTCCTGTAGAAGCCCTAAGTTCCCGAGAGGAATAGAAGGAATTAAAAAAAAAAAAAACAAGTGCTTTATTTGTACAAAAATTATATTCTGATATTGTCGGTATACAAAGGAGAAAGCCTTTCACCCTCAGGTGATTTAAAAGACATCTAACCATCATGAACACTGTAGATCGAAAATCAAGCATTATAGTAGACTTTCAAAATCGACTTGGAAACAATAAACAAGTTTTTGTAAAAAAATTGGCGTTTATGCCGGCCGGAACTGTCATACCTAATTTCTTTCAATTTAAAAAACCATTTAACATTAAAGAATTGGATAATGAAACTGTTAAGCAACAACATCTGAATCATCAGAAAATAAACGGATTGAACTGGTCGTCAGCTGGAGATATTCCGAATACATGTATGAGGTATCCCTCACGAGGCCCCCCCGGGCCCGTGCCTTTTGCACATTTTTGTAAATATTTAATTAAGATTAGTAAACAGGTTAGGATTAGGATAAGGATTCAGCGACGATCCCAAAGACCCACAAAGGGCACATGTAAATATTTGTTAGGAGTTAGGGTAAAGGCCACTATGAACGCCATAGAAATGTACACATCCAACCGGCCAACATAGCCAGCAACATAGCATCAGCAATAGACCCAGCCGGAAGCAGTATATCGCCGGTAAGAGATTGCCAGCAGCAGAACCAGGCGTTAGCAACACAGGCAAACACACGACGCCGGCCGAGCCACAGGCAAAGCCCAAAACTCAGTGAAGAGCGGCATCGCCGCGAGAAAACAGAGTCGCTGAGAGAAACAACGACAGAAAGACAACGAGGCACAAGGCCCGAAAAGCACACGCACTGGAAAAGGACGACGATAGTGCGCAAAGCCTGCCTAGGACTACGACGTAATACAGGCCGTTGCCAATAGCGACGGCAGAGGAAGGCGGACAGAGGAGGATATGGAGTCCAATACCGAGGGGTAAACGGTGAGCCGGCCAAGGGCCACTCTTAACCGTGGGAGGCCAGCAAGTGTGCAGTTAATAGGCAACAAAGTGCTAGGACTATTCGTTAATATAAATAAAAGTTAGAAAAAACAAACAGACGAAACACTGCTGCCGGAGTCACGCCTCCCCGCGGCTGATAGCATTTTGTCTCTTCCCTGCCAGGGCTGGGCGACAGACTCCTGGCGAACGGGATCGGCCGCCCCGCCCCCTCTCTCACTCGTACCTGGGACGGGACCCGGATGACGGGACCGGCCTTCAGTCCCGAAGCCCCTTCCAGAGCCGGGTACCGGGACCTCGGTCCTGGTCATACATCCCCGGAAACCCGGCTCCTGGGGAGAAGGGCTCCACCTCAGGATCCGACTCGGATCCACTTGCCGGACCCCCAAGGAAATCCTAGCCAGGAATCCACGCCCATGGGAAGAATCAACGCAAGGCCCGCTTCGACTTGACAACAAGGCCACAGCCGAAAGCACAGCCAGAAGCCTCTCCACGAGCGCATCACTCACGAAGACATCGCACGGTTGCACCCACGGCGATGTACTCCATTGACAACCCCATAGGCAGGATTGCTTGGTGGGTACTGGAGTTACAGTAGTTTCAGAACGACGTAATCTATCGGCGCGGGACCCAGAACCTGATCGCAGACGCCCTGTCGCACCAGCCTCTGGCAACCATCCATGTAAATGGATCCCAAAGATGTTACACAGGATTCGGAAGGAGCCGGCTAAATACCCAGACTTCCGTGAGGAAAACTGACCACTTTACCGACGGATTGGGCTACGGCTAGAAGAGGAGAAAGCTGGAAGCTGTGCGTCAATCCGTACCATCAAAGACGGAGGAAGACCAAGAGAACTACCACCACAACGAGGATAGCCAAGCCACCAGCAACCACGATAACCACAGTGCTCATGCCTTGGCTCAGAGAAACCAGGGTATAGGGGCCACTTGCTGACGAGTGCGCTTGTCCAACGTCCCTAATTAGCCTCAGGACTTTAGGATGGCACCCAATCCACCAGCCGCCCCGGGGGCGTTGAGTGGTTTCACAACTTTCTTATTTTCCACAGATTTTTCAAACCACACAATCATAAAACACAGAAAGGGCAACAATCCGGAGAAGGCCCGGTTGCCACGTCACTGTTATCATATTACGATGCAATAGAATAACGAGAACGTAATAAAAGCGAGCAGGCGACAATATGCCAAAACGTGATCATCACCACCACCATCACCGACGCCATGCATCCGCGATACCGAAGCCGAGACTCCCAACCTTTGGCACCCTCATCCACCAGATCCCGCGCAGCCTCCCCTAGATTTACAAAATCTATCAAATAAAGCATAAATATAATGACACTCTTTGACAATGGAAAAAGAAATAAAAAGCTAGATGGTAGAAAAAACGTAATCATTTAACATCTAAACGACAACGTAAACATACCCAGCCGCATCATAGAAGAAAAAAGTCATCAGGAAATTTAATATTACTAATATTTTTTCAATCGCAAACTGAGTAACCATATAGAATGTATAAAAGGCGAATTAGATTTGTTTGCACCACACACAAAAAATTATCTTTACCCATTCAGTAAATTAGAAGTAAAACCGTTTACAATTTTCCCAGGAAACAATACGCTATCAATAGACAATGCGGTAAAGCTCAACAGGCTATAAAATGCTATTCAGTTTAAGCGGAATAAAACTTTAAATTTCCAATGAAATGTTTGACACATACAGTTTTATATTAGCCTTTGATTTAACTGCTGATCAGTCAATTACCACCATATGTTCAAAGTTTATGTCGCAAGGCACTATAAGAATCGATTCCATTATTGATATTGATAAGCATAAAAGAAGTTTTCCCTTCAGACCAGCTTCCAAAAACTATTGAAAAAGTATCCGGCAAACACCGACACTTCAGATCAACCAGGAACTCATTGGATTGCATTCTATTTCAAAAGTCGCAAATCAGCAGAATTTTTTGATTCTTATGGACAATTTTTCAAAAATAAGAATTTCGTATCATATTTTAAATCTAAAGCTAATATCTATAATAAACAAGATTTACAAGGCTTTTTTTCTAATACTTGTGGTCATTAATGCCTTATTTATGGTCTATTTAAATGTGAAAAATAATATTAACAATTTATTAAAAGATTTTAAGGGAAATTACTTTTCATATAATGATAAATTAATATTTAAAATTTTAAGTCTAATAAAAAAAAAGTCAATTTTTAATTTTTAAAAATACAATAAAATAAAATAAGTGAATATGTTGGGTCATGCAGCCGCCAAAACTGTGCATCAGACTAATCTCATACTCTTAATATTGTAAGCCGAAGTAGTCAGTGGTAGCAGTCGCGATGCCCATAGTGCAAACCGCTGTTCTCGCACGCATTTATCTGTACGGCGCTCATTCCTTGTTCTCTTTGTTATCTACCTATGTTAAGCTTGGGCGCTGCATTTCGGCTGTCTGTCCCGCCAATTGTCACTTCTTCGTTTTTCGGCAAAGACTCAACTTGTGCATTCGATATGCAAATGCAATATATTTAAGAAAATTTATTTAGTTTATTTATTTACAAAATTGAGTTCGATCGGCAACGCGTTAAGACGTGTAATTATCGAGCTCCGCACAAAATCAGTTGTTTTGAGTGAAGTGAACGCCTAATAAAATAAACTAAATAAATAATCCGAAAGCGAAAGAGACGCTCTATGCGATGCAAAATCGCTTAAATATATATAGTGATTTGTTATCGTAAATAATAAAACTATGAGTCAGAACGACACTCGCTCTCAGCGTCAGCGTGAGCAAGACGAACGCCGGCTCTCAGTTCAACGCAACAACGCGTACTTCTCCTACGTCTCACCGACAACCAACAAATCAAATCTTCTACCAACAAATCAAGAAAGAGCGCGCTCTAGCTCTCCCGCTCTCTTAGCTCCGACAGAAGCCTCGCTACCTCCAACAACAACAGCTGGAGATATACCGACAGCCCGCTCTATCTCGTCATCGGCTGCACCCGCTCACGCTCTGACTGAGTCAGCGAAAGCAAAACCGCAAGCAATAAACGGTTCTGCTGCACTACCAGCAAATAAAAAAAGAAAACGTAAACAAAAAAGTTTATCCGAAAACATCTGATGCCTTTGTTCACGGCCTTGGTAACCGTCTTCCTCCCCCACTACGCTAATATTGGGATCGAATTGCACCCAGGAGAGCTCGAGGTCCGGCATGAAGATTGCTTTCATGGTAATGCGAAATAATTGCCAGAGTTTCCGGATGGGACCTTCTGGTGTACAAACTGCCAAGAGTTAGCCACACGAGGTCGTATTGTACACTCCGCCCGGTGTGCGTAGTCTGTGGAGATCTCCACGACTCCAAACACTGTCAAACTAGCAAAGAAAATGGATGCGAGAAAAAATGCAATAACTGTGAAGCAATCACACAATCACGATGTTCAATCTACAAAGAGCTGAAAATCCGTCTTCACAAAAGAATGAACACGGCGCGGACACACCAAGGAACAGCTACGCTGATACCATCAGAAACAAATCCTGAAGTACTTTTCTCGAAAGCAGCAAGTTTCGCTCCCTGGCCTACATCCAACACTAACAAGATAACATTTGCAAACGTTTTAAAATCCGGTTTGACGCTTCCAACCCAAAATTCTCGAACCCCACATGAAGTGCACACAAAATTAGACACACAGCAAAACCATAACCAAGCTGCGCAGCAGGAACCATAAACTGAAGCTATGATGCAAGCCCTACAAGAGAGCATGATGGAATTTATGACATTTATGAAGACCACCATTCAAGACATGATGAGTAATCAAAACCTTTTGATACAAATGCTTGTAGCCCAACAATCAAATAAATAATGGCTACCTTACGCATAGCTACGTGGAACGCCAATGGCGTTTCACAGCGCAAACTTGAGCTAGCTCAATTCCTACATGAGAAGCACATGGATTTCTTTCAAGCACTAGGGCCACACTTCATTGCAGCAGGCGACTACAACGCTAAACATACACACTGGGGATCACGACTTGTGAACCCAAAAGGAAAACAGCTTTATAAGACCATAATAAAAGCCACCAATAAACTTGACCATGTTTCCCCCGGGAGTCCTACATACTGGCCATCAGACCTCAATAAGCTGCCTGACCTGATCGACTTCGCAGTTACGAAAAATATTCCCTGCAGTTTGGTTAAAGCTAAATGTCTGCCGGATTTGTCATCTGATCACTCGCCTGTACTAATTCACCTCCGCAGATACGCAGAAAACGTGAAACCACCATACAGATTGACTTCTCACAAAACAAACTGGCTCAGGTATAAAAAATATATAAGTTCACTCATTGAGCTAAGCCCAAAACTCAATACTGAATCTGATATAGAGAGCTGCACGTGTGCATTGCAATCCATCCCTACTGCAGCAGCTCTTACTGCAACACCCAAAATCACAAATACTACAATTAATTCAAAAAAGTCCAACGCACAAATCAAGCAACTCGTCCACGTAAAACGACGCTTACGCAGAGAATGGCAATCTTCCAGATCCCCCCCTGCAAAACAAAAGCTAAAAGTAGCCACACGGAAACTGGCCAACGTTCTGAAACAAGTGGAGGAAGACGATCAGCGCCGATACATAGAGCAACTCTCACCAACAGGCATAAAACAAAAGTAACTGTCTCGAGCCCACTCAACTCTTCGCCCACCGACTGAATCCGTTTGCCGATAAGGAATTCCGCAGGCGGCTGGGACCGTAGGGATGCAGACAGAGCCACCACATTTGCCGCTCACCTATAAAATGTGTTCACGCCAAACCAGGCTACTAGCACATTCGCGCTACCGTCCTCACCCGTAAACTGCCACCAGCAACACACCCCAATTGTGTTTCGTCCTAAAGAAGTAACAAAAATTATCAAAGACAATCTCAGACCGAAAAAATCCGCCGGCTGCGACCTTATAACACCGAAAATGATCATCTAGCTGCCACATTCTGCAGTTCGCTACATAACCAAGCTCTTTAATGTCATCAACAAACTTGGTTACTTTCCACAACGATGGAAGAGGTCGATTATCATAATGATTCCAAAGCCTGGTAAGGACCACACAGTCCCTTCATCTTACAGACCAATAAGTCTACTCTCATGCATTTCGAAACTATTCGAAAAATGCCTGCTGATCCGACTTAATCTAGATCTGAGATACCACAACATAATCCCAGCCCATCAATTTGGATTCCGCGAAAGCCACGGAACCATTGAACAGGTGAATCGTATTACAACGGAAATAAGAACTTCATTTGAACATCGCGAATACTGTACAGCAGTATTTTTAGACGTATCCCAAGCATTCGACAGAGTCTGGCTCGACGGCTTAATGTTTAAAATTAAAACAGCCCTACCCGAAAGCACACACAAGCTTCTAAGGTCTTACCTCTATGACAGAAAGTTTGCAGTGCGGTGCAACACTGCCACTTCCACTGATCATACAATTGAGGCTGGAGTCCCCCAAGGCAGCGTTCTTGGGCCAACCTTATACCTCATCTATACAGCCGACATCCCTACAAATAGTCGCTTACCGGTATCCACATTTGCTGACGATACAGCTATCCTTAGCCGTTCAAGGTCCCCTATCCAAGCTACAGCACAGCTGGCAATGCACCTCATCGACGTTGAGAAGTGGCTCTCTGACTGGCGAATAAAAGTAAACGAGCAAAAATGCAAGCACGTGACGTTTACGCTAAACAGACAAGACTGCCCACCGCTCTTGTTGAACAACATACCACTCCCGAGAGCAGATGAGCTAGTGTACCTAGGAGTACACCTTGACAGAAGACTCCCATGGCGCAGGCACATTGAAGCCAAAAAAACCCAACTTAAACTCAAAGCCAACAACTTACACTGGCTTATCAACTCTGGTTCTCCGCTCAGCCTTGATCACAAGGTCTTACTCTACAATTCTATATTGACACCTATCTGGACCTATGGCTCACAGTTATGGGGCAATGCCAGCAATATCAATATTGAGATCATACAGCGAGCACAATCAAAGATTCTGAGAACCACCACTGGGGCACCGTGGTACGTTCGGAGTGAAAACATCCAAAGAGACTTAAATATCTCATCAGTTACCAATGCAATCACGGATATTAAGGAAAAATACCATAGCAAGCTGTACACGCACCCCAACCACCTAGCGAGATGTCTAATCCAGCTCAGCAGCCGTTCCCGTCTCCGGCGAAAGGACCTACCAACCCAGCGAATAAATTATTAGGGCCGTTTAACCATAGAACAGTTGGAAAATTAACAACGGTTCAAAAAATACATGTTATAGTTAAGATTTTTAAACTTATTGTTAGTTCTTATACAAGAAGATTCAATAAATAAAAACAAAGTAATAATAAAAAAAAAAAAGTTTATTTACTGAGTCGGTGCTATACAAATCTTTTGTTTAACTTATAATATTTTAACATGATATTTAAGGCCTCGTCTCTTAGCATCGCAAGCTTATGACACTGACACGAATCTGGTCCTTCCGAAGCCTCATCATCACTTCAGGGACAAACTTGTAGGGTAATAAATACTTGGAGTGAATCAATTCCTTATCTTCCAAATCCATTGTTTCCTATTAGATGATTTAAAACGTCCTGCGTTGCCGCTCCAAAAGGAAAATTGCTTGACAGACGCAAATTCTGTTTCAATGTTTTCGTTGGGGGTAGATGACATAGATGTTTCAAAAACTCCTCTTAAGAATAAATCTACCGAATCCTCTAAGTCGGTGGCCTTCACATATTCTTGATCCGGGCCTTTAAATATTATTGGCTTAATGGAACATGTATTCCAATTACTGAGTCGACAAACTCCAAAATAATATAAGATAACTGGATTATTTAATAATTTGTTACCCTAAAATTATTTACATTGGAAATTTGCAAAGACAAGTTGGGGAAGTTGATTTCTAGATTTTCTTAATGTTATGCTATGTTAATATGAAGTTCAAACTTTTGCCATACTGTGTAGTTATAAACTTTCTGTATAACATAGCAGATTTAATAGTAAAATTTGTTTGTTGTTATATATATTTAAACTTACATAATATTTGTCGAAGCAGATTTTCCCTAGATGGAGCTTCCATACATAAGAGCCGGCATTTGTTTCATTGCACCGCCATTCCACACCATAACATTTAAAATATCATTTGCATAATTTTTTTTGTATATGCATATTTATTGATAAGTTAAATTTTACTTGAATTTGTTGTCATTGCGGGAATTATTTATTAAATTGTTTAGTAGTGAATGACTTTTGCGTAGGTCCCACTGCCACACCGCACCAACCAGATTTATAATTTATTGTTAAAAAAGTTAGATCGCATAAAGAGCGGCAGAGAGTCAGAATTAGAGACAATAGGATAACGTATATTATTGTCAGAACAAAATACTCTGTAGAGGTCATGCAACTCATAGTTAAATCCACAATGATTTAAAATTAGGGGTACGTAATCTCTAGTGAATCTTTTTGTAACAGAGAAGTTTATCCGACTAACCAAGTCGGGACTATAAATTTAACCAGGAATAAGCTTAGAAATATAGACTTAGCTATGGAAAGTAAATTAATTTCCATTACCTTACTAGAATAAGTAGGTAATATACGGTTTGCATTCCAATTTAGTAGCAGTAAGGCTAACATTCAGAAGCTTTTTTGAACCGATAAATACGGTCCGAGACAACTTCGCGAAATGAATAAGGTTTTGGTCATGTAAGGCTCATCAACAACCTCTTTATAAAACCAAGCGTACCCCTGCCTCATGGACATTTGGGGAAATATGATCTGAAAATTTAAGTTTACGGTTCAAAAGAACACCAAGGTCTCTTATAAAAAGGGTAGGGAGGAATGGACCCAAATGGTTCCGTTGTGGGACGCCGAATGGGACGCGGATAATACAAAAAAGAGAATTTTCAAAAAGGAGAAGACTATTAAATAAAAAAAGCAAAATAATAAATTTGACTTTGATAGGCTATTGCCTGATCCGATGTTACCGTAGAATTTCCTAAAAATAGCGAAAAAGTTTGCGCATTGATTAAAAAGATTATAAAAATGTTTGGATCGGAAAGGATCAGAAAATGAAATGGAACTAAAAACATTTTAAATAGTTTTTGCAACAATAAGCGCGGTAAAATTTAACCGATCACTTAAACATTTAGAATATACTGAGAACCTTTATCAATAACTTTTGTGTAAAGTCTGGACTTTACATTTCTTAGGTGATTGAGTTAATGATGTGTCGATTGTCACCCCAAAAGTTGGTGATACTCTGGACAGAAATTTCCTTTCAGGACTTGTTACAAGACATAGAACCAATAAATGACAAAGAATGTTTTGAATATAATTAACTTGTGACAACGATAAGTCCAGCAAGCCAGGACATTCGATTTTTCTTCTGTGGACCAGGAAGTGCCAAGTATATTTAAATCACCCTACAACTGTAACTGTCAGACAGCCTTATCAACAATTAATTGATTTTAATAGAAATATATGTTTTTTGAGGAAGAAGTAGACGAGGTGGATGGTGCAGTGGTCTGGCCACGTGAAGGAAGTTTAATTCCCACGGGTCTTTTTTTTATATTTTGTATCTTAACTTTTTACTTATTCTTTGCCAGAATATGCAGCCAATAATTATCAAAACATTTGGTCGAAAATAGCTCATTAGGGACAGTTATCTTGGAAGATGAAATCCTAGCACAAGAAAAGGTAAAATTTTACACTTCAATATTATCGGCTTTTGTTTTGCCTTGCTCAATATATAAGATGATCGCTTAACACGTTGAAGATTGCAAAGCAGGGAGTTTTCATTTAGATTGGGGCAAAATAATAAATTTGACTTTGATAGGCTATTGCCTGATACGATGTTACCGTAGAATTTCCTAAAAATAGCGAAAAAGTTTGCGCATTGATTAAAAAGATTATAAAAATGTTCGGATCGGAAAGGATCAGAAAATGAAATGGAACTAAAAACATTTTAAATAGTTTTTGCAACAATAAGCGCGGTAAAATTTAACCGATCACTTAAACATTTAGAATATACTGAGAACCTTTATCAATAACTTTTGTGTAAAGTCTGGACTTTACATTTCTTAGGTGATTGAGTTAATGATGTGTCGATTGTCACCCCAAAAGTTGGTGATACTCTGGACAGAAATTTCCTTTTAGGACTTGTTACAAGACATAGAACCAATAAATGACAAAGAATGTTTTGAATATAATTAACTTGTGACAACGATAAGTCCAGCAAGCCAGGACATTCGATTTTTCTTCTGTGGACCAGAAAGTGCCAAGTATATTTAAATCACCCTACAACTGTAACTGTCAGACAGCCTTATCAACAATTAATTGATTTTAATAGAAATATATGTTTTTTGAGGAAGAAGTAGACGAGGTGGATGGTGCAGTGGTCTGGCCACGTGAAGGAAGTTTAATTCCCACGGGTCTTTTTTTTATATTTTGTATCTTAGCTTTTTACTTATTCTTTGCCAGAATATGCAGCCAATAATTATCAAAACATTTGGTCGAAAATAGCTCATTAGGGACAGTTATCTTGGAAGATGAAATCCTAGCACAAGAAAAGGTAAAATTTTACACTTCAATATTATCGGCTTTTGTTTTGCCTTGCTCAATATATAAAATGATCGCGTTTGCGGCGACTTAGAGTGGATTAGATTAAAAGACTGAAGTAGCTATACCAAATAGCTGACGAGTCCTTTCAAACCATCACTTAGCTAGGTCACCACATGTCCTTCCACTAAACCCAGCGCACGTAGAGTGCATTATTTGATCACACATCCAAATGTGTGTTACTCTATCGGTGCTTTTCTGAACCCAAAACATAAATTTTCAGACCATATTTCTTTTATTATCAATAAAGCCGGGGGTGTCCTTGGTTTTATAAAGAGGTGGCCAAGGAAATTTGATGTTCCTTACATGACCAAATCCTTATTCATTTCGCTAGTCCGTACACAATATGGAATTCATTCGGACCGCATTAAAGCGGTCCAAAAAAATGTCCTACTGTTTTCTCCTTTTTTTTTTTTTCGCGCGAGTCCCACGGCCACACCTCCCGCCCAACCCACCGAGGGGCGCTGCCGTGTATCGTACGGCTCGAATCGCGGGAGAATAGACGCGATATAGAAGACAGTAAAGGACGAGGAAATATATGTATGCTAGTAGTAATATCTAAGAATTCGTTAAGTATGTTAGTATTGATCGCTTTAAAAACGGCAGAGAGTCAGAATTAGAGATAATAGGATAGAATCTATTATAGTCAGAACATAATACTCTGTAGGGATCATGCAACTCATAGTTAGATCTACAATGATTTAAAATTAAAGGTACGTAATTTCTAGTAAATCTGCTTGGAGCAGTGAAGTTTATCCGACTAACCAAGTCGGGACTATCCACTTCACCACGAATAAGGTTAAAAATAAAGACTGTTCCAAGCATCGTTCTACGGTTAGCTAAGGAGGGTAAGTTAATTAACATTAATCTACTCGAATAAGGAGGTAATCTACGGTTTGCATCCCAATTAAGGCAAAAAGTAAGAAGTTCTTTTGAACCGATTCAATGCGGTCCGAGTAAACTTATTATTGTGGACTCCAAACAGGTGATCCATACTCGAGGATCGGACGAACTAGAGAAATAAATAAGGTTTTGGTCATGTAAGGATCATCAAATTCCTTTGACCACCGTTTTATAAAACCAAACACACCCCTGGCCTTATTGACAATAGACGAAATATGGTCTGAAAATTTAGGTTTAGAGCCATTTAAGTTTAATACGTTATCACGGCACCATGTTTGAAAGCAATCTAGATCGGATTGTAAGTCCAAATGGCGAGAAATGTCCTTATATTGCAAGCATAATTTTACATTATCAGCGTACATTAGTACACGCGAATGATTTATTATTAAGGGAAGGTCATTAATAAATAAGGTAAAAAGGAGCGGACCTAGGTGGCTCCCTTGTGGGACGCCGGATGTGACTCGGAGAATACAAGAAAGAGAATTTTTAAAGAGGACCCGTTCCGTCCTGCCATTCAGATAACTTAGAATCCAATTTAGGAGATCAACAGGGAAACCTAATAAATCAAGTTTTTTATTAAAAGTGAATGATTAACAGAGTCGAATGTTTTACTAAAATCCGTATAAATGACATCTGTTTAAAGATTATTTTTGAAACCCTGTACTACGAAGGAGGTTAGCTCCAGAAGGTTAGTAGTTGTTGATCTGCGTTTCATGAAACCATGCTGACATGGGAAATAATTGACCTACAAAGGTGCTGCAAATGAGGAGTGATAACGTTTTCAAAAAGCTTAGGGATAGCAGACAATTTGGAGATTCCTCTGTAATTGCTTGCATCCGATTTGCTACCTTTTTTATGGAGAGGGATCACAAAGGACTCCTTCCATATTTGGGGGAACTGTGTAGATTCTAGAGATAAGTTAAACAGTTTTAGTAGAGGTTTGCACAAGGCTTCCGCACAGAATCTAAGCACACAGCCAGGAATTCCGTCGGGACCTGGCGAATAGACAGGCTTAACTCGCAGAAGATCATAAAGCAGTGAGCTTTCGTTTAAAGTGGGACAGAATATTAAATTTGACTTTGATACCGCGTAAGAGTAAGGTCGTTCGGGATGAGGTAACGTAGAATATGTGGTTTGAAAAAACTTGGCAAATAGATCGGCTATTGCCTGATCCGATGTTACCGAAGTATTTTCAAAAAATAGCGAGGAAGGGTAACTGGTTGTTTTGCGCTTAGTGTTAACGAAATTATAAAACTGTTTGGGATCCTGTGCCAACTGGAACTTACAACGGTTTAAATAATTCTTATAACACTGAGCGTTAAGCACGGTAAAATTTAACCGAGTACTTACATATTTAGAAAATATAGATTGAGAACCGGTATTTTTAAATTTTATATAAAGTCTGGACCTAACATTTCTTAGGTGTGTCAACTCTTTATTAAACCAAGGAGGTTGGTTAGAAGTAGACGGATAGTACATCGGAACACAAGAGTTGAAAAATGATTTAATTGCAGTATAAAAAATATCTATGGCATCGGCCATTATGTTGCAAGAATATAGAGCGGACCAATTAAAGCCAGATATAAAAAGATTTAACCTCTGAAAGTTTGCCTTACGAAAACAATGAATTCGTTTGGTTGACTTTTCTGGCCTTTTTTTTATTACGGTACCTGTGTCAATTGTCACCTCGAAAGTTGGATAGTATGGATCTTCTGGTTGACTAAGAGGTGCTACTCTAGTCAGAAACACACTTTCAGGACTTGAAACAAAACATAGATCCAATAAACGACCAAGAGAATTTTGAATATAATTAACTTGCGACAACGATATGTCAAGCAAGCCGTCAATAAAGTCATGCTGTGCTATAGGGAGGAGAATATTTGACTGTACCTCTGTGGACCACTTAGTGCCTGGTATATTAAAGTCACCTAGGACAACTAGTTGGTCCCTATCGGACAGTCTGTTTGTAACGGATTGGATAGCGGACAAATGGTTAATATATTCAGGAAATTCAGAAGACGGCGGAATGTACGAGCACGTAATATAAACATAGCTATCAGAAAATGACAGCTTCCGGTTTTAACCAAGTCTCTGTAAACACAATAACATGGGATGCAAAGGAAAGACTATTAGAACTATTTTGATAACAGATAGTGAGACTAGATTTTAGTTTTTTGAAGATAAAGAAGTAGAAGTAGTAGAGGAGGATGGGGCAGTGGTCTGGCCACTTGTTGGAAGTTTAATTCCCACGGGCCTTTTTATCCTATTTTTTATCTTAGCTTTAAACTCTTTCACAATCATACTTTCCGGCCAAAAATCACCAGAACATATGGTTGAGAATATCTCATTTGGGACAGTTATCTTGAAGTGCCAACTTGTGCCGGTAGTCCGGACTCAATATTCCTTTGTGGTGGTAAACAATTCGGGACGGGTGGAATCACCGGTTGAGAAACCAGTGGGGACATAACGGAATCTGTAGCAATCCCAGGCTGGACTACCTCCACAACCGATTGATCGGATTGCACCGAATCTTTTTTAGCTGCCGATCTAAGCAACATTTGAGGGTTTGCTGCGATCGACAACTGATCAGCTGTGGAGTCTTGTTGATCACTCGCCGAAGGTTGCGGGGCATTCCCCTTAGGCAGCTTACCACCAGCGGCTTTCTTGCGCTTTGGAGATTCTTCTAATAGTTTGAGGCTATTAAATTGTGAATCAAGCGCAGAAAGAAGATCATCAGCTCGACGAAAACTATCTCTAGCCACGCCAAAACTGCTGATCAGTCCTTTCAAGCCACCTTTAGTTTGGCGCATAAAGAGTTGCATTTCATTCGCAACTCCTAGGCAAGTATCACAACAGTATTTAAGATTAGGGCCTTTAGCTAGGTCATCACTTGTTCGGCCGTTTTAACCAGCGCACTTAGTGTGCACCATTCTATCACATAGCCAACAGGTCATTTTTGACTGATCAGGCTTTATTACCTGACGGCATTTGTTTTGGAAGCAGACAACATTGGTTTCCATGTTTAATTGGGTTTTGACCACTGTACCAAAAGACAAAATCAGAAAATATACCGCAAGAGCGCAGTGTGCACTTTAAGATTTTGTGTGGGAGAGCGAGAGAGCGGGTGCACCGTGCAGTTAAGTACAAAAACAACACCAAACAGCACTACGGACAACGCACGAAAAAGGGAGTAAACAAAACGCAAAGACAGAAAGAGAACAGATTGAATTAATTTATTAAAATAATGCACATATCACAAAAGATTCACTCGCGAAACGAACGGCACTTTAACTAGTACAGATTATGAAATTGAATTATTAAATAATTTGTTAAATTCCACCGCTGGATTTAGCAAAACAAAAATAAATTCGGAGCGCAGAAAAAAAACACGACCGTTCGCTTTGAAGATCTCCTCCATATTCCAGTAGACTAATGTTAATTACCTTCCCTACGATTCTTGGAACAGTCTTTATTATATCCGTTACTCGTAGAGTAAAGGGGTATACTATGTTCGTTGATAAGTATGTAACAAGGAATCGTCTCCCACCATATAAAGTATATATATTCTTGATTAGGATCAATAGCCGAGTCGATCTGGCCATGTCCGTCTGTCAGTCCGTCCGTATGAACGTCGAGATCTCAGGAAATATAACAGCTAGAATGTTGAGATTAAGCATACAGACTCCAGAGACAAAGACGCAACGCAAATTTATCGATTTATGTTGCCACGCCCATTCTAACGGCCACAAACCAACCAAAACTGCCACGCCAACACTTTTGAAAAATAATTTTATATTTTTAAATTTTTTTTATTAGTATTTTAAATTTTTATCGGTTTGCAGAAAAACTTTTTGCCACGCCCACCCTTACGCCCACAAACCAACTAAAACTGCCACGCCCATACTAATGCCCACAAACCGGTAAAAACCGTGAGTGTTAAAATTTCTCTTCGCACTTCTACTAGCTGAGTAACGGGTATCAGATAGTCGGGGAACTCGACTATAGCGTTCTCTCTTGTTTTATCGATTTATGTTGCTATAATGTTCGCAAGGATCCCAACGAAGGTTCAGTATTTTAGAGTCAGAGCGTCTGCTCAGTTAGAGTTACTTTATTCCAATGTTTCTTATGCGCTCAACTTGGGCTGTATGCAGAAGGCATGCATATGTCATGTATGGTCTGAGCTGCAAAGTCCATGCTCAGCATTCCCACGCTCCGCGATCGACTTATGTATAAGCGTTAGATCATATTACTTGAGCGCTGGAACACTTGTGTAATTGTTGGTGGTCTTTGGGTACTTGAACATTATGTTTATTATGACAAAGTGTCACAATGTTTTGAAGATAAGTTGTACCCATTAATTTAGTATATTTATATGGTAGATATGTTACATCTCCCTTTTAAAAAATGACGTAATACATGTAATCATTTAGTTCTCAATATTAATACTTTTAAAAATTAATTAAAATTTTTTTTTTAACGATATTGATTTTTCTTATTAATTATTAGCAATGTTTTGTCTCAAATCATTTTTGTGTAATGACAGAATAATAAAAAAAATTTATATTGAAATACGTTATTTTTTTTTTTGTTTTATGTTTAACTTTCTTAGAAGGAAAAAGAATTTTTTTTTTGTTTTGCTTTTTTTTTTTTTGTGGTTGATCAGACCTTTTCTAAACTGAAATGAAACATTTCATTGATTTTATATTTTTAGTCTATCCTTATGTACTTTTTGTTTCTTTTGCTTTGTATCTCTAATTACTATGTTATCTCTGTCTTCTATGGTTTCTACCAAAGACATTAGAATAACAAGATGCGTAACGCCATACGATTTTTTTGCACACGATTTTTTCGTGGTGGCTTTTCAAGTGGCTCCAGGCTCTCTCGAAATTTTGTTTAAAAGCCAGAGAGCGGAGAGCTCTAGAGCCAGCAGCTCTCTTGTACGCATACAGCGACAGCTGACCGCTGTATTGGTGCACACGTATGCACATGCATTGTAAAAATGACAAAATACGCCCTTCATTTTAGAAGTTCTTAGACTTTAAATCTATATTATTTTTTATAAATTGCCACCACTTAAAAACTCTAGTTTTGCATTGCCTTAAAATAACAATTATTTAAATTCAAGAAATAATAATAGCACAATCTATGTACCTAATAATGCATAATAATTTTCAAATATGATTTTATATTAGAATAGTTTTCATTAGAGTATTCAGCGTGCGATGTGTGAAAAATATAAGACGCCAATGATTCTTCGGTGCTTATGTCCGCACTTCGTGCATCAATGAAATCAATTTTGCAATAAAGAGTTTCCATATTTTTATTTATTTTATAATTAATATTTTAGTTTATGAATTATTTTTATGAAATATTTTAAATGTAATTTCTTTTTTTTTTTGAAAATTCTTTGTTTAAAATTACAGTAGTTTTAATAATTTACTTTATATACATTTTAATTATTTACTATAGTTATTTAGTCAAATTACTAGTATAAAAATTACCAATTTTCAGTATTTAAAATGCAAATAAGATTCACTTAAATTTTATTTTATTTTGATATTTTTAAAAAAGCGCCCAATTATGGGTGGTAAGAAATGATCTACGAGTAACGGGTATGAAAAACTTCTTTCAAACCAAAACAATAATCAAATTTGTTTCTTAGATCAAAATTGATTTCGGCCCTAAAATCGTCTTCTAGCATAAGCACGCACACATGCACACGATCTCCTTTATTGTTTTTACTCATACAAGCAAGACAATTCTATTTTTAGATTTTAACGCTCACGATTTTAGGCGAGCGAAAAGAGAGCCATTTTGGTCGTCACCAAAAAAGTGGCTGCATAGTGCAAAACCAATGTATGGCCGTTACGCATCTTATTATTATAATGTCTTTGTTTCTACAGTATAAGGACCTAAATATACTGGATCTAACTTATGACCCGTTTCGTTCCTTAGTATAACTTTATCTCCTATTTTTAATTGAAAATCTGAAGTTTTCTTATCATAAAGTTGTTTTCTATAAGACTTCGCTTTTTCTAACATAAGTCTAGCTCTTTTATATGCTATTTCTAATATAAATTTTATTTCCATAGAGTAATCTTCTACATTATACAGTGGTTCTATTCTATCTGTTTTATTAATATTTGCGAACTGCCTTGGTAATATTCCAAAGACTAGTTCATATGGACAGTAATCATGCATGACTGATGTTGTTGTGTTGAAACAATATGTAAAATATTGTATCCAAACGCCCCAATCAGTTTTATCTGCAGAGATATATGAACGAATGTATTCATTGAATGTTCTTTGACTTCGTTCTATTGTCCCTAACGTTTGGTGATGATATGCGGTAGATGTTAGGTTTTCTATCTTCATGTATTTGCACATATCTAAAATTTCTTTATTTCTTCATTGGACCGTACTTTAGTATACAATTTTTGAATATAGCTCTTGCGACAGTATTTGCGCTTTTGTTTGCAACCGGTATGGTTACTAGATACTTCGTTAAATCACATATAAGTGTGACGATGTACGTGACGATCGTTGCCATATTCTGATTTCGGTAGTGGACCTACTGTGTCCACTATCACTATATCAAAAGCATTTGTTGGGGTTTCTGTGTGAGTCATTGGGGTCTTTGTATGTGTCGTTGTTTTCGACATTTGGCATTTATGACATCTACGTATGTACTCTTTTATATGACGAGTCATATTTTTCCAATAATAGTGTCTTTTTTTTTTCAATAGCGTTCTTGTAATGCCTGCATGGCCTCCTTGAATTGGATCGTCATGATATGTAGACAGTATTGATTGTAACTTTTTTTCAGTTTTTATAATGGTCACCGGCTGGAGTAGCGCTACTCTTAATGATTTAATTTTATATTGCCCGTTATTTTGAAATTATCTATTGAAATGGTTTTAAAGATTTTTTCACTCGGTGCCAATTTGAGTTGGCTGATTTTTAGTATACCGGCTTGCATTTCAAGCCTTTGGAAGAACTGACCTAAATAAAAAATTCCATTGGTATATAAATCGTCAACATCAATTCTTGCAATAACTTTATTTCCTCGTTTTAGTAAACAAATAGATTCAGTTATTCGCAAGGTCACTACTTTTCGTACTTCATCATTATCATTCTTTTTACATATTCTAGTTATGTGCCGTGAATAGTCGGCGAAGATCCTTATAAATCGACGATAAAAGTTGCAGAACGCTACAAATCGTCTTGCGCTGTTCGCATCATGAGGGACAGGATAATTTTTGATGACGTCATATTTCTTGTCATTTGGCAATACTTCTTTGTCTGTGCATTTGTGACCTAGGAATGTCACTTCGTGCATGAAAAATTAACATTTTTCTGGATGCAACTTTAGGTTATATTTCTTACATACATTAAAAACGTCAGTTAAGTTTTTAATCATGTGTTTTTCTGAACTTCCTATCACCATTACGTCATCCATATAAAGGAATGCCTGAGAGGGTTCTAAACCCGAGAATGATATAGTCATCATCCTCTGAAATGAATTATGTGCTATTTTAAGACCAAATGGAAATCGCGTGAAGCGATATGAGCCATTGCTCGTTGAAAAAGATGTTATATTCCTTGAGTTTTCCTCAAGTTCTATTTGGTGGAAACCTGACATCAAGTCAAGGCATGAAAAGTATTTAGCTCGACCTAGTTGATCTAAAATGTCATTAATTCTAGGGAGTGGAAATTTGTCAGAAAGTAGTTATTTATTTATTTGACGATAGTCAATTACTAATCGCCATTTCTTCTCTTGTGAATTTGGTAATGACTTTTTCGGAACTAACAACAGTGGGCTGTTATACTCGGATACAGACGGTTCGACGATTTTGTCGCTATTTAATTTCCCTATGCGGGCTTCTGTACTTTTTTATATAAATGGGTTCATCATCTTTAAGTCTTAATGTTTGTTTATAAAAGTTGTTTGTTGATATTGGTTCGGTTTCCAGTCCGAACACATCACTATACTGTGTGCATAATTCAGTTAATTGATTTTTGAATTGGTCTGGAAAATTTTTCTTTAGTTTTGGAAGTACTTGTTCGCTTATATTTTTAGTGTTGGTATTATGAATGTCATAATCTTTTAAATTTTCATATTGGATTTTGTTTACCTTGACCAATTGATCGAAATTAGTTGTATTTAGAAGTCGAATGTATAAATGTTTGAATGCTGCTATTGTATTTGCAACATAAATCCCATTGTGTATTTCCTGATTAGGCACAAACATGTAATCATTTACAGCATTAATGTCTATTATCCAAAGATCACAAGTTATCTGGCTGGCAGAAGAACGGTATTGTTGCCAGCGCTATATGTTATCGGAACATATATTGGATAATTTAAATTTTGGGGTCTATTTATAAAACAGTCTTCACTTGGTTTGAAATCTAGTTGACAATTAAATTTCTTTATAAAATCAATGCCTATTACTCCATCACATGGCACTATGGGGAATTTGACCTGTTTTTTTGGCATAAATTAATATCTCGCAAACTATTTGAGATACGATGATAATTTTTTTTACTAGTCTTATACACACCTCTACAATCAATTTGGCAAAGTGGGCGTGTCGCCGCCTCTGAACAACCGCCCACATCAGCCCCCCGCCCCCCTATCTTAACGATTTTTTTTTTTCTACCCAATATATTCTTCAGTATCTATTTAAACGTTGAAAAATAAGTCATTTTTATTTTTCATTTTTATTCGTCATAAGGCCAGAGCCGTTTCAGTGGTAGTTTTCATATGACGTTCAACGGGCCTTGCCTTCCGTCCAGGCAGGGTATTATAAAGCTTTTTATTTCATTTATTTATTTATTTTTCATTTTCATTTATGCAAAAAATAGTTATAAAACATGTCATAAGTAACCTTAATTAATTTCAAGAAGTCTGTCGTCGATATGCCCAACAATGCGTGCGCCACGCTACTAGGAATGCCGCATTAAAAATTGAGAGGTTGCTATCTAATAATTGATTTTTCGCGAAAAGTCGCAAAAATTCGCAAATGAAACCTATGTGTTCTAAATAGGGAATTAATCACTCTACAACATGGATTAACACACTTACTAAACAAACTTCAACAATTTTTTAAAACTCTATTCAAAGTTGAAATTTTATTTTGAAAGTTGGACGAGAACATCACTTGCTAAATATACAAATTGTTAAGTTTACACGTATAAAATAAGCAACATATTAGTAGAAACACATAGTACACACCTCAAGAATGAGTATTCATTTCAAATTTGAAGGGTTTAGGTCTTGTGGTTCAAGAAATATTAATTTTAGTAAGCACTAAAAAAAGAAGCTCTCCGATGGCATGTGCTTTGTGTTTGCAACAGCTGACTTTACAGCTGTTAGTTTTAACAGTGGACTGTTAATTTAACATTTGCGTTACAGATTATAAATCTTTGATCAATTCTTAATATGTTAAAAAAAAAAATTTCAAAATTTGAAACACTTTAAAAAACACATTTATGCCAAAAAAACAGGTCAAATTCCCCATAGTGCATGGTATTGCAAAATTTGGGTCTACCAAGTGAAATTCATGTGGAATAATATATTTTGTTGATTGGAGTTCTATTGAGGTTGTTCCTGGAGACTTTATCACACCTTGGCCTTTGCCATCGATGTTTATTATTTTTTCTGTTTGAATTTGGAAAATATCAGAATTTACTTTCAGAAGTGAGATATCTGCATCAGTATCAATGAAAAATGTTAGTTTATTTTCAGTTGAATGATTATGGAAAGTTACGAATATATTAAGACTATATTTGATGGAATGAACTTTAACATGTATTGGTTGTTTCCTAAAGGGTTCTGTGAGTTTTCCGACGTATTTTGCGTGATTCTCACATTGCTATTATTATTATTATTACCCTGGTATTAGTTTCCGCGGCCTCTCCCTTGGTTTTGGCCTCTTCTACCTCCACGGTTATTAAAGTTATTATTGTTGTTGTTATTGCTGCCTCGGTTGTAATTGTTGTGGTAGTTATTTCTTCCACGATTATAACCTCTCCTCTATTATTATTATTTGCACCTCGTCGATAATAGAGTACAGTGTTACTCTGATCTGTTATCTCTATGCAACTGTTTACAAATTTGGAGATGGCATCATTCATGTTTGTGAATGTGCCTGCTTGCATGATAAGTTTTACCTTATCAACGGAGCAATTACGTGTCATTGCTTTTACAGCTGTTGTAGTGCTGTATTTATTCGCTAAAGACTGGCTGAGACCTTCACTGATATAGGCACTGAAATGGAGTGGGCGGATTTGGTGTCCAAGATAGTTTGGCTTCTGACGTCGTTGTTGTTGCTGTTGCGGCTGCTGCTGATAATTTCCTCCAGAAATGAAAAAGTCACGGGATCGACTTCAGATTCGCACTTTATTACAGCACTTGTAAATTAAGACTAACTTAAAACTAACATTTTGAGTACCGCGGGACCGCTGAGTGGTGAATAGAGCGAGAGGAGAGAGGGAGAGCGCGAGGAGAGAAGGAGAGCGCGAGGAGAGAAGGAGAGCGCGAGCAGCGGTGCTTGCGAGCCGTGGAGGAGCTTTACACTGCTTACGCTGCCGCTCAGTTGTTTGCGCCCTTCTGGCGTGAACATTCTCCCCCCCCCCCTTGCGTAGGCAAAGGTATCCCTGGCCGGCTAGACAGCAGGATCGGCCTCTTCATTCCGTGCACGCTCCAGAAACGGTCCATCCGAACACCGTGTTCTGCGCGACGGGCAACCCATCCTCAATCTTTAGGAACCCCGGTTGGATCAGATTGGCATATACATCTGATCCCAACACGAGGGAGATGGTGGCTGGCCGGTGGAAGCGCTCGTCCGCGAGACGAACACCGTCAAATTTGGCCCTTGCGGCGTCGCTCAGAGCTCGGATGGGTGTCCGGATCCTTAGACTGGGTTCGATCTTCAGGACGACGTTGAGTCGGAAGGTGCTTGTTCGGGACCGGAGTGTCACCGAGCAGACCTCGTCGTCTCCCAGCCGTGTGATGGGCAGCCGGAACGCAGCCGCCAACGACCGGTCGATGCTGCTCACCGGCATGCATGGGTCGATCATGGCGCCGGTCTCGAAAGTCTTCGAGCCCGTGTCCAGCACGACGACGGCTGTAGGCAGGATGGGGACAGCCTTCTGCTGCCCCGTTGCCACCGACGGAGACGCGACGGAGACCTTCGGACGCGGGCGATTGTTGGCGACTGGGGCTGGTGGCGGAGTGCCGGAAATCCGGACCGGACGAGGTGCAGCGGGATGGCGCTCTCTGCGCGTCGGAGCTGGTAGCGCTGCCGGGGTCGGAGCGGGGAGGACCTCGTGCATGTGGAGTAGGGTGTGGTGGTCTCCTCCACACTTCTTGCATCCGTCTTGGCTGCGGCAGTCTCCTCCTGAGTGCTGATGGGCGAGGCAGTTCGAGCAGTACTTATTAATAAGTACTGCCCGAAGGCGCTTTTCAGCGCTCAGTTTGTGGAACCTCTTGCACTTCCAAAGAGGATGGATTCCAGAGCAGACTCGGCAGCGGTAGGATTTAATACCTCGAGTACGTCTGCTCTCCAACGACTGGGTGGCACGAGGACGAGGAGCCATTATTTTTAGGAAGTGAGTAGTAAGTCTGCCAATAAAAGAAATAAAAAGCTTAGTATGAGCCGACTACTATCTGGTCCCCGGACTGGGGGAAGTGCCCTAATCCCTAGGAACGGAGGACTCTTTGTCCTCCATCGGTAGAAGAATAACCTTGTGGACAGGGCGTTTTATGGTGCCGCGAGACGTACGGATCTCAACGACTCGAATGCGGTCGTCGGCTCCTGGAAAGGCAGAAACGATTCTGCCGAGCCGCCATTCGTTCGGTGGTAGATTGTCCTCCTTGACAACTACCATATCGTCGGCTTGGAGGTTCCTGGTCGGAAATTGCCATTTGTTACGTTTATGGAGTTCTTTAAGATACTCCTCTTTCCACCGTGCACTAAGCTGCTGATGTTGTGCCTTGAGGTGTTGCCATCGATTTATTATCGACTTGGCTTCGCCCTTTATCTCGGGTTCCGCCGTGGAAAGCAACGGCCCTCCAATAAGGAAATGGCCTGGTGTGAGGGCCAGCAAATCTGAGGGATCTTCGGACATAGGGGAGAGGGGTCTAGAGTTGAGGCAAGCCTCAATCTTAGCGAGAAGCGTCGCCAGCTCCTCAAATGTGTATTTGCGGGCTGACGTCGATTTAAGGAACAGGGTTTTGAAGCTTTTCACCCCTGCTTCCCACAAACCCCCCATATGTGGAGCCCCTGGTGGGATGAACCGCCATACGAGTCCCTGATGGCTAATGCATCAGTCACGGACTCTTTGGTAGCTTGGAGAAAGTCCCTGGAAATCAAAGTTGCCGCCCCCACAAAGGTCTTACCATTATCCGAATGGACCCGCTGAGGTCAACCGCGCCTTGCTACGAAACGAGCAAAGGCCGCTAGAAATTTCTCGGTTGTTAGATCGGAAGTGGGTTCCAAATGGATAGCCTTCCTGGAAAAGCACACAAACACACAAACATATCCCTTCGTTATGAGACACGCTCTCCCTGTATATTTTTTTATTTCGAAAGGGCCGGCATAGTCGACCCCCGTGTAGGTGAACGCCCTCGAGAAGGAGACTCTATTTGTCGGGAAATCGCCCATCAGCTGTGTTTGAAGTCTCTTCTTGTAAATCGTGCAAATCTTACACGGATTGACCAAAGCCTTCACCAGATTCTTGATTTTAGGAATCCAATACTTCGATCGGATCAAGCGTACGATCAATTGACTACCGCCATGAAGAGTAATCTGGTGGGTAAATTGGACGATGAGGCGCGACAGTCTACAGTCATAGGGGAGAATAATCGGATGACGTTCATCATATTGCAGGGTTTTGGAGGCCAGAACTCGCAGGGCCTTGTCCAATTTGGAGAAACGTTCGAGAAAGTCGATAAACGGGGCCTTGACAAAATGCACTTTGACCGCGCGCTGTTCTAGCTCTGTCACTGGAAGAGTGTCGCTTTGTGCTGGCCATAGCTCTCGTGGCCCTTGCAGCCACTCTGGTCCGTGCCACCAGAGATGGTTTTCTGCCAATTCATGTAGGGATACGCCTCGACTGGCTAGATCGGCGGAGTTTTGTTCTGAGCGAACGTGTGCCCAACAGTCGACTGGCGTCGCCTGCGTGATCTTGGCAACTCTGTTGGCCACAAATGTGGTCCAGTTGCACGCAGGCTTTCGTAGCCAGGCTAAGACGATTGTGGAATCTGTCCAGCAGCGGATATCTGAACTGGCGGAGGGCATGTGCGGAAGGATTGCTGTCACCATTTCGGTAAACAGCACGGCACCACAGAGCTCTAGCCGAGGAAAGGAGACGGTTTTTACCGGGGCCACTCGTGTTTTGGCTGTAAGCTGGCGAGTCAGGATCTTTTGCCCCATCTCGACGCGGATGTATATAGCCGCTCCATAGGCTCTCTGAGACGCGTCACAGAAACCGTGGTGCTCTATGATTACCTCAGGCTGGTACCAGATCCATCTCGGAACGCGGATCTGGTTGAGGTCGGAATACTCGTCTAAAAACGATTGCCACCGCTGACTCATTTCAGTGGGAAGCTTATCGTCCCAGCCTAAGTTCTCCAACCAAATCTCCTGCATGAACATTTTTGAACGGATTATGAACGGCGCGAGCCACCCGGCAGGATCGAACAACCTAGCGATTTGGGACAAAACTTCTCGCTTTGTATAGGAGGGTTCCACAACTATTTCGGGGGGAACGAAATAGAATTCGTCGGACTTTGCCCTCCACCGAATACCGAGCGTCTTGGCCGTGCTTTCGGCATCGATGTCGAGGAACTCGCTATGAAGGAGGTGTTCGGCCGGGACGTCTTTAAGGACGCTTTTGTTGTTCGAGGTCCACTTTCTTAGCGGAAACCCGGAGGCACTTAGGGCTGCTTGCATCTCTCGAATCGAACTTTGGGCTTCGTTTACGGAATTCGCCCCTGCCAGAACGTCGTCGACGTACATGTGCTGCTGGATGATGCGGCTGGCATTTGGAAATGGCACTTGGATATCCTCTGCCAGCTGTTGCAAGACTCGAATGGCGAGGAAGGGGGCGCAGTTGACCCCGAAGGTAACTGTTTTTAGTTCAAAGTCTCGGATGTCTCCTTCCTTGTTTCGGAACAGAATTCTTTGAAACGGGGTATGCTTTGGATCGACCCAGATCTGACGATACATTTTCGTAATGTCTGCACTGAAGACGTATTGAAAATAACGCCATTTCAGGACCTGGATCGTTAGATCGGATTGTAGGACTGGACCAGCATGAAGGATATCATTTAAGCTGGTCCCATTTGCCGACGGACTTGAAGCGTTGAATACAACGCGAAGCTTTGTAGTGGTGCTTTCGGGCTTAACTACCGCGTGATGAGGAAGATGATACGAGGGAGAATTGTGAGTCGGCGGAACTTCTTTCATATGACCCAGATCCAGGTACTCCTGGATCACGCTGTCATATTGCTCTTTTAAGGGAAAGTCTCTTTTTAAACGATTTTCGTTTCTAAGAAACTGAGCTTACGCAATGGACCTTGAATATCCTAAATCGGATCCGGTATTCTCGGGGTCCCGGAACGGGAGCGTCACCACGTACCTCCCGCTTGCGTCTTTTGTTGTTGTTTGGAGGAAGTTCCTTTCACAATAGGAGTCCGATTTTTTTACCATCTTTACTGGTAGATCCTCCACCTCCCAGAACTTGCTGAGAAGCGTGTCGAGCGAATCAGGGTCGCCTATTTGGTGCACCTGGGTCGTGAAGGATGCGACCCGTTTCGGCTTACCCTTGGAAATCGGCCCCGTTAGCACCCACCCGAAAATAGTTTCTTGGCCCAGGAGCGAGCCGCAAATATTTTGTCGGGTGCCATCCATCATTATGGATGGTAGAATGTCAGCCCCGATCAGTACATCAATTTGAGAGCTCTCAAAAAAGGTAGGATCTGCCCAGCGGAGTGCGGGCAGGTCCTTCAAAGAATTCCGAGGGATCGGATAGGAGGGCAGTTTGCCTGAGAGCTCCGGAAGGACGTACGCTTCAGTGTCTAACTGTAGACCTGGCTTAGTAGGAGAGCGAATCCCGAAGTGACACAGCTTCGAGGATTTCGCGGAGACCGAATGATTTAACCCGGAGACTTGGGTCTGGGTGTTGCGGAATGGCAACTTGATGAGGTTGAACAGGCGTTCTGAAATGAACGTCGCCTCGGATCCCGAGTCGATTAAGGCTCGGGCTCGGTAGTTCGTCCCCAAATGGCACACGTCAATGATCGCTGTGCTCAGTAGGACGGCTGAAGTGCCGGACGCGAAAAAAGTTTGCACCGCTGAGGTGCTTGCCGATGCATTTCTGCTGGAGGGTCTCGGAGGTTGCTGTGTAGGGGGCGAGGTTTAGAAACGCGCATTTTCGGAATTTGGGGGGCTGCGATGCAGCAGCGTATGGTGCCTGCCCTTACATGTAAAGCAGCTGTGTGTGCTTGTGCAGTCGCGTAGCTGGTGACCTCTGGCAAAACAATTCAGACATAGCTGCTTCTTTTTTATATAGCCGGAGCGCGAGTCAACAGACATTTGAAGAAAACGCGGGCACAATCTGACCGGATGGTTCTCCTTAGAACATAAGTCACACCCTTTCTGTTTGGTGCTGACCTTTGTCTCGAAGGATTGAAGCCTTTTTAAAAATGCCTGGGTCGGTTTCATATCTTCGATGGCTTCCAATGTCCGATACCTTTCGCTCAGGAAGGCACTCATTTCTTCCCAAGCTGGGATCTCGGATTTGGCAGTTAGCGACTGTTCCCATAAGGACAGGGTCTGCTTGGGCAGTTTGCTCGCGCAAAGGAAAACCAAGAGACAATCCCAGTTTTCTGTGGATACCTGGGAATGCGCTAGTGCTGTTAAACACCCCTGAATCGTGGATTGTAGCTCTTTCAGAGCATGACCAGATTCTTGCGAAATTGAACTCAAGTTAAAAAGGAGCTTGAGCTGGCTGTTGACTAAAAGTCGCTTGTTTTGGAACCGATCTCGAAGCGCCTCCCACGCTGAAGCAAAACCATCATTCGTGAGAGGAGATTTCGCCACGATGGCTTACCTCCGTGTCGCATGGAGGTAAGCGGCAGCCGGACGAAATTAGCGGCTGAGAGGGTGCTTGCGCGACTTGAGGCGTTGCTCTGTCAATTGTTTCGCCAATTTGTGCTGCACAATCCTAGGAGTTGTCTTCGAACTGGTCGATGGCAAAACCTTTGCTTTCGGAGTGGGAGTCGCGGTTTTGACCCTGGGACTAACGGACTTGGGTGCTGGCTTACCGCGAGTGGATAGCGGAGATTGCGGGTTGAACTTTTGTTCTTTTCCAGGTGCGGGTGTCTTTTTCTTGTCACCCTCTAGGGGCATGCTCAGCTGTGCCCTAGGAGAAGGAAGTCAAGAAGGCCTGCCCGCCGCAAAAAATGTGGAATCGAAAAAGAACCAGACACAGAGAGCACCCAAATCTGGATGGACAAAGAATCCCGTCGGAATTCGGGAGAAAGTAGCAATTGGGATCTGGAAACAATAGCTCAAATTTATAAAAAAAAACTATTAATTGCAATTTCTAGAAAAATAGCTAAAAAAAGCTACCAGCTGGAGTCTGGATAATAGCCAATGATTTATAAAAAATCGCTACCGACTGGAAATCCCGAAAAAAAATAGCTTATATATAGAAAATAGCTATAAATTGGAATTTATGGAAAAAATAGCTAAATAATAGCTACCAGATGCAGTCTGGGTAATAGCCAATAATTTATAAAAAATCGCTACTGACTTGAGATCCCGAAAAAAATAGCTAATATATAGAAAATAGCTATAAATTCGAATTTATGGAAAAACAATAGCTAAAAAATAGCTAACAGATGGAGTCTGGGTAATAGCCAATAATTTATAAAAAATCGCTACCGACTTGAAATCCCGAAAAAAAATAGCTAATATATAGAAAATAGCTATAAATTCGAATTTGTGGAAAAATAGCTAAATAATAGCTACCGAATAGAGTTCGGATGATAGCTAATAATTTATAAAAATAGCTACCGGATTTAGGACCACAACGAAAAATCGCGACAAACGGATGCGAAACATAAACACCAAAAAAAACCAACAAACACGCCAAAAAGCCAAGTTGGGAGGCTGATAAATTTGGGTGGAACTGATAAATAATTATTTTAATTTAGGAACCAGAAATAGGAGCCAGAAATAGCTTGTAAAAAATTATTATTTGGCTTAAATAATTATTAAATAATCGGGTCAGTTTTTTCTTAAATTTTGTCGTCGGACTTATTTATTTTATTTTATGTTTCGATTATAGAGTATTCTTTCGTCGCTATGCGCCGGTTTTTGTCAGGGCAATAAAGAACAAAGAGGAGACGAAAGAACTTGCACTTGGCAAGCCTATGTAAGTCGCGACTGTGTGTATGTATGTATGTATTATTTGGAGTTTAAACATATATATGTAAGGTAATAACGGAAGAAAAAGTCAGATTTTATTTTATTCTGTATGTCGAAATTTGTGTTTTATTTTGAGCCAAGAAATAAAATTTGTTCTCAGTTCGGATTCGATATTATTTATTATTTTTTGGAAATATGTTTTATTTGTGTATTAAACTGGTTAAATATATGGAGTGATTTTTATATATGTATGTAGATGTAAATTTTATTGGAATATGTATATGTATATTTATATGGATATGTATATTTATATGTGTATGGATATATATGTATGGATATGTATTTATGGGTATGTATAATTTTATGTGTATGTAAAATTTTGCTAAATACGTATATGTATATTTGATTTAATTTATTTGAATTTGTGGTTTGTATTTTATATTGAGGCAAAAAAAACAGCAGTTTAGCAGCGGACGATAATAGTGAACTTTGGACAGTGTTTTAAAAAAATGTATATATATATATGTATATGCGCTTGGATACCAGCGGATCACCGTGAGACGAAGTAGGGGGCCGGTATTGGCAAAGTGCTTTTTTATGCACTTAAAAAAGAAGTAATCACGGTGGCTGGGCGCATGTACTTATATATTTTCACTTAATTTTCACTTTTCACTTGATTCGGATGAACGGAAAGAATAACGCCGTTGGAAAAAACGAAAATGGCGACCACGGACGGAATAGGATATAAAGCCGTACTTATCTTGATTTTTTCCGCAAGGAGCGCTGGCAGGATCACGATGTGTCGCGGACTCGAAGGACCATGAAAAGGAGTGGGCGGATTTTCTGTCCAAGATAAGTTGACTTCTGACGTCGTTGTTGTTGCTGCTGCGGCTGCTGCTGATCAGTCCCTCCAGAAATGAAAAAGTCACGGGCTCGACTTCAGTTTTGCACTTTATTATCGCACTTGTAAATTAACCCTAACTTAAAACTAACATTTTGAGTACCGCGAGACCGCGGAGTGGTGAATAGAGCGGGAGAGGGAGAGCGCGAGGAGAGAAGGAGAGCGCGAGGAGAGAAGGAGAGCGCGAGGAGAGAAGGAGAGCGCGAGCAGCGGTGCTTGCGAGCCGTGGAGGAGCTTTACACTGCTTACGCTGCCGCTCAGTTGTTCGCGCCCTTCTGGCGTGAACAGGCACCTTCAAGGGCTTTTGTCAGTTTCTCCACCTCTTGGGTGTATTGGCTAGCCGTTTTATTTCTCTGTTGTAGATTGAGAAGCTTGGCAGATATCACTTCTACCGATCCTCCTTTTACTGCACTTGACAGTTGTGTAATGATTGCAGCAATTGTCTGCTCATTACTTATAAGGTTCCTTACATGGCCTTTAAGTTTAGTTTTTATTAGGCTTATCGCAGTCGTTTCATGTGTGCTCTTTAAGCTGTCTAGTAGACCTAAAACAATTTTTGTAGATTTTCTGGTTTACCATCAAACTCTGGTATCAGAGATGTGGCTAGCCTGATAAAGTCTGGCACTGTCTGTGCCATTTCAGAAATTGTTATTGTTTCGGAAGTAAATTCAATTCGGTCGCTTCCTTCTAGTGTTTTAATGTCACTATCGGACTCAGCGCCGCCTGATTGTACAGATTCGTCTAGTTCTTTGAACTGGTCTGGGTTGAATTCAACCAATTGACTTAGACTTTCTGGTACATCTATCAGAATATGCCTTCCTTTTCTGATATTATTTAATCTTGTGTTTTTATAACCCTCAAACATTTGTTATTATATTTATTTACTAATGAAACTATATTATTATATTCTCCTACAACTATCTCTATATGATTTTTCAAAGTTTCAGATTTTATTACTGCACTCTATTGATACATTTATAAGACTTATCAAACCTGTAGCGAAATTCGTCTATTTGTATCGCTATTTCGCTCCATTCCATTCTTGTCGTAAAAAAAAGTTTTTATGAAGCTTTCTTCTACTCTATTTATACCCGTTACTCGTAGAGTAAAAGGGTATACTAGATTCGTTGAAAAGTATGTAACAGGCAGAAGGAAGGGTTTCCGACCATATAAAGTATATATATTCTTGATCAGGACCAATAGCCGAGTCGATATGACCATGTCCGTCTGTCCGTCTGTCCGTCTGTCTGTCCGTCCGTATGAACGCTGTGATCTCAGAAACTACAAAAGCTAGAAAGTTGAGATTAAGCATACAGACTCCAGAGACATAGACGCAGCGCAAGTTTGTCGATTCATGTTGCCACGCCCACTCTAACGCCCACAAACCGCCCAAAACTGCCACGCCCACACTTTTGAAAAATGTTTTGAAATTTTTTCATTTTTGTATTGGTCTTGTAAATTTCTATCGATTTGCAAAAAAACTTTTTGCCACGCCCACTCTAACGCCCACTCTAACGCCCACAAACCGCCCAAAGCTGCTACTCCCACACATTTGAAAAATGTTTTGATATGTTTTCATTTTTTTATTAGTCTTGTAAAATTCTATCGATTTGACAAAAAACATTCTGCCACGCCCACTATAACGCCTACAAACCGCCAAAAACTGTGTTTAAGACTCTCCTTCTCCCTTCCACTAGCTGAGTACCGGGTATCAGATAGTCGGGGAACTCGACTATAGCGTTCTCTCTTTTTTTTTTTTTAAATCTGGTCTAAACGATTTGCCCTATCCATATAACGTTTTTTGATGATTTTGTTATGCTTAACATAAATTGTAAGCAGAAATTGTAGAATTAGCACTATTGTAATGATCAGTAATAAGTTCCACAACTCATTTATATCGTCTGTGTGATCTATAATTTTTACGTTATTAACTATGTTGGCATTATTGTCTTTTGCCTCACTAGAATCGCTAAACCATCCCATTTTTTTAGTTTATATTCAATGAAACGTTTTTTGAATGAAAAAGCGAGATTTTCTATTAATGAGTTTTACTCATTATTATTATATTATTTTCTTCTTCTAGAAAATCAAAAATAAAAATTTTTACGTTTAAGAATTAAGAATTGTTATATTTTGTCATTTTTTAAAAAAATGTTGCAGACGTGGAAATATTAGTTGTTAATAAATGTGGTTGGCTCACATATTTGTTTACAATAATAAAAAAAATTGTCCAACCGCACTGTAAGTAAAAAGCCTAACAGATATTAGTGTTTTTCAAGCAGCGGTTTCCCGCATCGGCTTGGAATTAGAAATTAAAACTAAGGCAAATTGGGTCATTGGCATTTATGTTTGCAGCCCGTTTGCGTTGTTTCGCACCTTGCGAAAGCTTGTTTTCAATGTTTTCCAGACGCTATTTGTAGCGTTGCTGGGATGTCTCGTCTCTGGCCAACTGGGTCATTTCCTTGACCAGTCGGCGTTGTAGTAGCTTTACCCTTTTTCCGGAGCGTTTGTGCTTCTTTGGTTCCTTCCTTTCCTGCCTTGCCCGGTACTCAGCTATTGTAAGTGGGCGTGGTCCATCTGCAGGGTTTTCTGCAGAGCTTCTTCTAACGTTGGCAAGTCCCTTTGTATCGAGGGCTGCGCGTTCAAAAATGGTGCCTCCTCTGCCATCAATTGTTGCGTGTTGTTGTTATTATTTTTGCACAAATTTTATCCGTGATTTGGTTGGCCAGGTGGCAAGGCATTTGTTGTCAGGCGGAGGCGAGACTTAGTCTCATGTCCTGATGTCCTGAGGTCCTGACGTCCTGTCACGGTTCGCAAAGATCCCAAAGAAGGTTCAGTATTTTTAGAGTCAAAGCGTCTGCTCAGTTAGAGTTACTTTATTCCAATGTTTCTTATGCGCTCAACTTGGGCTGAGCTGACCCGTATATATAGTACTTATTATTATATACATATAGTTCCATATAAATCTACATATGTATGCAGAAGGCATGCATATGTCATGTATGGTCTGACTACTCGAGCTGCAAAGTGCATGCGCAGCATTCCCACGCTCCGCGATCGGCTTATGTATAAGCGTTAGATCATATTACTTGATCGCTGGAACACTTGTGTAATTGTTGGTGGTCTTTTGGGTACTTGAACGTTATGTTTATTATGACAAAGTGTCACAATGTTTTGAAGATAAGTTGTACCCATTAATTAAGTATATATATTCTTGATCAGGACCAATAGCCGAGTCGATATGACCATGTCCGTCTGTCCGTCTGTCCGTCTGTCTGTCCGTCCGTATGAACGCTGTGATCTCAGAAACTACAAAAGCTAGAAAGTTGAGATTAAGCATACAGACTCCAGAGACATAGACGCAGCGCAAGTTTGTCGATTCATGTTGCCACGCCCACTCTAACGGCCACAAACCGCCCAAAACTGCCACGCCCACACTTTTGAAAAATGTTTTGATATTTTTCCATTTTTGTATTGGTCTTGTAAATTTCTATCGATTTGCAAAAAAACTTTTTGCCACGCCCACTCTAACGCCCATAAACCACCCAAAGCTGCCACGCCCACACTTTTGAAAAATGTTTTGATATTTTTTCATTTCTGTATTAGTCTTGTAAATTTCTATCGATTTGCCAAAAAACTTTCTGCCACGCCCACTATAACGCCTACAAACCGCAAAAAACTGTGTTTAAGACTCTCCTTCTCCCTTCCACTAGCTGAGTAACGGGTATCAGATAGTCGGGGAACTCGACTATAGCGTTCTCTCTTGTTTTTAATCTTATTTTTGGTGAAGTTGATAGTCCCGAATTGGATAGCTGGCTAAACTTCTATGTTTCCACCAGATGCAATATTATGTAGCACTTAAAATTTGTAATATGTTTATTTAAAAAGCAACAAAGTACTTGGTGGCAATAATAATTAATTATTAGCGACCGATGAGAGACGAAAACGAGAATGCGCTTGACGATTACAATTTTCAACATAAAGTTTGGAGAACTTATTAAGCCAAAGTTCCTTCAATAGGATATTTCCTTTAATCATAATGGGAATTAATAAGCTAATGGTATGTTCCCCTTTGTCGATCGGAGACCAATGACACAAGTGGCAATTTCACTAGGCAACCACAACACTCTAACGCCTTAGCTCACTCTGAATCCGAGATAGGTATTAATTTTACCGCGTTCTCAGATGCAAAATATTTTTTAAAAACCAATTTGTCAATTCAAAACCTGCTTTTTGAAGAACCAAAGTCACTTCAGACTTAATGTCCTGGCGTCAGAGCCAGCAAATCTGTCGGATCCTCAGACATAGGAGAGAGCGGCCTGGAACGCTTCTATTTTTGCCAAGAGCGTGGAGAGCTCTTCGAACGTGTATTTTCGTTACAAGTGCACTTGTAAAATAACGTCTTAAAACTTTTTACGCCTGCTTCCTGAAGGCTTACCATATGGGTAGGAGGAATAAATTGCCATTGCATCTCTTGATGACTATAGGCATTCGTCACCGACTCTTTTACGGCTTGAAGGAAATCGCGGGAAAGCAAGATGGCAGCGCCAACAAAGGTTTTGCCATTATCTAACTGGACTTGAAGTGGACTCCCTCTTCTGGATACAAAACGAGCAAAGGCGGCAAGAAACTTTTCGGTCGTTAAGTCAGATGTAGGCTCAAAATGGATGGCCTTGGTGGAGAAACAAATAAAAACTAACACACACCCCTTTGTAATAAGACATGCTCTTTCCGTATAGTTCTTTATATCGAACGGACCGGCGTAATCCATGCCAGTATACGTGAATGGTCGGGAGAACGATGCTCTTTCTTTGGGCAGGACACCCATCAGTTGGCTTTGCAACCGCTTTTTGTGGATCACACATACTTTGCACGAATTTACTACTGCTTTCATCAGGTTCTTTATTGTCGGAATCCGGTATTTCGACCGGATGAGGCGCACCAATAACTGGTTACTACCATGGATGCGAGAAAGCAGGCAGTTATACGGAAGAATCACTGGATGCCGTTTATTGTATTGAAGGCTTTCGAAAGCCGCACGCCCTGATCAGTCCTTGCGGATCTAGAAACGGGTTCATGCTTAGGATGGAACTTGAACTTGGCACTGGACGCTTTTCACTTAGGCAGTGATATTCCACAGGGAATTCTCTCCGCTGAGTGTTCGAAATTAGGAACCGCTCGGCGGCGGCGATTTCAGTGCCCAGCAAATGCACATCAGATGGAGATGTCTGCTTCCTGCACCGCGGTATGAAGCGATGAACATAAGCAAGGACCCGTAAAGCTTTCTCTAGCATGGAAAAACGTGCCAACAACTTTTCAGAAGGGGCTTTTGTGAGATTGACTTTCAGAGCACGCTTCTCTAGGTCGGTCACCGGAGCGTTGTCGACCTGAGTTGGCCATTGGTTGCGTGGATTTTGCAACCAAGTCGGTCCGTGCCACCATAACTGGCTATCGGCTAGATCTTGGAGGGAAACTCCTCTACTTACCAGGTCTGCTGGATTATGCTCAGATTGAACATGAGACCAATTCTCTGTTTTTGTGGCCTGGGCGATTTTCGTCACCCTATTGGCTACAAATGTGGTCCACTGGCACGCTGGCTTGCTTAACCATGCAAGCACTATCGTGGAGTCCGCCCAGCAGTAAAGTTCGGAGTTGATCGTAGGCATCTGCGGAATGATGGCTGCAGCCATTTCGGAAAGCAATAACGCCCGCACAGCTCCAGTCTTGGGGGCGAAACTGATTTGACTGGTGCTACCCGGGTTTTTGCGGTAAGGAGTCTCACCATAATGGCACTGCCCACTTCTACGCGGACATATATTGCCGCTCCATAAGCCTTTTGCGATGCATCGCAAAAGCCATGAAGCTCGACTGTGAAATCTGGATGAAACGAGAGCCAGCGTGGAATGCGTATCTGCTCTAAAACCGAATGACTTTGGAAAACATTTAGCCATCGCTGAAAAAGCTCATTTGGAATGTTTTCGTTTTGGCAGTGCTTTCTGCATCGATATCGAGAAAATCAGTATTTAAGAGATGGTAGCTCTGAATGGCCGCTAAAACTTCCTTTTGGTTGGAGGTCCATTTCCTCAATGGAAATCCGGCGGAATTCAGAGCGTCTCGGAGCTCTTGCACCAGTCCGCTCCGGCTAGAACATCAGCCACATACATAAAATTTCGAATGATATTGCTAGCTTTTGGATGGCTGGGTTCTACTTCAGCTGCTAGCTGCTGCAGTACTCGGATGGCCAGGAAAGGCGCGCAATTGACCCCTGTAAGACAGGGCCAGCATGAAGGATATCATTTAAACTGGTACCATTCGATGAAGGGCTGGAGGCATTGAATACTACACGGAGTTTAGTAGTTACGCTCTCCGGTTTTAAGACGGCGTGATGTGGCATATAATAGGCGTTGCAATCATGGGTAGGAAGAACTTGTCGCCTGTGCTTTTAGTCGAGATATTCCTGGATCGCCGAATCGTATCTCGCTTTTAAGGCCTCATCTCTTTTTAGACGCTGCTCATTTCTTAAAAGCTGAGCCAACGAGAAAGACCGATATGTTCTGGATCGCGAAAAGGCAGAGTAACGACATATTTGCCGCACTCGTTTCTCGTGGTCGTTTGAAGGAAACTCTTCTCGCACAGGGAATCGGATTCTTTTACCAACTTTGTTGGTATATTCTTCACCTCCCAAAATTTGGTGATAGTTTGTCCAGTGAATTATCGTACGCATGGGAGATCTCCGTCGAAAAGGAAGAAATTCTGCTTTGTGCTAAGGCTGACACTGGCCCAGTTAGTACCCAGCCGAAAGATGAGCCACAGATGTTGGTTTTTGCTTCACTCAGAAGCACCGAAGCAGAATGTCGGCTTCGATAAGAACATCTATTTGTGCGCTCTCATAGAATTTTGGATCCGCCAGTGGAAAATCGGGAAGATCCCGAAGGAAATTTTGCGGATGTGGGTAGGAAGGCAGATTTCCGGCTAGTTGAGGGAGGACATAGGCCGTCGTCTCCAACTGCCACGCGGGCCTAGTCGGAGATCGGATGGTGAAACTGCTGAGCTTCTTGGACTGAGCGGCTACTGTTTGGTTTAAGCCTGAGACTTGGGCTTCAACCACCTGGAATGGTAATCTAATTAGATTGAACAGCCGCTCGGTTATGACTGTTCCCTCTGATCCGGAGTCGATCAGGGCGGTGCCAAGAAGGATAGCTCTTGAACCCGTGGCGAAATAATTTTGAACACCGGCTTGCTCATTAGGAAGGATATTGGCTTTATTAGCAGAAATTGGCCTTGCAGGATTTGAAGGACTTGAATTGCTGGAAAAGGGGTTGTTTCGGTGCAACAACGTGTAATTCCGGCCACGGCAAGTAAAACAATTTTGTTTTTTTTTTTTTTTTTTTTAAATCTTTTTATTTATTGAATCTTTCCTTTTACTTAAAAGACTAGCAATAAGTTTTTAAATCTTATTCTAAGCTAGCTAATTATTATTTTATGAGATGATTTGTGCTATGTGGCCTAAAAAATTTAACGCTGGGCTGGTTGATTGTTGCTGTGCAGTCGACTTTGGCTGCATACTCGAAGAATTTCTTCTTTCATCCGAAGAAGATGTCCGCCGTGTATAGGGTGTATAGAATTGGACCTAATACACTTCCTTGGGGCACTCCAGCTTTTATAGTACAATTGCTTGAAGTGCTTGAACTACATCTAACCGCGAACACTCTTTTGTATAAGTAAGACTTTAGAAGCTTATGTAAGTTTTGAGGCAGCAGTTTGGTTATTTTAAACATAATTCCATCCGACCATACTCTATCGAATGCTTGTGCAACGTCTAAGAATAAAGCTGTACAATATTCCCGATGCTCAAAAGCAGTGCGAATTCCCGTTGTGATGCGGTTAACCTGCTCAATAGTTCCATGTTTTGCCCGAAAACCAAATTGGTGCGATGGGAGTGTGTCGTGTGTTTTAAGGTGGGGACTGATTCGTAGCAGCAGTACTTTTTCAAATAACTTGGAGAGACAAGTAAGTAGGATCATAACTATAACTGATTTCTTCCACTTTTGAGGGAAGTATCCAATTTTGGTAATAGCGTTGAAGAGTAGGCAGATTTGTAGAACTGCAAACATTGGAAGCTCGATGATCATTTTCGTTGTTATTAAATCGAAGTTAGGCGATTTTCCAGTCTTCAGTTGCTCTTTTATGACTTTCGTTATTTCGCTTGGCCGGAATTCTATGGGATCTTTTGCTGCTAAGTCAGATGCAGATAAGGGTGGGAGAGTAAATGAATTAGTGGCTGGATTTGGTTGGAATACCTTTTTGAGATGATCAGCGAAGACTCTTGCTCTGTCCATGTCACTACGAGACCAGTTTCCGGTAGAGTTACGGAGGGGTACGACAGTTTCTGCTGGTGCCTTCAGATTCCTGTGGGCTTTCCACAAAGAGTTTTTTGTGCTGGTGGGCGTGAGATTCTCGATGTAACGCAGTTGTGCGTCCGCTTCTTTTTTCTTAAGAGCTTTAGTAAGTCTGCGAGAGGCTGCTTTTAGTCTACTCTTTGCGCCAGGTGATCTGTGCTCCTGCCACTCCCTTCGAAGTCGTCGTTTTTCAAGCACAAGGAGTTCGGTATCTCGACTTGTCATGTTGAACTTTTTACTGCATCCGTGGGTATCTTGTGGAGTTGCCGCTTTTGCTGCTGCAACTAGTGTTGATTCTAGGCTACCAACAAACTGATCGATGTCTTGCTCGGTTTTCAATGAGCTAGAGAAGTCGGTATGTGAACAAACATATTTTTTGTACCTCTCCCAGTTGGTCCCGTTGCTTGTGAGTCTATACAGCCGATCGATGTGTTGCAGTTGGTACAACAGATTAAAGAGCACCGGGCAGTGATCAGATGAAACTTCTGAAAGTGCCTCAGCTGTAATCATTGATTGGGATATCCTTTTGGTGATGGCAAAGTCAATCAAGTCTGGAAGCTTTTTAGGATCTGCTGGCCAGTATGTAGGCGTACCCGGAGAAACATAATTAAGCTTGTTTTGCGGTTTAATAAATGCGTTGTATAGCTGTTTTCCTTTAGGGGTCGCTATCCGAGATCCCCAGTACATGTGCTTGGCATTCCAATCACCAGCTGCAACAAACCTTTCACGGAGCGAGTCGAAGAGTGTTGTGAATTTGTCCTCTGATATTGTGAAGCGGGGTGGGCAATAGACAGCAGCCAGAGTGAGAGCACCGTTATAGCATTGGAGGCTTAAAGAGGTAGATTGTAGGCAGTCTTCTTGCCAATTACTAACAAAGTGGTGTTTGATTCGCGATCGTAATTTGTTTTATTTATTCACTTCACTTAAGTAAATTGATTTTATACAGAGCTCGATGAAAATACGTCTTACCCCGACGCTAGTCCACAACTAGATGAGTAAAACAATTGTGCGTGCTTTTGCACTCACGAAGCTGATGTCCCTTTGCAAAGCAGTTTAAGCAACCTTGAACAGTACTTTGCACTACCTTCAAGGACGCCCCAGATTCCTGTGGTATCGACTGCACATTAAAAAGAATTTTCAATTGACTGTTTACCAACAATCGTTTATTTTCGAAACGCTCTATTAGGGTTTCCCACGCAGAGCGGAAACCCTCGTTGGTGAGAGGCGAAATCGAAACGATGGCATGCGCGTCGCATGCGTTTTGGCGATTAAATGGAATAACTTTTTAACCGCAGTCAGCCGTGGATTATTGATATAAATGGCTGTGAAAAGAAACCGGAGCGCTAGATCGGAAGCAGCCATATTTTTAGCTGTGCGCTTTACTGTGGCTTTGGATAGAGTAGCACAGTCGTCGAAAATCTGCGCAGGCGTTTTTACCGAAATGCTTGGAATTCTTGGTCCCTTGTGGTGAAAAAATAGACCTGGGCTTGCCCTCGGACAATTTCTTCTTATCGTCCCCGATGGGCATAATCGAAGAAATGCGAAATGAGAAGGAAGCGGTTTTGGAGCACGGTCACACTTTTTAAAATATGGACAGATTTCTTAGACTGCACTTAATAAATTTAAGCTTGCCGCCGTAAACGGTAGAAAGCATCGGAAAAAGACCGTATAGGATGTAACGGGTGAGAAAATGGTGTAAAATTCTGGTGTCTCCAGTTCGACTTTGAAGAGTGGCTGCGGCTCTTTCTTCCTGTGAAGAATGTTGATCACCGTTTTTGCCTTAAAGTTTTTCTCCTTTAGTGCCTCGATAATTTCGGTTGGGGTCACTGATGATTCAATTCCTTTAATGACAACCTGCAATCCTTTGGCACTTTTAAGCTGGTAGGTATAGTAACTCTTTTCAGCTTCATCCAGGTACTTGGTCACTGATCGATGGCTAGACTCATCCGGAGTCTGCACTTTCGTTTCATGTATATTTCCCTTGGTAAGAGGTATAACGTGAAACTTGTTTTCTCCGATGATCGTAGCTAGTTTGTTAACCAGTGCACTTGAGGTTTTCTCTCGTATAAATATTGGTGGCGGCTTAATCTTCTTCTGCTCCTGTTCTTTGATTGGATGCACTTCGCAGTCATCCAGTAGTGCAAACCTATTTGAAGTTGTGTTGTCAACGTTGGTGCGATTTATTTTCGACTGATTGCCAGCCTGTTTTGTGTTGTGGGCTTAGCTGTTTGAAAGAGTTTTGTGTTTTGTTTTGGTTCTTGTCCGCTTTTATTTTCTAGAGTCGGAGAGAGTGCACTTGCTTTAGTTGTTGTTGATTCAGCAGAAATGTACACAGCTTTCGGTACTGATTATAGTGTTGTTGTTGTTGTTGCTATAGGTGCAGTTGCAGTAGATATCGAAGTTACTGTGCTGGTAGCTACAGAGCTTGACACCGTTTGCAATGAGGAGAGCGCGAGAGAGACGCTCTTAATGCGTTCGGGTTCACATCGTGCAGTCATAAGCATTGGTGAGCAAGACCGCGTTCGTTTGCTTTCTGCAGGTGCTAGGTCATTGGCCCGATGGATTGTTTGGCACTCGCGGGCGTCAGACACTACGGTGAAGTATGCATTGTTTCGTTGGAGAGAGAGCCGGCGCTCGTCTTGTTTTTTTTGCCGCTGAGCGCGCAAATCGCGTTGGCTGTCGATTTGGAACTGTCGATTTGTTTGTTGTCTATTTAAATTAGCTTTTGTTTTAATTTAATGTTTCCACACACAACAAATATTATAGATTTGCAATTTAACATTGCTAATAGCGTCTTTTCGCTGATGTTTGTAATTTATTTTGTTTTATTTATTCACTTCACTTAAGTAAATTGATTTTATACAGAGCTCGATGAAAATACGTCTTACCCCGACGCGAGTCCACAACTAGATGAGTAAAACAATTGTGCGTGCTTTTGCACTCATGAAGCTGATGTCCCTTTGCAAAGCAGTTTAAGCATAACTGCTTCCGTTTAATGTAAACTGACCGGTCGTCAACCGACATTTGGAGGAAACACGGACATACACGGACAGGATGGTTTTCTTTGTTGCACAAGTCGCAACTTTTGGATTTTGGAGCCACTTTCGTCTCGTAGGAATTTATTTTTCTAGAGGGCCCACTTGAATTCATCGCTTTGGAGTGCGACTGACTGGTACGGGCGGTCTCACATCATCGATGGCCTCTAGGGTTCGATGACGTTCTGTGAGGAAGGTGTTCAGCTCTACCCATGTCGGGATGTCGGCTTTCTTATGAAGCGACTGCTCCCATAAGGAGAGAGTTATCTTCGGGAGCTTGGATGATCACAGATATACCAGCAGGCAGTCCCAGTTCTCAATGTTGATGCCTGATATTTCTAAGGCAGGCAAGCAACCCTGAACAGTACTTTGCACTACCTTCAAGGCCGCCCCAGATTCCTGTGGTATCGTATGCACATTAAAAAGAATTTTCAATTGACTGTTTACCAACAATCGTTTATTTTCGAAACGCTCTATTAGGTTTTCCCACGCAGAGCGGAAACCCTCGTTGGTGAGAGGCGAAATCGAAACGATGGCATGCGCGTCGCATGCGTTTTGGCATTTAAATGGAATAACTTTTTAACCGCAGTCAGCCGTGGATTATTGATATAAATGGCTGTGAAAAGAACCCGGATCTCGGCCAGCGAAGATAGTCGCCTGCGAAAACTTCTGTAGGCCTAGGGCGCAGCGTTCGCGGCTGGGATTGACCGAGACGTGCCCTGCTCGATTTTATCAACGAGCTGGGCAACACACCTTTCATGGACTGAATAGCAATAACTGTATTTAACTGTACACAAGGCACTCTGAGCAGAGGTCGAATTCCTTTTCAACCTTGTCCCATAGGGTTCCAACATGGTCGCGACGGACGCTAAGCATCGTGACGGTTGGAGTTGCGGATTCCGGAGTGTTGATCTGAGCCGCAAATTCGCTTAAGCGGTCAGAAACCGAAATGAATTTGGCTAGCGCTAGATCGGAAGCAGCCATATTTTTAGCTGTGCGCTTTACTGTGGCTTTTGGATGGAGTAGCACAGTCGTCGGAAATCTGCGCAGGCGTTTTCACCGAAATGCTTGGGATTCTGGAACTCTTGGGCCCTTGTGGTGAAAAAATAGACCTGGGTTTGTCAGCGGACAATTTCTTCTTATCGTCCCCGATGGGCATAATCGAAGGAATGCGAAATGAGAAGGAAGCGGTTTTGGAGCACGGTCACACTTTTTAAAATATGGACAGATTTCTTAGACTGCACTTAATAAATTTAAGCTTGCCGCCGTATACGGTAGAAAGCATCGGAAAAAGACCGTATAGTGGTGTAAAATTTACGAAGTGGAAACGTCGTAGTTTGGACTAATTGGACAGCTGACTTGGAGTGAACAGCGAATTGTATAAATGACCGGTAATCAGATCCACCTGATTTACGGTTGGAGCACTTGGAATGTGGAACACGGTCGAAAAAATGTTTATAAAAACGAAGAAAATTTTATTTTTTACAACTGGAAACGGAGAAAATTGAAATGGTGGAACTGGAATCTTTTCTCCGCGTTGTAAGTACTTCTAAAAACAAACACAAATTAATATCCAACCCTAACAGGAAAAAATATTTGTCGGGTGAACGACTTATATTTGGCAGTCGTATTATTTATTTATTTTTTAAAATTTTGTTCTACAAAGAATAATTTTTTTTGGATGAAAAAATTATTGTCTTGTAGTTTTTATGAAAATAATTAAATAAATATTGATTAATTTATTTGTTATAAAAAAAAACCGCTTTAAATTTATTGCTCGGAAATTGATTTGGAAATTTATGGAAAAAATTGATGGAAAACAAAACGCCTTTTCCGCGTCGGCACTTGGAATAAATTTTATTTGTGGATTGGATTTGCCGACGGGAAACAATTTTCATTTTGGTATATGTTTAAAAGGAATGCAGATAATATGCGCAATGTATGTCGGTAATATATGTGGATGTAATATATGTAATATTTGTGGATGTTATATATGTAATATTTGTGGATGTTATATATGTTATGTATATGTGATATATGTATGTGGGTGTAATATATGTAATGTATGTGGATTAAGTATATGTTGATGTATAATATGTTGATGTAATATATGTAATATATGGAACTGGCGGGTAAATGTTTAATACATATTTTATTTGGAATGGCCAGAGGGTATGTGTTGTTTGTTTCGTTATTGTATTCTTCGATAGCAAAGCAAATTGTATTAAGTGGCCTGCGGAGTTAAAGCCAAAAAGTGTGTTGCGAAAAGAATTTGGATTGCGTTGGACACAGTGAAACGAGAACAGGATTTTTGCCACTTTTTCACATTTGGAATTTTGCACTTTTTTGAACTTTAATTCTTTTTTGGGATGAATATTTAAATATATTCGGAAATTTGGACTTTTACTTTCACGAATGAGGTCGAAAGAGAACGGTGGGTAATATGGCGGCGCCCGTAGGAATGAATAAGTACTTTTCTTAAATTGCCTGTTGTCGGAGAAATCCGTTAGATTTGACAATAAATCTTACAGCTTCAATTTGCTGGGATGGGATTTTCGAACCTTTTGCTGCAGACCGGCAATTAAAAGGAATGGAAATTTCGTACTTATTTTGTAATTTCTTCTCTGGTGGACAAACTTGAAAATCCAGGTGATTCGGCTCGAAGGACCAAAATGCTGGGTGTGATGGGGGTTGCTTTCCAAGAATTTTTCAAATCGGCTGAAATATGAACACTCATATTTATACACAATTATATGTCAACGCAATTCTAACTCCGCGAGTTTGTGGTGAAATTGTGAAAATTGTGTGTGAAATTGTGTGGTGAGAAAAAAAGGCATAATTAATTTTGGCCAACTTGTGTGCACTGCCTTCGGGAATTCCTTGTTCGCCAAACAGTCCGCCGCGTTTGTGATTATTTTTTTCTCATCTTGGTGTGTGCCATTTTTTCGCCACATAATTTTTCTGTCCTTTTACAGGCATTTAATACAGTCCACTTCCCGATGCTTTACCGTGCCCATACATATGCGTGCATTTATACGTATATTATCTGTCATTTTTCCAGGAATTAACCTCCGCTAATAAATTATTAAATTACGAATAAATATATTTAAAAAAATATATAAAAAAAATTAATAATAATAATTTATTTATTTACGAATTGATTTATATAAAAAATTAAAAAAAAAAGAAATTATTTAATAACGAAATAATATAAAAACAACTAAAAACGAGACAAAAACAACAACGTTATTACAAATCCATAAGGGCGGGACCGCGATTGTTTTTTGTCCAGTTAACCGCTGCAGAGGCCGCGGTGTTGTTTTTGTTTGTTCTCCCCCTATCTTACACTGAAGCTTATTCTAATTAGCTAGGCTCCCCCAAGCGCAGCGGAGCCTCCTTGGAGACTCTGCGGCGAAGAGCGAGAGAGCGTGAGAGGGAGCGGAGAGCGGGTGACAGTCCAAACCCCGTAACTTGGACAGCAGGTAACACGCATGACATAAAACATATGATGAACTTAAAGAGTGGAATGAAAATTTGGAATTGGTAGATGAAAGCAAGACAAAAAAGCAAATTTACAGCAGCGGCCAGCAACATATAACAACAATAAAAGGACGGGTCGTTGCTTCAATGGTGGATTAGTAGATGACAGCAAGACAAAAAGCAAATTTACAGCAGCGGTCAGCAAAAGTATAATAACAACAATAAAAGGAGGGGTCGGTGCTTTAATTGTGGATCGCCTAAACATATGAAGAAAAACTGTAATGTGAAACAAAGTGATTCAAGTGTGTGGCTGCGGGTCATATATTAACAAGTTGCCCGCAGTTAGTGAAATGGGTTCAAGTAATAAAGGATTCCAAACGGCTGAAAAACTTTATACTAAATGGTATTGAAGTTGCGTGCCTGGTTGACACGGGTGCTGATGTTACGGCTGTGAAGCACTATGTGTACATGAGGCTAAAAGATGTTGTGCTAAGTCCATGTCGTTCTTTGTTGCGTGGCCTGGGCAAGGCTGGCACGGTGCCGCCTGGAGTTTTCACTGAAGCTGTTCAAATAGACGAAATAGATGCGGATGAAAAAATTGAAGATGATGCTTTCCTTGTGTTAATGTGAGGGGCCACTGTATGGCCTTTGCGCATAGAGCTTTCACTCTCGTCCGCGCTCGCCCCTCTTGTCCGCACTTACGCTCTTGCTCTTATTCGAGCTCGCGCTCTCCAAGCTCACCCGATCACCCGAGCCCGCTTTAGCGATGTAAAGGAGGTAAGAGCGCCGCTCTAGTCTTAAGCTACAATTAGTTTCATGTATGCACCCAAATAAATCACACTTATGTCCACGACGCCCTTCTGCAAACATTGGTTCTTAAAGCCAGGATATTCTTCTGCCAGCAGTTCCCGGGTATTTATTCCGCCAAGATAAGTACGAGCCTTCTTAAATTTTCTCACTGCCGGTCATCAGCAGAGCTACGAGCATTCAATTTCGGTCGCACTGTTGTAAGACTATTTTCCGTGTCAATTCCACATCCGTGAATTTTTTCGACACAACAGCAGGTGAGAAACTCAGTTTTCCTCATCGATCGACATTTTTCTTTTCAATCCGTCTTCGCTTTGTTCAATTCTTTTTCCCTAAATCAACGAGCAAACGGTCATATTATATATGTATGTATGTAACATACATATGGTCATATGTTCATACATTATACATATCCACATTTGTTCATATGATCATACATTATACATAGTGACATATACATATATTCATCCCATACATCCCGTATGTACATACATATGTACACAATTATATGTCAACGCAATTCTAACTCCGCGAATTTGCAAAGAAAACAGTGAAATTGTGTGGTGAGAAAAAAAGGCATAATTAATTTTGGCCAACTTGTGTGCATTGCCTTCAGGAATTTCCTTGTTTGCCTAACAGTCCGCCGCGTTTGCGATATTTTTTTTCTCATCTTGGTGTGTGCCATTTTTTCGCCACATAATTTTTCTGTCCTTTTACATATGCATGCATGTATACGTATATTATCTGCCATTTTTCCAGGAATTAACCTCCGCTAATAAATTATTAAATTATGAATTAATATATATAAAAAATTTAAAAAAATAAGAAATTATTTAATAACGAAATAATATAAATACAACTAAAAGCGAGACAAAAATAACAACGTTATTACAAATCCATAAGGGCGGGACCGCGTTTTTTTTTGTCCAGTTAACCACTGGGGCTGCGGTGTTGTTGTTGTTTGTTCTCCACCTAACACTGCTTGCCAACGGCAAAACAGCAAAGGTTTTAATTCCACCATTCCGGCTTCGCAATTATTTAGTTTGAGAATAAGTGAATTTTTGCTATTACTATTTTCTGAATTATTAATTAATTATTTTCGAATTACGGGACAAGATCAACCCTTCGTGGACCTAATTTGGTTTTCTGACCCAACAGAATATAAGAAAGCTCAACGTCCGAGCAACGAAATAATAATATTTGTATTCACATATTCATGTCCGACGACATCGAGATCTCGGATCTTCTTGCCTACACTTTCGTTTCTAATTCTGTTGTCCATTCCGCCCGCGCAACTTTCGCCAGTTTCGGATCCGCTCCGGAGTCGCGGCGCACACTTATTCGTGTGCCACACAGGTCGTGTCATTGTCGTTCGCTGCCGGCGAGTATAATATTTTTTGCCCGTTGGTTTTTGGAGTCAGGTTATTTGCGGGCAAGCGTTTTCTAAATCTTTTTTTTTTGGCTTTTTCCACCGTTCTAAAATAACCCAGTTGACCCACCTATGATCCCTTCGATCCGCTTGGACAGGTCCCAATCCGCTGGTGATTATCTTCGGTGGCCCACATTCCGAGACCTTTTCACTCGCTGGACCAGCACCAGAATGACGCTGTGATCCCAGAACACATTTGCTTAGGTCACTTAGCCTGTCTACTCCCATGGGATCCACCCGTTATGGAAATGTCGCCGATTTCTGCGCTTGAGTGCAGAGAAGCCGTGCACGCCTACGAGTTGCATCGACGCGTCGCTGGCGAAAGCGATCAGACTGCCAACGACCAGAGTTGGGGATGAGCAGGTTTGCTCGGGCACCGTGAGCTCCAAACGGGACAACAGCATCCGGTTCGAGCTCGTTTTGAAGGTCGAGCCACACGTGCGCGATCGCACTCCAATACGGGAGCTGAGCGAGACAGTGCGGGCCCACTTCCGGGACATAGCCTTGTCCGACGAGCGTTTCTACCTACCCACTACGATCTCCGTGGTCCTGGGAGCGGACCTGTATCCGCGAGTGATGCAGCCAGGCTTCCTGAAGATCCAGGACGGACTGCCGGTGGCCAAGAGACCGTTTTCGTATGGGTCGTGTCCACAGCCTGCCACCAGCCATAGCAAAGACCATGTTGCAACCCGGGTGATTGCAGGGGGCAGCGGAATATTAATGTGAGGGGCCACTGTATGGCCTCTGCGCACAGAGCTTTCGCTCTCGTCCGCGCTTGCCCCTTCTTGTCCGCTCTTACGCTCTCGCTCTCATCCGAGCTCGCGCTGTCCAAGCTCGCCCGAGCCCCCTTTAGCGGGTAAGAGCGCAGCTCTAGTTTTAAGCTACAATCAGTCTCATGTATGAACCCGAATAAATCCCTCATACACACGACGCCTTCGCTTCCTTCTAAAACAGGATAATGACTCCCTTAATAATAGCTACCTGGAACGCCAATGGCGTTTCGCGGCACAAGCTAGAGCTTGCTCGGTTCTTAGTCTACAGAAAAATTGATGTTATGCGACTCTTAGAGACTCACCTTACTGAAAAGTATCATTTCCAAATAACAGGATATAAATTCTACTTTACAAATCACCCGGATGGCAAAGCCCATGGTGGTACTGGCATACTAATACGATCGAAAATAAAGCACAATTTTTTTAGTAATTGGCAAGAAGATTGCCTACCATTTACCCCTATAAGCCTCGAATGCTATAACGGTGCTCTCACTCTAGCAGCTGTCGTTTGCCCACCACGCTTTACAATCCCTGAGGACAAATTCTCAACACTTTTGGACTCGGTTGGTGAAAAGTTTTTTTCAGCTGGCGAGTGGAATGCAATGCACATGTACTGGGGATCTCGGGTAGCGACCCCTAAAGGAAAACAGCAGTACAACGCAATTAATAAACCCTAAAGCAAGCTTAATTATGTTTCCCCGGGAGCGCCTACATACTGGCCAGCAGATCTTAAGAAGCTTCCAGATCTGATTGACTTTGCCATCACCAAAAGGATATCCCAATCAATGATTACAGCTGAGACACTTGTAGAACTTTCGTCTGATCACTGTCCGGTACTCTTTCATCTATTGCTCCATCTGCAACACAACGAGATGCCGTATAGGCTTACAAGCAACAGGACCTACTGGGAGAGGTAGAAAAAACATGTTTGTTCCCATACCGACCTTTCTATCTCCTTGGAAAACGAGCAAGACATTGATCAGCTTACTGATGACCTGGAATCAACACTATTCGCTGCAGCAAAAGCGTCCTCAAGTCACCCACGCACGCAATATAAAGTTTAACATAACAAGTCGAAATACTGAACTGCTAATGCTTGAAAAACGACGACTTCGATTGGAGTGGCAGGAGCACAGATCACCTGGCGCAAAGCGTACACTAAAATCTGGTTCTCGCAGACTTACCAAAGCGCTTAAAAACGAAGAAGGGGACGCACAACTACGGTATATTGAGAATCTCACGCCCACCAGCACCAAAAACTCATTATGGAAAGCCCACTGGAACCTACAGGCATTAACAGAAACTTTTGAAAATCACCTGCGTTCGAACTAATTACCCCGAAAATGATCATCGAGCAGTTCTACAAATCTGCTTGCTTATTAACGCAATCACTAAAATTGGATACTTCCCTCAAAAGTGGAAGAAATCAATCATGATTATGATCCCTAAGCCTGGGAAAGACAAAACACAGCCATCATCATACAGGCCAATAAGTTTACTTAGCTGTCTGTCCCAGTTATTTGAAAAAACGCTGCTTCTACGTATCAGTCCCCAACTCAAAACACACAATACACTCCCATCGCATCAATTTGGTTTTCGGGCATAACATGGAGCTATTGAGCAGGTTAACAGCATTACAACAGACATTCGCACTGATTTTAAACATCGAGAATATTGCACAGCTTTATTCTTAGACGTTGCACAAGCATTCGATAGGGTATGGTTGGATGGACTTATGTTTAAAATAATAATCAAACTGCTACCTCAAAACTTACATAAGCTTCTTAATTCTTTCCTATACCAACGAGTGCTCGCGGTCAGATGCACTTTAAGCACTTCAAGCGGTTGTACCATAGAGCTGGAGTATTTTGAGCCCAATTCTATATACCCTATACACGGCAGACATCACCAGCTAGTCACATCCACATTCGCCGCAATACTGAGTCGATCCAGATGCCCAGTAAAAGCTACGATGCAACTTGCACGCCACTTTTCATGTGTAGAGCATTGGCTTGCAGATTGGCGCATACGAGTAAACGAACAAAAATGCTAACCTGTTTGCATTTACCCTAAACAAGCAAAGCTGCCCGCGCTTGGACATGAACCACACACCCATCCCACAAGCCGACGATGTAACAAACCTAGGTTTTCATCTGGACAAGCGGCCAAGAGGCCAAGACGACGCAACTAAAACTTAAAGCAAGGGATCTACACTGGCTTATAAACGTTCGCTTAGAGTACAACGTCCTTTTATACAACTCCGAACTATGGGGCAATGCATCGAGAAGCAGCATCGACATTGTACAGCGAGTACAGTCTGAGAATCATAACTGAAGCTCCATGATATCTTCGGAACGACAGAATACACAGAGACCTACAATTAAAATTTGTCATTGAGACAATATCAGAAAAAAAAGAAAAATACAAGGACAAACTAGCCACACATCCAAATCCCCTTGCAAGATAACTTTTTGGAGTACGCAGCCAAAGCCGACCGCAAAGCCCACCGCAACGACCTACCAGATTAAATTTGTTGTCAAATTTGTAGCCACGTAGTCAAATCATTTTATAAAATAATAATTAATTAGTTTATGATAAGATTTAAAAACTTGTTGTTAGTCCCTTAAAAGAAAAGATTCAATAAATAAGGAAAAGGAAAAAAAAAATATCGCCTGAGATATCTTGTTGGTTGAATGCTGTCCAACAAAAAGATGAATATATTCAAGCCATACGCACGCTAATGGAAGAACGACCGTACAAAGATTTTAAACTGAAGGGAGGAGTTTTGTTCAAGTTTCTCAAAGGAAATGATTAGCTTGTTGTACCTAAAATAATGGAACGTGAGATTATAAGCGAAGCTCATGGAGTCGAACATTATGCAAACCAGAAGATCATACATTCTATACAACGGCAAAGACAAAGAGAGGCAGATATTGCGACGAACGGCTAGGGACCAAATACTAAAGGCTCGAAATATTTATAAAAAGCAGTACGACAAGAAACGTAAAGGAGAAGTTGTATACAAAAAATGTAATCTGGTAGCAGTAAAACGTACTCAGTTTTCTGCTGGGAAAAAGTTAGCAAGCGCTTTTCTAGGAACTAATATATATTCCATATGAAGTAGTGGGTGTAGTGGATAGCTAACCACGGGGTCGTGGGTTCAAACCCCACCCAGGACGAGAGCATGGCCATACAAAAACTTTTTCTCTGAAATGCTTTTCTAACTTTTAGAAAGTATTCTTCCACATATAAATGATTATTACAACAATTTTCGGCAACTTCCACTTGCCCCAATGCCCCACACCCCCCCCCCCCCCCTCCACCCCCCCACTAATACGAGAAATTTAAACATAAACGGCTCCCCAAATTCGATAACGACTATAGACATCTCAAAACGGACACGAATTGGACAATGGAACGTTAGAACTCTAAGAGAACCATCTAGGTTAGCACAGTTCGAGGCGGAGATAGAAAAATCCACATTGCAATAGCTGGAATCAGCGAGATGAGGTAGGCTGGCAGTGGGGAAAGAACAACATCAGATAGCAATCTAGTCCTAGTCCTGGCAACAGTGACGGCAGCTGATATGGAGTGGGAATTTTCGTGTCCAAGCGCATAAAGAAGGCACTGGTTTCCTGGGAAGAGATACATAAACATTACTCAATGCTATGCCCCGACGGAAGACGCAAACGACGACACCAAGGACGACTTCTATACTGCCCATCCTCATGGGTGACTTCAATGCAATAATTGGCCCCAACAACACCGGACTAAGATCTGTCATGGGCCAGTATGGAACTGGGACTCGCAACGATAATGGAGAGAGATTAGTGGAACTCTGCCATATATTCCAACTGGTCGTCGGCGGCACAATATTCCCACACAAAGATGTCCACAAAAACTCCTGGACATCTCCAAGTGGTAATACGCGCCACCAGATCGACCACATATGCATTAGCAGGAAATGGAGACACTCGCTACTGGACGTACGGAACAAAAGGGGAGCAGCCATAGACAGTGACCATGAGTTGGTCATTGGAGAACTTTTAATAAAGCTCAACCGCAACCACTCAAGGAACACTGGCAACAGTCAGCACCGGCGAGCGCACCTCGCACCTGCACCTCCTTAGCGACTCTACTCTGAAGACGAGAATGACGTCCACTCTGCGAGAACTGCTGATCCCCCTAGAAGACCACCCATGGGAGCACACCTGCAGGCAACTAAGGACCACGGCGGAGGAAATACTCGGCCTGCAACAACGCGGAAGATCGGACTGGATATCTGAAGGAACCTGGAATCTGATTAGGAACCACCTGAAGCCTCTGGCGGACCAGCTCACACAGTACCGTGAGGAGTATCACGGACTATGCAGAGCGTTGAAAAGGTCGGCCAGAAAGGAGAAAAGAGCACAGCTGGATAGACTTGCGGCAGACGCAGAACGAGCAGCCGGCGAGAACAACATGCGCTCGCTATACTAGCAGATTGCACGTCTCACAGGAACCCATCACAAACAGAATAAACCAGTCAGAGATCTAGAAGGTAACCTCCTATCCAATGATGACGCACAAATCTGAAGATGGCGCCAACACTTCATGGAAATTAGCCACACCACATCACCAAACGTGGCTACGGACTATAGAAGCGTTGAGCCACCAAGTGGCAATACTAGGATACCCTCTACACCCCCGAATGTAAGAGAGATTGTGAATGCAATAAAGAAGCTAAAGCGCAACGGGGCAACCGACGAGGTCAACATACCAGCCGAACTGCTTCAAGTTGACACTCAGCTGATGGCTGATACGCTGCATCCACATTTTGCACGCATATGGGAAAGCGAGACTGTATCTGACTCCTGGAAAAGCGGAATCATTGTGAAGCTTCCCCAATGGCAACAACAAAAAAGACACTGCTCAACACCGGCTACAAGATCTTAGCTACACTTCTGAACGACCGCCTTCAGGAAAAAATTGAGCCATCAATCCGAGACGAACAGCCAGGCTTCAGACCACACAGGAGTTGCGTAGACCAGGCAAATACACTACGCATAATAACCGAGCAAGCTGTGGAATGGAGAGCCCCGCTTTACCTCCTGTTCATCGACTTCAAGAAGGCGTTCGAATCAGTTGAAAGAGCAGCAATATGGCGAGCACTTGCAAGAAAAGGAGTACCTGCAAATCTCATCGCCATCATACAATCGATATATGACGATGCCAACCTGGCGGTACTGCACAATGGAAAAACTAGTGCACCTTTCCAGACAAACATCGGAATTCGGCAAGGATGCCCGCTGTCACCACTCCTCTTCAACATCGTAGTCGACGAGTTAATGAGCGAAGTATGCTCGTCCAAGCGCGGAATTACGCGGAACCTCACCAGACACTTTGAGGACTTTGACTACGCAGACGACATCTGTCTCATATCGCACAGACTCGACGACATACAGAGGAAAAGTGACGACCTCGTCAGGATAGCCAGCAGCGTAGGGCTCGAGATAAACATAGCGAAAACAAAAGCTATGCGCTTCAACCACTCCAGCCAAGGAAACAGCCATCTTGGCAAAGCCCGCTGAGCATTTGGGAGATTATACCGCATATGGAGAGACCAACAAATCAGCCGACGAACAAAGCTCAGGATCTACAATGCGTGTGTGAAATCCATACTACTATACGGAAGTGAGACATGGCTCGCCACGAAGAAAATAACGCAGAAGCTACAGGCTTTCAGCAACAAATGCCTGAGAGTCATATGTGGGGTATTCTGACCAAACAGAATAGCCAACACAGAACTGTGGCGCGTTACAGACGAGTCCCCGATTCACATACAAATAAGGAAGAAAAAATGGATGTGGATAGGGCACGCTCTCAGAAGAAACCCAAGTAGCATAGTGAGGATGGCACTAGACTGGAACACCCAAGGAAGCAGGCGAGTTGGAAGGCCAAGAGCAACCTGGAGAAGAACCGCTCACAAAGAACTAGCCCAAATAAACACCACATGGGCAAGTGCAAAACAGACAGCTCAAAATAGAGTTAGATGGAAAGCTCTCGTAGAAGCCCTAAGTTCCCGAGAGGAATAAAAAATAGGAATAAACGCATACGAGTGCTGATAACATGAAGCTATGAAAGTATGCGCAGAACAATGAAAATTTATCGTCTGGGACAGACGACGATGATCAGGATGACCCAGTGTAAACAATGATGGTGGTGGCAGTGTGATAGAAAACCAACGATACGATCAGGAGTGCAGTTGGCCGGAAAGCAGTTGCAGCGAAGAAGTCGAAACAAAGGTTATAGAGCGACAGTTGTGGAAAGGTGAATAAGTCGGTCGGTCCTTTTCAGAAACGAGCAGTCAAGTCGGACAGTAGAGTATTGTAGAGAATTGGTTACTACAATCCCATTGCAGACGTATTGATGTTGCTTTTAGTTTCCATTTATAATGCACAAGTCAATTTATTTCAAATATGATGAATTTATTTAAAAATTGGAGCAGAGAAGGTTTGATAGGTTTGGATATTCATACAGAATATCCTAAACGTGTCGCCGTTGTTAAACACTAGAAGGACTGTGCAACAGTATGCTACAACGTGTTTGTATTAAATTATTTATTAAAGGTTTCTGTCGTATCGGTACAGTGGGTACTCTATATGTGTGCCTACCACAACTGTCTCCTTTTGAAAAAGAACTTAGTAACGTAATATGTTATCTTCATTTTCTATGATTCCTACCTTATAGGGTCCCGTATATTTAAGTTCTAATTTATGTCCTACCTCATTTACTGATATATTAAAATTTTTTTTTCTTTCATAAAGCTGTTTATTTCTAATTTTAACTCTTTTGTAGACCACTTCTAGTCTATTTTTACTCTCCTTAGCGTAATCGTCAATTTTTTAGATTACTTCTATGTTACTTACACTTTTAAATTATTTTGGTAAATTGTTTGTTCTTTCAAAAACTAATTCATATGGACAATATTAATATTACATAGATGGGGTCGTGTTGAAGCAGTATACAAATATTGCTTTAGCTACTGTACTCGAACTTTTATTTGGTATCTGTATGGCACCTAAATATTTGGTCACTGCATTTTTATTCCCATTTTTATACCCGTTACTCGTAGAGTAAAAGGGTATACTAGATTCAAAAGTATGTAACAGGCAGAAGGAAGCGTTTCCGACCATATAAAGTATATATATTCTTGATCAGGATCAATATCGGCGTCGATCTGGCCATATCCGTCAGTTCGTCCGTTTGTCTGCCGTATGAACGTGGAGATCTCAGGAACTATAAAAGCCAGAAATTTGAGATTAAGCATGTACACTTAAAACTGCCACGCTCAAATATTTGACAAAGGCCACTCTAACGCCCACAAACCACACAAAGCTCCCACGCCCACACTTTTGAAAAATGTTCTGAAATTTTTTCACATTTTTGTTAGTCCAGTAAATATCTCTCGATTTGCCAAAATACTTTTTGTCACGCCCACTCTAACGCTCAGCAACCGCCAAAAACTGTCAGTGTTGAAATTTCTTCTTCGCACCTGCACTAGCTGAGTAACGGGTATCAGATAGTCGGGGAACTCGACTATAGCGTTCTCTCTTGTTTGATTTGGGTAGTGAAACAATTGTATTTACTCGTACTACTATGTTCGGGTGCCTAGGTAATTGTTATTGGAGTCTTGGTATGCTTAGTTACCTTTGTTCTTTGGCATGTTTGACATTTTCTTATGTACTTCTAAATTTCGACATATATTTCCAATAGTAATATTATTGCAACTTGACCAGTGTGTCCTTGTATGGGATCAATATGTAAAATACACAGCATAGCTTATTTTTCTTTAAATTTTATGTAGAGTAGCGCTTTTCTCAATATTTTTAGTATTTTATTGCCCACGTTGGGCTTTGATGCTGGTATAGATTGCTTGGGCAAATCTATTTTTTCATTTATGTTTCCTGTGCAGACATCCTGTCTACTGTAATATCTCGTGGTGACTATTGATATATTTCTGTTTATATTTTTGAGTTAATTGATTGTATTTCCAGACAAAGCATCGACTAAATGGTTATCCTTCCACTTGAGGTATTCTTCCGTAAATCCATATTCTTCCAAGTCTAACCACATTTTTGTGAGTTTGAAACTTGGGTTTCTCATTAAAAATAGGTATGTTAGCGGCCTGTGGTCACTTTAAACTAAGAAATGCCTACAATATAAATATGGTATAAATGATTTATGGAATTAATGAATTTGTGGACTTATACCTTTCGAGCTTTGTAAAGGTTCATAAAGCGTATGCAACGGTAGCTTTTGACTGTTATAACCTTGTTATATGACCAAATGCTTGTTTACTACACATGGGTACTAAAGAGATATTGGTTTTATTAATTCAATTTTAAGATATTCGAATGCCTTATTTTTTTTGAGAAACTTTTAAAGAATCTTCTGTAATAGTTTTAAATACAACGAATCGTCTAGCTTCGAGTGCCTTTGCTGGTTTGGGGGTAATTGTTGATTATATCATATTTAGAGTCCTCTAGTAATATACCTCTATCAGTACATTTTTTGACATAAACAAGTCCCCCCTTTCATAAAAAAAAGTGAATTTTTCTAGAGGTAGTCTCAGACTTGGTGTCTACGTAATTTAAAGACGTAATTTTTTGGTAAAGCATATTTTTCGTAAGCATATGCTTTGCAGAACCACCGATGACCGTTAAATCATCAATTAAAAGAAATAATTTCGAAAATTTTAAGCCTGTGAATGCAAGGGTCATTCCTTTGAAGGATTTGGGTGCTATTTTGAAACCAAATGGTAGTCGCGTGTAGCGACACGCACCTTCTAAAGTTGAGAATGATGGTTTATTTCTTGACCTTTTGTCTAATTCGATTTGATGAAATCCACAATTCAGGTCTAGACACGAGAAATATTTTGCACGTCCTAAATGAGCTCTTGCTCATCTTCTATTCTTGAAAGGGAAATGTTTTTGCTAGCAGTTTCTTGTTGATTTGGCGATAGTCAACCACTCCATCGCTTTTCCGACGAATTAGGCAGTGATTTATTGGGTACCAAGAGAAGTGGGCTATTATATTCTGATATATATTTCGATATATATTAACGAATTCAGACCGAGGGTTTAATAAAAAAAAGAATACATTTGGTTTTTTAATGTATAATTAAACGTTTAAAGTAATAATCCAAAGGCTCTAATTCTTCCTTTATTGTTAGTTCCAAAAAAGAAAGAACTAGAGCATTTGGATTATCACTAGGGACTTCGAAATTGAATTACTTAGTACTGAACTGACTCATGGAGATATGTTTGAATTTATATAGGCAAATTGGGATAGCAAATGAGCAAGTTTAAGAGAATTAAGTTATAAACATCTATTCTTCCGTGGAGAGAGAAGCTCCCTAAATATAGGAGTAATCCTGAGACGATTCGTGGGCGGAAGTTTTTTTATTTCACTTGACTTGCCAAGTGACCGAATGTTTAGGGGGACGTTGGCTCGCCACAGAGTCAGAGAACATGACGGTGTGCATAAATAAAAACCAAGGTTAAGGGCTCTTAATCTTTGATTACATTTTGTACTTAAACATTAATGTATGTGTGTGAGTTTTTACAATAGTGTAGTGTGGTTGGGGAGGTAGGGGGGGTCTAGATGAACATGTTTCTTTCCCATACTTAAGAAGAAAGCCTTCCTATGTTAAGGTATAATACAGAGGTGTTTACTGAGGGTACAATATAGTCTGTTCCAGGGCATATTTTCGTTTTTTAGGGTTTGATTTTTGAATTTTACAGTTAACTTGGGTATTGTTTTATATTTATAGATGAAGTACAATACTACTATTATAACTGTTATGATTAATGTTGTAAGTGTTATTATTTAAAACACATTATTCGTCTGATTGTGTTGTTTGATTATTTCGTTTGTCTGAATGTATTCGAGTGGTTCAAGTTTTGTTACATTATTGTTTACATAGATAGTTTGAGTATAGTCTAACATTCTGTTGGTAATTAATATTTCTTCTTATTGAACAGAACAATGAAATGCTTTTATCATGTTATTGCCTTCTATTATAGTTTTTCCATTGATATAATTTATGATAGTCTTGGAAAGGTTCCAAGCTGTATTTATATTAGACTCTACATATTTTTTTTAAAATCAGAATGTGTATGTACATTGTGTTGGGACCTAGTTTAGTATACCGGTTAAACATTTATTTATAACCAAGCTTTGAGAACTTGCCGTGTAAGTTTGATAATTGTGTATAAAATATTTGTCATGTATTGTTTCGGTTAGTATGTTACTTTTTTCGTCTGGGTATGGTATTATTACAAAAACTGGTGTATTTCTCTTGGAATGTTGGATATTAACAAAATTTCACTTGTATCAAATTTAAGCCAAGCAGAAACTTTAATATTAAGAAGTTTTTCAGAATTGAAGTGAATTCATTTAATTTCAAAGTTTTGGATTAAAGATACCTATGCGTGTAAAATGCAAACAAAGGTATATGTCATCTATGTATTCAGTGAATTGTTGTAGGTTGAAAATTGTTAAAAGCTTCAAAGTTATTATTCGGTTCCTTGATTAATGACTTCTACTACGTGGTGGATTTCGCCTATTTGTGCATTATTTTTAGAAATGTCGGCTATTTGTTGTTGTAATTCTTCTTTATGTTCTTGATCTAAAGAACCATTTAAGTATATGTAAATTGTTAATTTCTCTGTTCAGTTTTTCTACTAGATACTGAATTTGTGGTAAGTTTTTCAAAGTTTGAGTTTGTTTGATAAGCTTAATGGTAAATCTTGATAAATCCGGTTTTAAAGATAAGGTAGCCATTTTTGGCCTGGATAGAGCTTACTTCTAGGTGTTGTGTGTTAAATGTCGATAGGAGGCATAACATGGCCATCATGCTGGGGAGTAGGCCTGGAATTATCGTTACTATATTTACTTTTATTAATTTTCTTTTTCTGGGGTTGTTTTAAGGGTTAATTTGGTGTTTCTATGTTCAGTTTTACCGATGTAACAGATTTCACATTCGTTTTAGGTGTTTTGGATAAGTTTTTGGTAATCAGGGTAATAGTAAAGTTCTTTGAACTAAAGAGTTTTTCTATACCAGGGCTTAATAATTTTATGCGTTTTGAGAATGAATTCCTTGAATTGTGAGTATGTTTTAATGTCTATTAGTTTACTACAGGTTGGGACTTATGATTTGAATATACATACGCATTTTGCAAGATTTGAAAGTCGATTTCGTTTGACTTGTGAAAGTTAAATTTTCACCTTCTTTGTACTGAATGTCATTGTATTCAAGCAGAACGTGGGAAAGTTGTTCCCTTTCTTCTGTATTCAGATGTTCTAATCTGAATACGTTGGATTCTTTTAACTCGTCGTCTAAGGCGTAGTTAGAGGATGTTACTAGAAGGGCTTCTTCTATGTAAGGGGTACTAAGAGGGTTTTACCTCAGATTTGGAAGACTTGGGATACTCAGAGGCAATCTTGGTGTCTTCTGAATTGGACGGTCTGGGGCACTTATTGGTGTTCTTTGACTCATCTGGTTTTAAGTGGCGTTTCCGCTTAATTTTCAGGAGGGTTTTCTCCTTTTTTTGGGGTTTATAGAGGGGTTAGATGACTTGGGGCACTCATTGGTAGCCTTGGACTCATCTGTTTGGATGTGGTCATAGCACATTTCTAATGTATAGCCATTTATAGTGACTGTTTGTGTTGAATAATTAAATTGAGTGTTAGTTGGCTCTAAAAATTTTTTTCTAACTAACAGTAAATCATATTTTTCTGAAAAATTGTGAATATAGAATGTTTGATTAGTGTGACAAAGTTTGCTTGACTCCAATAAAACGCTTTTGTTCAATGTTAGAACGCCATTTATAGTGTGGAATTTTACTTTAGAAGGTTTGATTGGGAAATTAAAGAAATTTTGTTTCATAATGTTAATAGACAAACCAGCGTCTACTAAGCATTTGAGAGTAATATTATTTATTTTAATTTTTAGGAATGGGTTCCCACCTCCTCTGAATCGCTTTCTGATTTCGAGGCTGGTTGAAGAAAATTTTCGCATCCTGTGTCCATTCTGAATTGAGCACTAGCGTTTTCTCTCTGCCTTTTGGTAGGAGGATTTGGTGCACTAGTATTTAGTCTAGTATAGTATGTTAAAAATTTAAATGATTCTGAATTCTACCTGTATTTAGTTTTTGTGTGAGTTCCCTTGCTAACCTTGGATTTATTTCAACTGGTCTTGAGTTAGTGTTTTGAATTTGTGTGGGGTTGTTAATGGAATAAAGGGGTGAACGTTGGTTGGGATGAGTGTTTTTAGTTTGTAAATGTGTGTTTGAATATAAGCATTTTGAAAGATTTGAAAGTCGATTTCGTTAGGGAAGTAAATAACACTTTTTCTTAGTGCAGAAGTATTCTTTAATTAGATACTTAGCAAGGGCATCGGTAATTTAAACTGATTTTTATTCTTGTTTCATGGAAATATTTCTATTAAACATATGTATTTACATCTATGTTTGCGTATGTAAGGTAAACTGGTAAAGCTCTTTTTATATGTATATGGGCAATAGCAAAAGTCCCATTAATCTGGGAAGGGCAAAAGAGAACGACTGATCTGCTCGGAGAGAAGCAGCTTTACATCTATGCATGCACTTTTTTTCCTTCTTCATTATTTGAGAATATTAAAAAGTTATTTTGAATTTAAAACGAGAAACGATTTTTTTGGTTGTTGTAGATATTTACCCAAATACAACAATTAAGTGTTTTTAAGGTTTGAGGCTCGTTGGAGTGTTCAAAAAACAAAAAGTGAAAAGTAAACCGAAATCTGTGTATAAAAGGCAAATCGAAAATTACAAATGTAAAAAAAGCAAATAAATAAATCAATCAATAAAACAAAAGTGGGTAAGTATGTATGCATGGTATGTATAAACGCATACATTAATATATACATTTTTTGTATTCATTGAAAATGTACAAGTTAACAACAAAAACGTTAAAATCCAGAACAACGAACCGCAATAAGCTAGCTTCAATCTGCAAGCTCAGCATCTGCATAATTTCCTGCACACGCCGAGCTGCCAAGTAGAAGTCGAAGAGTCTGTTTGGTAACAACTTCCGCTCCCACCACGCCAAGTGATTCCAAGAAGACTGCACCGATTCGACCAGCAAAACATCAGCCGATTGGAAGCTACGGAGCCGCCACCGACCCTCTGCCTCCAAGGCAGCGCAGCTCACAGGCAACCCTCACAGCTTGTAGAAAATAGAGGCCCTGTATATGCCCTGTATGTATACAATGTACGCTTGTATTTCGTTACAGATCATAGATTTATCCCGCTCTAACGAATTAGGAATAAGAAAATATGTATAATAATTTTGTCATTTCTTTCGTTCATCATTTAGTCGCAAATAAAATTCCGCAGCGAACACTAGGTGTTATAAAATTCTGCCGCTTAATACAGCTTAGGTTAATTCAGTTGCAAATTAGATTTAGACAAATAAAGTCGTTCTTAACTGAATACCAATATCTTTTATTTTTTACTTTGCTACCAGCAAAGTAATTAACTGGCGCCCGAACAGGGCGCGTACGATAAAACTAACAAAAAATTGAAAAAACCCTAGACTTAAGCGATCAATGAAATACCGTAAAACGATAAAATAAACAAAAAGATCAAAAAAGTGATATAACTAATTTATACTTTACGATTCCCAAGGGACCCTCTAAAGTACAAGGAAAAACCAGCCATTGGTTATACAATTTATAAAACACACAAAAACATATTATTTTTAAGAAGATACAAGGTCGTATTAACTCAATTCAAACATAATTAGAAATTAGCTCCATCATTTGCTCCCTTGATCAATTTTAAACTCGACCCATTCTTTATGGCTAACGTAAACAACCTGATAAGACCCTCGATACTTAGTGCTAAAGCGGCTAGACAACGCGTCAGACGACAGGAAGAACAAGAACTCAATATAAACATGGTTGAAAATGTAGACAGAGCAGCATTAGCAGCTACAATTAGCGAGATCTTAGCACAACAATTACCAAGTCTCTTGAGACGCCACAATTCTACGGAAGAATTCGCAAACGTAACAGACCAGGTAATTGCCCCAGAGCATACAGGAAATTTAGTTATTTAGACAGAGTGCCAGATATAGTAAAAACTATCCAAAACTTTTCAGGTGATCCGTCCGAATTCAGCTCATGGAAGAAAGGAATATACCGTATTTAAGAAGCGTACAGTGCTTTCCAGGGTACTCCAAAATAATATGTTATTTTACATACCATAAGTAATAAGATTGTAGGACCCGCCGACATGGCACTAGAATCTTACAATACCCCATTGAACTGGTTAGCGATTTCGAAATGTCTGACTCTGCATTATGCTGACAAGAGCGACATTAACACATTACAATACCAAATTACAATGCTTATACAGGGTGCTAACCAATCTGTGGAAGAATTCCATCAAACGGTTTATCCCTAATCCCTAATCCTTAACAAGATCGGTTGTATGGGCATTACACCTTGGCATTACACCTTTGCCTCAAGTTAGAAAATCAGATTTTCAGGGCAAAACATGCAACAAACATGAGACACACAAGACAGTTTAGGAACCAGACTTCAAAGCCTTTACCTGCTCCTCGCAGTAATTTTATTTATCAATGGACAACCTCCAATTCCACCCCAAGCACTCAATATTACCCATCCGGACAGCAACCACCGACCGCTTTACCATGACAAAATTGGAACAACTTCGGTTACCAGCCTGCACAGCCAGTAGCTGCACCTCGACCTTTCCAGAATAGGCAATTCCCGCCACAACAGTAAGCGCCACCAGTAGGCCACAGGCCCCAAAAACATTGCCTCGTCCAGAACCAATGGATGTGGATCCCAGTCTGCAGACTAGAATGGTGAACTATATGAACAGATCTCGCTTTGGACCAGGTAAAAGACCACCTGGTCCAATACCAGATGGGATGAAGTGACAAAGGAACTTTAACATACAGACTACCACAGAAGAAGAAGAAGCTGACGCTGACAATAACACTAACGACTACTACGACGCCGCTGGGTTGAATTTTTTAGAATACAAAATTCCTCTCTTCCTCTCTTCATATTGACATACGTTATCATTTTGTTAGAGATGTCGTTAAGGAAGGGAAAGTTTTGTTAAAATATAAATGTACAACTGAAATGATAGCAGATATTTTGAACAAGAACCTTCCGAAGACCAAATACGAATTGTTTACAGAAATGCTAAATTTGTATTAAATATAAACTACTCAAACGGTTTATCTTTAATCCCTAATCCTTAACAAGATTGGTTGTATGGGCATTACACCTTGGCATTACACCTTTGCCTCAAGTTAGAAAATCAGATTTTCAGGGCAAAACATGCAACAAACATGAGACAGACAAGACGGTTTAGGAACCAGACTTCAAAGCCTTCACCTGCTCCTCGCAGTAATTTCATTTATCAATGGACAACCTCCAATTCCACCCCAAGCACTCAATATTACCAATCCGGACAGCAACCACCGACCGCTTTACCATGACAAAATTGGAACAACTTCGGTTACCAGCCTGCACAGCCAGTAGCTGCACCTCGACCTTTCCAGAATAGGCAATGATAGCTAAAAAAATTGGTTATACAATTTATAAAACACACAAAAACATATTATTTTTAAGAAGATACAAGGTCGTACTAACTCATTTCAAACATAATTAGAAATAAGCTCCATCATTTGCTCCCTTGATCAATTTTAAACTCGACCCCTTCTTTATGGCTAACGTAAACAACCTGATAAGACCCTCGGCTTAATAGGCTAGACAACGCGTCAGACGACAGGAAGAACAAGAACTCAATATAAACATGGTTGAAAATGTAGACAGAGCAGCATTAGCAGCTACAATTAGCGAGATCTTAGCACAACAATTACCAAGTCTCTTGAGACGCCACAATTCTTCGGAAGAATTCGCAAACGTAACAGACCAGGTAATTGCCCCAGAGCATACAGGAAACTTAGTTATTTAGACAGAGTGCCAGATATAGTAAAAACTATCCAAAACTTTTCAGGTGATTCGTCCGAATTCAGCTCATGGAAGAAAGGAATATACAGTATTTTAGAAGCGCACAGTGCTTTCCAGGGTACTCCAAAATAATAAGTTATTTTACATACCATAAGTAATAAGATTGTAGGACCCGCTGCAATAACACTAACGACTACTACGACGACGCTGGGTTGAATTTTTTAGAATACAAAATTCCTCTCTTCCATATTTTAAATGCAAGATGAGGAATGGCAAATTTATTAGAATAATTATAGACACCGGTTCAAACCGAAATTATATCCAACCTGAATTCGTCAATAACCCTATACCGAATAAATCGCCTTTCAATGCTGTCTCGGCACAGTAATTACGCATCATAAGGTAGCGAACCTTTTTAATATTCAGGATGTTGAAGTTTAGTTTTTCCTGTTGCCCACATTGAAATCTTTCGGGCAATGATAGTTAAAAAAAATTAGGGGCAGTAATAAAAATTAGCTAAATTATTATGATATCCCCATAATCTCGATCCCCATAAAAGAAAAAACATTCGAAGCAGTCATCACAATTATTCCGAGAACATCCCACTTGTCCGACAAACAGAAAACCAAGCTAAGCAAATTACTCAAGTCGTTTCCAGACTTGTTAGCAGACCCAAACCAGAAACTGACCTACAAAACAAATGTAAAGGCAACGATCCGAACCTCGTTCAATAATCCTGTTTACTGGAAATTTTATCAGTATCCAATGACACTGAAAGATGAAGTAAACAAACAGATAAAAGAACATTTAGAAGATGGTTTAATTCGACCTTCTAGGTCCCCGTATAATTCACAAGTGTGGGTTGTACCCAAGAAGGCAGACGCTTCAGGCGAAAAAAAATATCACATGGTTATTGATTATCGCAAACTCAATAAAATAACCATTGCATTTCAATACCCTATTCCCGAAATTAATGAGGTACTTACCCAATTGGGGGCAAAAAGGTATTCTCTGTCTTAGATATGAAAAGTGGTTTCCATCAATTCTCGTTAAAAAAATAGTGTCATAGAAAAGACCGGCTTCTCCGTAAACAACGGAAAATATTAGTTTACACGACTCCCATTTGGTCTTAAGAATGCGCCCTCAATTTTTCAACGTGCATTATATGACATACTTCGAGAACATATTGGAAAAATATGTTTTATTTACATAGACGATGTCATCATATTTAGCAAAGATGATAATACGCATATTAAGAACTTGGCTAAAATTTTTTAAACTTCACACGCCAGAATCAACATAAAATGTTAGCTAGACAAATGTGAGTTCATGAAACACTAAGTTGAATTCCTTGGACTTGTTGTCTCCGGTAGGAGAATAGAAACAAACCCGAGTAAAGTGGCAGCGATAGCAAATTATCCCTGCCCTAAAACTTTGAGGGATCTAAGATCATTCCTAGGGCTTTCCGGCTACTATAGAAGATTTATACAAAAATATGCCAAATTGGACACGTGTCCAAAAGAATGTCATCCAAAAAAATAATTTCACTAGACAAAGAAGCTCTAGAACCTTTTAAGAAGCTTAAAAGTAACTTAGTGTCAAAAGAAATAATTCTCCGTTACCCAGATTTCAATAAGGAGTTCCATTTAACTACTGATGCTTCAAATTTCGCCAGAATACACCACGGACGATATAATAACAGACCTATTGGAAGCTACGGAGCCGACGCCGACCCTCTGCCTCCAAGGGCAGCGCAGCTCACAGCCAAAGACTCACAGCTTGTTACGGCAGCAAATTGGATTTAGACAAATAAAATCGTTCTTAACTGAACTCCAATATCTTTTACATTTTACCTTGATACCAGCAAAGTAATTAACTTATATCTATTGAAATTCTAACTGTAAATTTTTGCAGCAAACCAAAGAAGAAAACGGTAAAAAGGAAGCAGAAATGTACGCATTCATAATCGACCAGTCATTTGTGCCGCATCCTAGCAGACAAAAAGCGGGAAAATGTCCGCTAAAGATATTAAATACGGACGTAGAATCGGAGTTTTCGCAATAGGTTCGTTGAATGCTCAAAAACTGACGCTAGAACGGACAAAAATCGAAACTGTGGCGTTCCTCAAAATAAGTCCGAAAAAGTATTGCTAACGGACACTAAAACGTAGAGTGGACGGCAAAATAGCGGACTTATCGGAAGAGGTTTGCCTAATTATCGAAATAGGAACCGCAAACTGACACTAAAACGGGCGGCACGCGGCAAAAATCTTGTTGCCAGCGAATTTTTCAGAAATCGGTGAACGGTTTTTCTCCGTCCTTCTTTTGTCGCGTGCCTGTTTTTTATTATGCCGCTGAAAATGAGCGAGAGGTACATAGTCAAATATAATGAATGAATAAGAGATGTTCTTGCAACGTCTTTTTGGCGAACGTCTTCGACGCATCGTTGTAATTGATGTTTTCTTTAAATGTACCGTTACTTTTGCAATGGCGATTGTAGCTCAACTCTTTTGTTTTGTGGAATTTATAACAACGCGTCGCTTTTCGATTTTGACCGCCAAAGAATGCAGACGTGAGTTTTTCTATTTAGTGATTGCACGTGTTTCAAATGTTAAGTTTTATTATTCGTTATACTAATCAGTAAATATTTAATTAATATCTATCTTTCTTATTAATATCTATATGACTAAATTATTAAATTCCCTCTGCCAAGCGCCACACAAAAGGAAATTAGTAGACATAAATCTTTGTTTGAGACGCTTGGCAACAGGAATGCAAAAATGTTCTTCTGTTTTATTTATTCTGAAGAAATTTTTTTGCAGTTTAACCACCATCAACGGTTCCTGCGACTTATTTGCAAAAAGTTGAAGCGTCTAATATATTTATAAATATCGAAGATAATTGTGAGTTTCCGGTTGACAGGAACCTTACTGTTGCTTCTAAGGTTGATGATGATTTTAACTTGCGCTTTGCTTTCAGCCAATAATATTAGCAGATGCGCAGCCAATGAACTTCTGTCACTTTCGTCCGTAATGTGGACGGTTTTCAAAGGTTCACTTAAACAGATATGGCCAATTTCGATAAATGTAGATGGAACCAAGACAGTAATGGTTGTGGGTATATATGTAGGTAATTTCAAGCCTCAAGACCCAAATATGTATTTGGACGAATTTTCCAGTTGATTAATTTAATTAAAACCGGCATGACATTTATAGACAGAAAACTTTCAATTAAAGTAAGAGCATTTTTATTTGACGCGCCAGCCAGAGCGTTTATTTCGGGTGTGAAACACCACACTCCGGTTTTTATTCCTGTAACCAGTGCCTTCAAAAAGACGAAAGTTTTCAGAGACGCATGGTTTTCAAATTGTCTAAGAACCTTCCGCGAACAGATCATAGCTTCAGAAATAGATTGCAGCCGAAACATCACAATTTACATTTTAGATTCTCTTCAATACAACTACTTTTTATACCCGTTACTCGTAGAGTAAAAGGGTATACTAGATTCGTTGAAAAGTATGTAACAGGCAGAAGGAAGTGTTTCCGACCATATAAAGTATATATATTCTTGATCAGGATCAATAGCCGAGTCGATCTGGCCATGTCCGTCTGTCCGTCCGTCCGTCCGTCCGTCTGTCCGTCCGTCTGTCCGTCTGTCCGTCCGTATGAACGTCGAGATCTCAGGAACTACAAAAGCTAGAAAGTTGAGATTAAGTATACAGACTCCAGGGACATAGACGCAGCGCAAGTTTGTCGATTCAGGTTGCCACGCCCACTCTAACGCCCACAAACCGCCCAAAGCTGCCACGCCCACACTTTTGAAAATTGTTTTGATATTTTTTCATTTTTGTATTAGTCTTGTAAATTTCTATCGATTTGCAAAAAAACTTTTTGCCACGCCCACTCTAACGCCCACAAACCGCCCAAAGCTGCCACGCCCACACTTTTGAAAAATGTTTTGATATTTTTTCACTTTTGTATTAGTCTTGTAAATTTCTATCTATTTGCCAAAAAACTTTTGGCCACGCCCACTCTAACGCCCACAAACCGCCAAAAACTGTCCTTCGCACTTACACTAGCTGAGTAACGGGTATCAGATAGTCGGGGAACTCGACTATAGCGTTCTCTCTTGTTATACCCGTTACTCGTAGAGTAAAAGGGTATACTAGATTCGTTGAAAAGTATGTAACAGGCAGAAGGAAGCGTTTCCGACCATATAAAGTATATATATTCTTGATCAGGATCAGTAGCGGAGTCGATTTGGCCATGTCCGTCTGTCCGTCCGTCTGTCCGTCTGTCCGTCTGTCCGTCTGTCCGTCTGTCCGTCTGTCTGTCCGTATGAACGTCGAGATCTCAGGAACTACAAAAGCTAGAAAGTTGAGATTAGCAATACAGACTCCAGGGACATAGACGCAGCGCAAGTTTGTCGATTCATGTTGCCACGCCCACTCTAACGCCCACAAACCGCCCAAAACTGCGACGCCCACATTTTTGAAAAATGTTTTGAAATTTTTTCATTTTTGTATTAGTCTTGTAATTTTCTTTCTATTTACCAAAAAACTTTTTGCCACGCCCACTCTAACGCCCACAAACCGCCAAAAACTGTCCTTCGCACTTACACTAGCTGAGTAACGGGTATCAGATAGTCGGGGAACTCGACTATAGCGTTCTCTCTTGTTTTTTACTGTTAAGTTGGGGAATACGAATTCTTCTTGACAGTGAGTACTGTATATCCAAAATTATCTTGCCTCTACGTTGCTAAAAAATTTTGTAAAAGAAATACCCCAACGATAATTGTCTTCCATGGTATCTTTTAACTACCACTGCCTCACGCATTTAATCAAACAATGCTTAGTATTTGGCTCTTTGCAGACAATAAGTGAATTTCCCTTCGAAAACTTTCTTGGAAAAATGGTTTAAAAATATATATATTTACGAATTCAGTCCGAGAGTTTAATAAAAAAAATAACACGGTTGGTTTGTGATATATTATTAAACGTTTTATTTATTCCAACAGAGGAAGAACTAGAGCCTTTGGATTATCACTTAGTTGGACAATGGATTTCGAAGTTGAAATGGGCTTTAGCTAAGCTATCGCAATTGATAGCGTACTCATAACTGAACTGTCTTATGGGGACATGTTTGCGTTTATATAGGTAGATTGGTAGATAGCTTAAGAGTGAAGTTTAAGAGAATTAAGAGAGAAGCTCTCGAAAAATATGAGAGAGAAGCTCCCGAGAAATAGAAGTAATTGGAGAATCCTGAGACCATTGCGTGGGCGGAAGTTTTTGTTATTTCAGTTGGCCTCGCCAAGTGGTCAAAGAAAGAGAGTGAAAGATTACGTAACCGTTTTTGGCCTGGATGGGGGTTACTTCTAGATATTGTGTGTTAATTGTCGATGGGAGGCATAACATGATTATCATGCTCAGGAGTAGGCCTGGAATTATCGTTATTATTAATCTTACTCTTACCTTATTACCTTACTCTTATTCTTTCTTTTTCTTTTTAAACTTGGATTTATAGTGTATTATCTTTCTACCTCTATTTGTTTCTTCGAAATGTTTATCATCTATTTGTCTTAAATTTCCTGCCTTTTTTTTTTTTTTTAAATGCTTTGCTTTTATTTAGTGAATCTTCTCATTTACGAGACTAACAATAAGTGTATCAAATCTTATACTATAACCTAACTAGGAGTCATGTAGACTGAGACAGTGGCCCTGACAAGTTATGGCTGGGTTGGAAGGTCTGTACGTTGCAGGCGGGTTTGACTGGAGACCCGAGTCAAGACCCTTGCTAGAGGATTTGGGTGGACAGAGAGTTTTTCATTGTACGACGCTTTTTGCTTGTCTATTTCATCTTTTACTGCGAGAATGCCGAGGTCCCTGTGGATATTTTGGTTACGAATATACCATGGTGCCCCAGTGATAGTTCGCAGGATCTTTGATTGGGCTCGCTGAATGATGTCTATGTTGGTTCTGCTCGCGTTCCCCCACAGCTGGGAGCCATACGTCCAGATTGGCTTAAGAGTGGAGTTGTAGAGCAGGACCTTGTATTCCAGGCACAAGGGCGATCGTGAGTTTATAATCCAGTGGAGGCTGCTGGCTTTCAGTTTTAGGTGCAGTTTCTTGCATTTGATATGTCTATGCCATGTTAGACGTCTGTCGAGGTGGATGCCGAGATACGTTACTTCATTAACTTGGGGGATCTGCGTGCTATTCATACAGAGCGGAGGGCAAGTTTGTCTGTTAAGGGTAAACGTTATGTGTTTACACTTTTGTTCGTTTATTTTAATACGCCAGTCAGATAGCCACTTCTCGACTACCACAAGGTGGTTGGCGAGTTGGGTTGTTGCACGGACTGGGCATCTGGAGCGGCTAAGGATCGCAGTGTCGTCGGCGAAGGTGGATGTTGTAAGTCGGTCACTCGTGGGAATATCTGCTGTGTAAACTACGAATAAAGTTGGCCCAAGTGTGCTACCTTGTGGGACCCCAGCTTCGATAGTGTAGCTGTTGGAAATTGTTGTGTTACATCTTACTGCGAAGGCTCTATTGTAGAGGTAGGATTCAAGGAGTTTATGAGTGTACCCGGGCAAATGTGTTTTAATTTTATGCATGAGAACTTTGAGCCAGACGACGTCAAATGCTTGAGATACGTCGAGGAATATCGCGCTGCAATATTCCATATGTTCGAAGGCTGTGCGAATTTCTGATGTTATTCTGTTTACTTGCTCTATAGTTCCGTGTTTTTCTCTGAAGCCAAATTGATGGGCTGGAATAATGTTGTGGGCTCCCATATATGGTATTATGCGCGTTAGAAGGCATTTTTCAAATAATTTGGACAGGCATGATAATAAACTTATTGGTCTGTAAGATGACGGAATCGTGTGATCTTTACCGGGCTTCGTTATAATAATTGATTTTTTCCATTTCCTTGGATAGTAGCCGAGACTTATGATTCCATTGAAGAGTTTACAGATGACCTTAATAGCACAGTACGGAAGTTCCATTATCATTTTTGTAGTTATTAGGTCAACGCCTGGGGCCTTTTTAGGTTTTAGCTCCCTGATGACTTTTGTGATCTCGTTTGGCTGAAATGTAGTTGGCGTGGATTCAGTTTCGAGGTGGATTTGCGGAGGAACATAATCATTAGCTGCGGGGTTCGGCTGGAAGACGCCTCTGAGATGTAAGGCAAATGATTCGGCTCTATCTTTGTCGCTGCGGGCCCAGCACCCTGAAGAATTCCTTATAGGGGTGACGGTTTAAATTGGAGAGGTTAGATTTGGGTGAGCCCTCCACAAGGGATGCTTTGTACTAGTTGGCGAGAGTTTTCCAATATATTTAAGTTGTTCATTTTTAGCTTCTTGCTTCAGGGCCCGGTTTAGATTGCGGGTGGCTATAGTAAGACGTTGTTTTGAGCATGGCGATCTGCTGGTTTGCCACGCTCGTCGCAGACGCCTCTTTTCCAGAACCAGCTGTTCAATTTGCCGGTTGGTTATAAACTTTTTAAATTCCCCATCCTTCCGTTTAGGGGTTGAGATCCTGGCTGCTGTGACGCGTACTTCTTCCAGTGCGGCGGTGGAGCAGTCGATGTCCGCTTCGATATTTTGTTTGGGGAGTT